>NC_073415.1:2399921-2744921 GCF_028641065.1 Leucoraja erinaceus | reverse complement strand
ACCCGAAACGTCACCTATTCCTTCTCTCCAGAGATGCTGCCTGTCCTGCTGTGTCACTCCAGGCGTCTATAACATAGAAACATAGAAAACAGATGCAGGAGGAGGCCATTCACCCCTTCGAGCCAGCACCGCCATTCATTGTGATCATAGCTGATCCTCCCCTTGATCTGTCATTTTCACACCTTACCCTTGCTTATCTCTAGACTCCCTCTCCCCTGACTCTCAGTCTGAAGAAGGGTCTCGACCGGAAACATCACCCAACCCTTCTCTCATAGAAACATAGAAAATAGGTGCAGGAGGAGGCCATTCACCCCTTCAAGCCAGCACCGCCATTCATTGTGATCATGGCTGATCGTCCCCAATCAATAACCCGTGCCTGCCTTCTCCCCATATCCCCTGATTCCACTAGCCACGAGAGCTCTATCTAACTCTCTCTTAAATCCATCCAGTGATTTGGCCTCCACTGCCCTCTGTGGCAGGGAATTCCACAAATTCACAACTCTCTGGGTGAAAAAGTTTTTTCTCACCTCAGTCTTAAATGACCTCCCCTTTGTTCTAAGACTGTGGCCCCTGGTTCTGGACTCGCCCAACATTGGGAACATTTTTCCTGCATCTGGCTTGTCTAGTCCTTTTATAATTTGATATGTTTCTATAAGATCCCCCTCATCCTTCTAAACTCCAGTGAATACAAGTCTATCTTCGGTGTCAACCGGCATCTGCAGTTCCTTCTACACAAATCCCTGTCCCGCTGAGTTACTCCACCATTTTGTGTTTTTAACTTCAGGAGAGCTGTGCTCTGCGGGTGACAGAGGTAGAGACATTTCGTTGTCGCTAATGCATTTTGTTGTCTCTGTACTGTACACTGACAATGACAATTAAAATTGAATCTGAATCTAGAAGATCAGAGATGACAACCGTGACTCAGGAGCAGAAGCTACCTGTGTCGGAAGGAACTGCAGATGCTGGTTTACACCGAAGATAGACATAAAATGCTGGAGTAACTCAGCGGGACAGGCAGCGTCTCTGGAGAGAAGGAATGGATGACGTTTCTGGTCGAGACCCTTCTTCAGACTACTTCAGATCAGAAAGTGATTGCCGGACATTGCTAATCTCCCCAGCGATTGTGCAGTGAGGTGTGTTTCATCTCGAGTCAAGAGAGCACGAGAGGCTCTGTGTGGTTAAGTTTGTTTAAGTTTAAGTTCACACAGATACAGCAAGGAGACAGGCCCTTCGGCCCACCATGTCCATGCCGCCCATCAATCACCCGCTCACACCGGTTCTAGGGTGCTACAAGGAGCTGCAGGTGCTGGTTTACAGAAAAAGGCGCAAACTGCTGGAGTAACCCACTGACCCACTGAGTTACTTCAGCACTTTGTGACACACTAGTTGTATCTTATCCCACTTTTCACATCCACTCCCTACGCACTCGTGACAATTTAAAATGCCCCGTTAGACTTTGGATTTTAGAGATACAGCGCAGAAACCAGTGAGTCCGCGCCGACCAGCGACCCCCCCCCCCACACACTAAAACTATCCTACACCAGGAACAATTTACAGTGTAGGAAAGAATTGCAGATGCTGGTTTAAATTGAAGAAGGGTCTCAAGCCGAAACGTCACCCATTCCTACTCTCCAGGGATGCTGCGTGGTCTATTGAATTACTCCAGCTTTTTGTGTCTATCTAGGAACAATTTACAATTTCACCAAAGCCAATTAACCTGTAAACCCGCACGTTTTCAGGACAATGGACAATAGGTGCAGGAGTAGGCCATTCGGCCCTTCCAGCCAGCACCGCCATTCAATGTGATCATGGCTGATCGTCCCCAATCAGTACCCCGTTCCTGCCTCATCCCCATATCCCCTGACTCCACTATTTTTAAGAGCCCTATCTAGCTCTCTTGTGAAAGTATCCAGAGAACCAACCTCCACCGCCCTCTGAGGCAGAGAATTCCACAGACTCACAACTCTCTGTGAGAAAAAGTGTTTTCTAGTCTCCGTTCTAAATGGCTTACCCCTTATTCTTAAACTGTGTGGACCCTGGTTCTGGACTCCCCCAACATCGGGAACATGTTTCCTGCCTCTAGCGTGTCCAAACCCTTAATAATTTTAGATGTCTCAATAAGATATCCTCTCATCCTTCTAAACTCCAGAGTGTACAAGCCCAGCCGCTCCATTCTCTCAGCATATGACAGTCCCGCCATCCCGGGAATTAACCTTGTAAACCTACACTGCACTCCCTCGAAAGCAAGAATGTCCTTCCTCAAATTAGGGGACCAAAACTGCACACAATACTCCAGGTGTGGTCTCACTAGGGCACTGTACAACTGCAGAAGGACCTCTTTGCTCCTATACTCTTGTTATAAAGGCCAACATGCCATTCGCTTTCTTCACTGCCTGCTGTACCTGCATGATTACATGGGAGGAAACCGAGGCACCCAGAGAAAACCCACGCAGTCAAGGGGAGAATGTACACACTCCATACAGACAGCACCCATGGTCAGGATTGAACCTGCGTCTCAGGAGCTGGGAGTCAGCAACTCTACCACTGCGCCACCGTGCCAGCCGCTGGAGGTGGGAGTGAGGATGGGCGTGTGAGCGAGGGGTCGGAGGGGGTGCTGCCCGTGGCTGTCGGGGGTGAGTGCAGGCTGGTGTGGGCACGGTGCTGGAGACTAGGCCTGCCAGCAAGCCAGGAGCTTGTTATTTCCTGTGGGGGGGGGGAGGTGGTGGTGAGGGCGGTGAAGCACAAAGGTGCCAATGTCTGACCCAGACAGAAATAAACACTTCATATTTGTTGTTCAAAACCCAGGCTGGAAAGTTCCACTTCCCCGGGAGGCTGGGGTCAGGCATCACTCAGGCTGAGACCCTGTGCCAGTGACTGCACAGGCAGCTGCCCTTACAGAGCGGGGACTGACGCAGAGATGCCAAGCAAGCAAGCAGGGGCAGCAGGGTGGTGCAGCAGTAGAGTTGATGCAGTGGTGCTGCGCTTGCTGTACAGTGGTGCAGAGATACTGCACAGTGGTGCAGAGTTATTGCACAGTGGTGCAGAGTTATTGCACAGTGGTGCAGAGTTATTGCACAGTGGTGCAGCAGTTGCTGTACACTGGTGCAGCAGAATTGCTGCCTTACAGCGCCAGAGACCCGGGTTTGATCCTGACTATGGGTGCTGTCTAAACTGAGTTTTCACGTTCACTCAGCGCAACTTTGGAATGTGGGAGGAAACCAGAGATCCCGGAGAAAACCCACGTGGTCACGGGGAGAACGTGCAAACACCGTACAGACAGCACCCGTAGTCGGGATGGAACTCGGGGTCTGCAAGGCAGCAACTCTACCACAGCGCCTCTATGCCTATTTAAATGCCTCATGAACCACCACCCCTGACAGCACGTTCCAGGCACCCACCACACTCTTGTAGCCCTGTCCCACGGTACGAGTTAATTCCAAGAGCTCTCCCGAGGTTTGCCCTGATTCGAACTCGGAGATTTACGGTAATGGCCACTCGTCGGTACTCGGGGCTCTCGTGGACATTTTTCAACATGTTGAATAATCTTCACGAGTCTTCCCGTGTTTACCTGCCATTAGCGAGTCTTCCCGAGTACCTGCCATTAGCGTTACGAGCCGCTAAGAGACGTCCCTGAGCTCCGACGTACCCGCTACGTTCATTCTCCGTGCTTACCATGAGTTTGATTTTTTTTTAACTCGGGAGAGCTCTTGGAATGAACTCGTACCGTGGGACAGGGCTATTAGTATTAAAAAATGCTCCGCACATCTCCTTAAAACGTTGTCCCTCTCACCTTAAGGCTGTGCCCTTTAGTCTTTGATAGTTTCACCCGGGGGAAAAAGGTTCTGACTGTCTCCCCTATCTAAGCCTCTGATCGTGTTAGTTCCGGAGAAGTTTAACAAGCCTCGCTGCAGGAGTGGGGGTGGGGAAACATCTGGATTTAGTTTCAGGGAATGTAGCCGAACAGCTGGCGGGAGCAGGACTGGGAGAATGTTGTTATAGAGATGGCCGGCCAAGAAATGTTTGAGTAAAGGTAAACTGTAGCTGCTTCGAAGGTGCTTTTAGTGCTTTAGTGATAGAGTTACTGCCTCACAGCGCCAGGGACCAGGGTTCGATCCTCACTACGGGTGCTGCCTGTACGGAGTTTGCACGTTCTCTCCCCGTGACCTGCGTGGGTTTTCTCCAGGTGCTCCGGTTTCCTCCCACACTCCGAAGAGGTGCAGGTTTGTAGGTTAATTGGCTTTAAATGTGCAGGACAGAACTAGCGTACGGGGAGATCGCTGGTCGGTGCGGTCTTGGTTGGGCCTGTTTCCACGTTGTATCTCTAAACTAAACTTAACTTAGAAGGGGCTTTTGCAAAAGGTTTCAGGGGTTCAGGGTGAACATGTTCCCAGAGAATGGGAGAACGGTCCCCTGAATGTTATGGTGCGAATATTGTAAGATCATGCAGAAATGGAAAGACACGGAGTGTTTTGTGCAGCTGAGGAATGTGTGGGAGTGAATATAAGGTGGAATGGTAAATCAAAGGATGTATGAGCACATCCCGAGACATCAAACCAAAGGAAGTGTTGTTTGTGGTTAAGGGGTGAGAACAGAACAAGGATGTGACTAGGAATGAGAACACAACTAGTCTTAAAGTGAGAGAGGAAAAGATTTAAGGGGGACCTCAAAGATAACTCCTCACTCAGAGGGAAGTCTGCAGCTAGAGAGAGCTGCCGGAGGTTGCTGTAGAAAGTACTCTGTGGACAGCATGATTGGAATTTAGAGTTTAGAGTCTATAGATACAGCGTGGAATGAAGCCATTCGGCTCACTGAGTCCACGCAGACCAGCGATCCCCGCACACTAATACTATCTACCCACTAGGGACAATTTACAATTTTACCAAATCTCACTTGGGCGTCATGTAGATAACGCACGAAGATTTAGTACATCACAAAAGCCTGGGACGCCGCACGTGATCGCGTGTCACTGCCTACGTCACCACGCACAATGCGCGCATCACATGCGTGCATCATGACACGTAAATGACGTCGCGTAAATTACGTGCAAATGACAGCCAAGTGGGACAGGCCCTTGGCTACAAGCTACAAACCTGTACGTCTTTGGAGTGTGGGAGGAAACCTGAGCACCCGGAGAAAACCCACGCGGGTCACATGGAGAACGTCCAAACTTGGTACAGACAGCAGCCGTAGTCAGGATGGAACCTGGCCTTGTGAGGCAGCAACTCTACCGCTGTGCCACCTGGAACACGGTTAGAGGTAATGGATGGATGAACATTGTAGGAGAAGAAGTGTGAAAGGGTTTAACCTTCTTTGGAAATAGATAAATCCCCAGGGCCCGGTGGGATCGACCACAGGAAGGAGGGGGGCTTTGTGTCAGCTGTGGTCATCCACAAGGTTAATTCCCGAGATGGCGGGAATGTCATATGTTGATAGAATGGAGCGGCTGGGCTTGCATACACTGGAATTTAGGATGAGGGGATATCTTCTTGAAACATATAAGATTATTAAAGGTTTGGACACTCTAAAGGCAGGAAACATGTTCCCGATGTTCGGGGAGTCCAGAACCAGGGGCCACAGTTTAAGAATAAGGGGTAAGCCATTTAGATCGGAGACAAGGAAACACTTTTTCTCACAGAGTTGTGAGTCTGTGGAATTCTCTGCCTCAGAGAAGGTGGAGGCAGGTTCTCTGGATGCTTTCAAGAGAGAGCTAGATAGGGCTCTTAAACATAGCGGAGTCAGGGGATATGGGGAGAAGGCAGGAACGGGGTACTGATTGGGGATGATCAGCCATGATCACAGTGAATGGCGGTGCTGGCTTGAAGGGCCGAATGGCCTACTCCTGTGCCTATTGTCTATTGTCTATTGTCTATTGATATGGGGAGAAGGCAGGAATGGGGTACTGATTGGGGATGATCAGCCATGATCACATTGAATGGCGGTGCTGGCTCGAAGGGCTGAATGGCCTACTCCTGCACCTATTGTCTATTGATATGGGGAGAAGGCAGGAACGGGGTACTGATTGGGGATGATCAGCCATGATCACATTGAATGGCGGTGCTGGCTCGAAGGGCCGAATGGCCTACTCCTGCACCTATTGTCTATTGTCTAATCCTCCTTCACCACTGGGGGACCATTGTACTGGATAACTGATAACTGGCCTGTTGCTTAAATAGGCAACTCTGGAGAACATGGATGGGCGACTTGCCAGCACCCATCATAGTCGCAGTCGGCCTCCGAAAAATTTCCAAATGTTGAAAATCCAGAGGCGACCAGAATAAGGTACGACTCTTTGGGCAACTACTCACGACCATTCAAGTGTCACCCTGAACCTGGATAGGAAAAGATTAGAGGGGTGTGGGTCGAATGCAGGCAGGTGGGACAAGTGTAGCTGGTGTGGGCAAGTTGGGCCAAAGGGCCTGTTTCCACGCTGTATCACTCTGTGAGAGTCAATAAGTGGGTGATAAGCACCAAGTGTGGGTTCTGTGGACCTATTGTGGGCACAACACAAGTGCCAGCAGTTCTGAACACATTGTCCTTGGCAGCTTCCTCGGCAACCAGCTTCAACTGCATTTTGTTGAGGGTTTAGCAGGGTCAAGGGGAGGGGGGGAGTGTCGGAGGGAGGGTGTCTGTGGCTGGATCAGTGTCTACTGCAGCCCTGTCTAAGCAGGGGGAGTATCCATGATCTCGCAAGGACGGCTTGTTCCCTGTTAATGAGTCTGAATCATCGGCCATATCGCCTTCCACTCCCAGCCCAAGCTGACCTTGAAAGGCAAACAGTCTTTGTCAACACTAAGGGATGAGAAATAACATTCACTGGCATCACCACATCCATGTCTCAGTGTGTTCTGAAGTGCCAGAGCCTGGAGTGGCTGTCAACCACAACCATTCATATAAATAGGCAATAGATCATAGACAATAGGTGCAGGAGTGGACCATTCGGCCCTTCGAGCCAGCACCGCCATTCACTGTGATCATGGCTGATCATCCACAATCAGTACCCCGTTCCTGCCTCATCCCTATATCCCCTGACTCCGCTATCTCTTTAAGAGCTCTATTTAACTCTCTCTTGAAAGCATCCAGAGAATTGGCTTCCACTGCCATCTGAGGCTGACAATTCCACAGACTCACAACTCTCTCCTCGTCTCCGTTCTAAATGGCCGACTCCTTATTCTTAAACTGAGGCCCCTGGTTCTGGACTCCCCCAACATCGGGAACATGTTTCCTGCCTCGAGAGTGTCCAAACCCTTAATAATCTTACATGTTTCAATAAGATCCCATTTCATCTTTCTAAATTCCAGTGTATACAAGCCCAGTCGCACCATCCTTCAAGAATTAAAGGACATTCCTTCAGGAATGAGATGAGGAGGAATTTCTTTAGTCAGAGGGTAATTAATCTGTGGAATTCATTGCCATAGAAGGCTGTGCAGGCCAAGTCAATGGATATTTTTCAGGCAAGAGATAGATTCTTGATTGATTCTTGTCGGGGGGGTTATGGGGAGACGGCAGCAGAATGGGGTTAGGAGGGAGGGATAGATCAGACATGATTGAATGGCGGAGTGGGCTTGATGGGCCGAATGGCCTCACTCTGCTCCTATCACTTATGAACATATCAGACAACAACCGTGGACAGTTATTCGACCCTAACTCAAGTAAAGAAAGCTATTTCCCAGAAGAGTCCTTCAATGAGCTGTCCTCCAATGATTCTTTCCCAATCAGTCCGTCCCACCCCGTCTCCATGGCGACCTTTCTCTTGTTCTGCCGGCCTGGTGCTAGTCCGTGTTAGAGTCAGACCTGTACAGCATGGAAACAGGTCCTTCTGCCCGTCTTGTCCGTGCCAACCATGTGGTCATATTGGGCTAGTCCCACTTTGTCTAGAGTTGGCCCACAACTGACCATAAAACTAAACTGAACAGAATCTCCACCCATCCACAAATCTGGCCAAATATCTTTTAAAGGTCATAATACTATCTACTTCTGTGGCTTCCTCTGATAGCTTATATTCCTTAAGACGTCAGCACGGTGGTGCAGCGGTAGAGTTGATGCCTACTAGTATTGAGTATAGAAGCTGGGATGTAATGTTCAAATTGTACAAGGCATTGGTGAGACCAAATCTGGAGTATGGTGTACAATTTTGGTCGCCCAATTATAGGAAGGATGTCAACAAAATAGAGAGTGCAGAGGAGATTTACTAGAATGTTGCCTGGGTTTCAGCAACTAAGTTACAGAGAAAGGTTGAACAAGTTAGGTCTTTATTCTCTGGAGCGCAGAAGGTTAAGGGGGCACCTGATAGAGGTCTTTAAAATGATGAGAGGGATGGACAGAGTTGCTGTGGACAAGCTTTTCCCTTTGAGAATAGGGAAGATTCAAACAAGAGGACATGACTTCAGAATTAAGGGACAGAAGTTTAGGGGTAATATGAGGGGGAACTTCTTTACGCAGAGAGTGGTAGCAGTGTGGAATGAGCTCCCAGTGGAAGTGGTGGAGGCAGGTTCATTGGTATCATTTAAAAATAAATTGGATAGGCATATGGATGAAAAGGGAATGGAGGGTTATGGTATGAGTGCAGGCAGGTGGGACTAAGGGGAAAAAATATTTGTTCGGCACGGACTTGTGGGGCTGAGATGGCCTGTTTCCGTGCTGTAATGGTTATATGGTTATATTATATGGTTATATAGTGCCAGAGTCCCGGGTTCGATCCTGACTTCAGGTGCAAGTTCCCCCTGTGGCCGTGTGGGTCCAGGAACAGACGAGGTGGCCGAGTGGTTAAGGCGATGGACTGCTAATCCATTGTGCTCTGCACGCGTGGGTTCGAATCCCATCCTCGTCGTCACCTGTTGCACACACAGCCCAAAGTTGGTAACGATTTTGGGACTGTTTGGGACGATGACCATTCCGAGATTTTCCATGGAGATATCCAACATCTCTGGGGAGAAGGAATCATCCAGCGGGCAGCATCTCTGGGGCGATGGAATGAGAAACGTTTTGGGTTGAGACTGGACACGTTTAGACACGGAGAACTGGAGACTAGTGCTTCTTAAACTAGAGGTGTTCATGAAGGATGAATGACTAAATTTATTCAGATATTATACACAAGGGAGAGTGAGACAAAAACATAAGTCTGTGGAATACTCTGCCTGAGAGGGCGGTGGAGGCCGGTTCTCTGGATACTTTCAAGAGAGAGCTAGATAGGGCTCTTAAAGATAGCGGAGTCAGGGGATATGGGGAGAAGGCAGGAACGGGGTACTGATTGTGGATGATCAGCCCAGATCATATTGAATGGCGGTGCTGGCTTGAAGGGCCGAATGGCCTACTCCTGCACCTAGAAACATAGAAATTAGGTGCAGGAGTAGGCCATTCGGCCCTTCGAGCCTGCACCGCCATTCAATATGATCATGGCTGATCATCCAACTCAGTATCCCGTACCTGCCTTCTCTCCATACCCCCTGATCCCCTTAGCCACAAGGGCCACATCTAACTCCCTCTTAAATATAGCCAATGAACTGTGGCCTCAACTACCCTCTGTGGCAGAGAGTTCCAGAGATTCACCACTCTCTGCGTGAAAAGACCTATTGTCTATTGTCTATTGCTCCGGTTTCCTCCCACACTCCCAAGAAGTGCAGCTTTGATCATGTTAATACTCTGTATGTTTATTGTTATTTTATGATATTTGATTTGATTTGTATAATAAAAAAAATTAAAAAAAAGAAGTGCAGGTTTGAAGGTTAATTGGCTTCGGTAAGTTATTAAATTGTCCGTGGTGTGATTGCCAGTCAGCATGGATTCGGTGGGCTGAAGGGCCGGTCTCCATGCTGTATCTCCAAAGTCTAAAACCTGTTCAGATATGGACTACCCTCTGGGTGTATGTTTCCTCTGAGACTCCTCTTACATCTCTCTCCTCTCACCTTAAGCCTACGCTCTCTAGTTTTAGGATCCTCTATCCTGGGAAAAAGACTGTGACGTTCACTTTGTCCATGACCCTCATGATCTTATACACCTCGGTCAGGTCACCCCTCAGCCTCCTATCCAAAGAGGAAGACCCAACCTATCCCTATCATTGGAGGGGTGCCGTTGAGTATGGCTGCCCTGCCAGCAGCTTAGTCCTTTCACCCTTTAAACATTTTTTTTAGTGAGTTAAAAAGTGTTTGTTTTGGAGGTCTAATTTTTTTTTATGTGTGGGGGGGGGGGGGGGGGGGGGGGGGGGGGGGTGGGGGTGGGGGGGGGGGGGGGGGGGTAGGGGAAAAACTATTTTTCTCAGTCCCTACCTGATCGGAGATGCATCTTTTATCCGAGCCGCATCTTCGCCCCTTCCTACCACCGGGACTGGAGTATCGTTTCCTGCCGGGACCAGCCAGGACCTCAGTTCTGGACTCCCCCAACATCGGGAACATGTTTCCTGCCTCTAGCGTGTCCAAACCCTTAATAATCTTAAATGTTTCAATAAGATCCCCTCTCTTCCTTCTAAACTCCTGAGTATACAAACCCAGCAGCTCCATTCTCTCAGCATACGACAGTCCCGCCATCCCAGGAATTGACCTTGTAAACCTACGCTGCACTCCCTCTATGGCAAGAATGTCCTTCCTCAAATTAGGGGGCCAAAACTGCACACAATACTCCAGGTGTGGTCTCACCAGGGCCCTGTACAACTGCAGAAGGACCTCCTTGCTCCTATACTCAATTCATCTTGTTATGAAGTCCAACATGCCATTCGCTTTCTTCACTGCCTGCTGTACCTGCATGCTTACTTTCATTGACAGATGATACCCTATGGCTAAAGATATTCCTCCTCATCTCCTTTCTGAAGATTGCTTCCTTTATTCTGAGGCTGTGCCCTCTGGTTCTAGACTCTCCCACTAGTTGAAACATCCTCTCCACACCCACTCTATCCAGGCCTTTCATTATTCGATAAGTTTCAATGAGGTCCCCCTTAATCCTTCTACAGGCCCAGTGCTGTCAAACGTTTTGTGGACATTAATCGTGGCCTTTCATTATTCCCTGGACCTGATTATCTGTGTGGGTGAAACTGTGGATGAGAAAACATGTTGATGGTACTGCCACACGAACAGTTTAAAAGGGATCAAAAATGGCTTAGGTTACCCAATCTGCTCATTTCCATGTTGTTATGAATGTATAAATCTCCGAAGCTGGTGTGGTCTGGCTTGCTGCCACTGGAAGTTAGTGAACAAGGAGAATCAGTGTGCTCTTTAGCAATCAGTGGCTATGAAACGACTTCTTTGCCCATCTGAACTCCAAAACGTCACCACATTGCTGTTCATTAGTATGGGTGTCAGGGCTGAGAATCATAGAGTGATACAGCATGGAAACAGGCCCTTCGGCCCAACTTGCACACACACCGGCTAACAATGTCCCAGCTACACTAGTCCCACCTGCCTGCGCTTGGTCCATATCCCTCCAAACCTGCCCTATCCATGTACCTGTCCAGCTGTTTCTTAAGCGTTGCGATAGTCCCAGCCTCAACTACCTCCTCTGGCAGCTTGTTCCATACACCCACCACCCTTTGTGTGAAATGGTTACCCCTCAGATTCCTATTAAATCTTTTCCCCGTCACCTTAAACCTATGTCCTCTGGTCCTCGATTCCCCTACTCTGGGCAAGAGACTCTGTGCGTCTACCCGATCTATTCCTCTCATGATTTTATACACCTCTATAAGATCAACCCTTATCCTCCTGTGCTCCAGGGAATAGTTTATCAGGAGAATAGGGTTAAGAGAGGAAGATAGATCAGCCATGATTGAATGTTGGAGTAGACTTGATGGGCCGAATGGCCTAATTCTGCTCTGAGAACGTATGAACAGGCCTACTCCCAAATCAGGCATCTGAACCATCCATCACCAACTAGAGAGTGGTCATGACCCACCATCCACCTTATTGAGGCCCTCGTACTACTACGACAGATGGCGCAATGGGCTAAGTGTTCGGCTGGGGACCGGAAGGTAGCCGGTTCGAATCCCGCTTGGAGTGCATACTGTCGTTGTGTCCTTGGGGCAAGACACTTCACCCACCTTTGCCTGTGTGTAAATGTAATGTAATTATGTAAAGCACTTTGGGGTCAATGCAAGTTGACTAAAAATGTGCTATATAAATAAGATTATTATTATTATTATCTTTAACCCGATTTTACCTCGCCTTGGATTTTGAATAATCAATGGTTTCAAAGGTCTGTTTATTGGCACGTGATAGCGAGCCAGGTGTTGTGAATCAAAGTGATTTTCATTAAGGCAATATACGGAGACCTGCACACACAATGACTGGAGAGGGATTTCCCAGAGATCTGACTATATACCAGCGCACATCCCTTCACCACGTGATGACTCCTTCCCCGCCAAAACAGTCACATGACCCCTCCAGCCCTGGTGCCGAGGGTTCGCTCAGTAAGTGGCCAAACCACCAGGTGGCGCCACTACATGTACCAATTAAGGTAGAGTGACACTCAATTACCATACGACCATACTGAATTGTCAAAGTCAAATTCACATCGAGATATCCTGCAGAAATCTCAGTCGTGTCCAGATTTAGGGACATTCTTCTCCGCTGTTATCACGCAACATAACCGTCCTACCACCAACTAGAGAGCAGTCCTGAGCTACCATCTACCTCATTGGAGAGCCTCGGACTATCTTAAACCAGACTTCACTGGACTTTATCTTGCATTCAATGCTATACCCCTTATCCTGTACAGGTGCACAACCTTTTATCCGGTGTTCCGGAAACCGAAAAACTCCGAAAACCGGCCATTTTCCCCCAGGATGTCGTCTGCACACCAAAGCTCGCGTTTGGCGCCAAACTTGACCCGAAAACGACGCACGGTCAACCCAGGTCTGTACTACTGTAGCGGCTGCCTCCTCCCCGGAGACCGGGGAGACACTTAAACATCTGTAAATCATTGCTTAAATGTTAGTCAGTTAGTTTGGAGGGCTTTTATGTGAAGGGGGGGTTGAAGGGGTAAACTTTAATTCTTAGTCCCCTACCTGGTCGGAGAGGAGGAGCTACAACCAATTTGGAGCGCCTCGCAGCCAGGGGTCGAGTTGCCGGGGTCGGAGCTACAACCGGCGCTGCCCGCGGCCGGACGGAGCCCCCAGCTCCGCGATGTTGGGAGTCGCCGACCAGGTAGGGGACTAAGAATTAAAGTTTCCCACTTCACCCACCCACCCCACCACCACCACATAAAATCCCTCCAAACTAACATTTATGCAATGATTTACAATGATTCTCCCGGTCTCCGGGGAGGAGGCAGTCGCTCCAGACTTTTCAAGCCGCCCGCGCTACCTACCTAATCTACGCTAAAAATCTTCCATTCGGAAATCCAAAAATGTCCGAAATCCGACAAGTGTCTGGTCCCAAGGCTTTCGGATAAAAGGTTGTGCACCTGTATCTGCACACAGTGGACGAGGATCGTGACGGAAGCCACCTTGTGGCCATCGCTGGAAGTGACGACATGATGCGCTCAGTGACGCGTCGGGCGACCGATCCTGTCAACATGCTGGACGACGACGGAAGCCAACAGCGAGCGAGTTACGCGCCGTCTGACACGCGAGCGAAGGAACACAGTGGACGGGTTGACTGCAATCATGTATAGGCTTTCCACTGACAGGCCAGCATACAAACATAGCAAGCTTTTCACTGTACCTCGCCACATGTGACAATAAACTAAAATAAACACAATTTACAGAAGCCAATTAACCTACAAACTTGTGTTTAAGAAGGAACTGCAGATGCTGGAGAATCGAAGGTACACAAAAATGCTGGAGAAACTCAGCTGCTGCACCCGCTGAGTTTCTCCAGCTTTTTTGTGAACCTACAAACTTGCACGTCTTTGGGATATGGGAGGAAACCAGAGATGAACACGTGACTATAATAAACTAAACTAAACTAAACACAGGAGGCAAAGAACTGGTCTTTATTTGCTGTTAGATTTCAGATTTAAACAAGAAGACAATAGACAATAGGTGCAGGAGTAGGCCATTCGGCCCTTCGAGCCAGCACCGCCATTCAATGTGTTCATGACTGATCATCCCCAATCAGTATCCCGTTCCTGCCTTCTCCCCATATCCCCCTGACTCCGTTATTTTTAAGAGCTCTCTCTTAGAAGCATCCAGAGAACCTGCCTCCACCGCCCTCTGAGGCAGAGAATTCCACATTCACCACTCTCTGTGAGAAAAAGTGTTTCCTCGTCTCCGTTCTAAATGGCTTACTCCCTATTCTTAAACTGTGGCCCCTGGTTCTGGACTCCCCCCAACATGGGGAACATGTTTCCTGCCTCTAGTGTGTCCAAGCCCTTAAAAATCTTATATGTTTCAATGAGATATCCTCTCATCCTTCTAAACTCCAGAGTGTACAAGCCCAGCCGCTCCATTCTCTCAGCATATGATAGTCGGTGCAGACTCTGTGGGCTGAAGGTCCTGTATCTTCCAGGGAATGTAAGTTGAAGCTTACTATGAAGAGAGATTATAATCATTAATATAAACCAGTTTATTGATTTTACAATGTCTCACCGCACAAGAATTCTTTTCAACCCACTGTGACTGCTTGAAAAAACATAGCTTACAGGAGGTGGAACGGGCCGAGCCCAGCCAGGGTACAACCAGGTTACAACTGGAGTCAATGCCAACTCACACTGGACATGGTCAGAATAGGGGCAGCCACGGTGGCACAGTGGTAGAGTTGCTGCCCTGCGTGAATTTTCTCCGAGATCTTCGGTTTCCTCCCACACTCCAAAGACGTACAGGTATGTAGGTGAATTGGCTTGGTAAATGTAAAAATTGTCCCTAGTGGGTGTAGGATAGTGTTAATGTGCGGGGATCGCTGGTCGGCACGGACCCAGTGGGCTGAAGGGCCTGTTTCCACGCTGTAACTCTAAAACTAAATATGTGAGACTGCACAAGGCAGTCAGCTCCAGGCCGCTCCACCCTTCAATAAGGTCATGGCTGGTCCAATCTGGTCTTCAACAACCTTCTCCTCATCTTCTCCATGACGGAAGACTTCAGGGAACAAGATCTCCACAAATACATATTCACTGATACCACCTCATATGGGGAATAGATAGCGAACACACCCAGAGTCTGGGGAAGTCAAGGACCAAAGGACATGGGTTTGAGGTGAGGGGGGAACGATTTAATAGGAACCCGAGGGGCAACTACTTGTTTTAATTATTAATTTACATTATTTATTTATTATTATTAATTTACATATTGTGTAGGACGAGAGGTCATAGCCTCAGAATTAAAGGATGTTCTTTTACGAAGGAGATGAGAAATGTCTTTAGTCAGAGGGTGGTGAATCTGTGGAATTCTTCGCCACAGAAAGCTGTTAAGGCCAAGTCAGTGGATATTTTTAAGATTAGTACAGGTGTCAGAGGTTATGGGGAGAAGGCAGGAGAATGGGGTTAGGAGGGAGAGATAGATCAGCCATGATTGAATGACGGAGTGGACTTGATGGGCCGAATGGCCTAATTCTACTCCTATCACCTTACATGGGTGTATGGGACAAGCTTCCAGAGGATGCAGTTGAGGCAGGTACTAAAACAGCATATAGAAGACATTTGGACAGGTACATGGCTAGGAAGTTTAGAGGGATCTGGGCCTAATGTGGGCAGGTGGGACGATTGTAAATGAGATATCTTGTTCAGCATTGACAAGTTGGGCTGAAGGGCCTGTTTCTGTACTGTACGACAGTGAATCCACAGGCATCAGATTGGGAACTCCAAAGATGAATCATGCTTCAATCGAAGAAATTCTTCCCAATCACCATCTGGAATCGGCAACTCGATATTCTACAACTCAATGGGTTATGTATTGTCACATGTACAGAGGTACAGTTACAGTCGAATCATACCATACAGAACACAAGTACAATAGATCCTCTCCTGGAACAGCAGGCACAGAGTCACCACCTTCCAGGATGTTTCCACTAGTGGGAGAGTCTAGGACTAGAGGTCACAGCATCAGAGTTAAAGAATGTCCTTTTAGGAAGGAGATGAGGAGACATTTCTTTAGTCAGAGGGTGGTGAATCTGTGGGTTTCTTTGCCCCAGAAGGCTGCGGAGAGCAAGTCAATGGATATTTTTAAGGCGGAGTTAGATAGATTCTTGATTAGTACGGGTGTCAAGGGTTATGGGGAGAAGGCATGTTCCCGATGTTGGGGGAGTCCAGAACCAGGGGCCACGGTTTAAGAGTAAGGAGTAAGCCATTTAGAACGGAGACGAGGAAACACTTTTTCTCTCAGAGAGTTGTGAGTCTGTGGAATTCTCTGCCTCAGTGGAGGCCGGTTCTCTAGATACTTTCAAGAGAGAGCTAGATAGGGCTCTTAAAGATATCCGAGTCAGGGGATATGGGGAGAAGGCAGGAACGGGGTACTGATTGGGGATGATCAGCCATGATCACATTGAATGATGGTGCTGGCTCGAAGGGCCAAATGGCCTACTCCTGCACCTATTGTCTATTGATGGGCCGAATGACCCAAGTCTACTCCTAGAACCTATGAACATATTTCAGGTCCGGACCAGTGTCCTTTTGTGCTCCACAAGTGTTGCTTGACCTGCTGAGTTACTCCAGCACTGTGTCCTTTTGTGTAAACCAGCACCTGCACTTCCTTGCCTCTACATTTAGCTGGCCACAGTTGGAGGCCCACACTGCCACTCAAGTAGCTGCCAGACCAGTAGGCAACACATTTGGAAGGATTGAATCACAATCATTTTTTAAATATAGTTTTCAGACATTAAAATTTTATTTAAAAATGTAACTTACATTTTCAGCAGCTTTGGAACCAATGATGAATCCACCCCAAATACCAACTCACGATGAACAGGTTGGCAAATCTATCCTCAACTAGGGTGGAGAGTCCAGAACCAGGGTTAGAATTAGAGGCCAGGACTCAAAGGCATAAAGAGGACTTCGCAAAGAGATGAGGTGGAGTTTCTTCAGCCCGAGGGTTGCGAATCTGTGGGATTCATTGCCACAGACGGCTGCGGAGACCAAGTCATTGGGTATTTTTAAAAGCAGAGGTTGATAAGGTTCTTGATTAGTACGGAAGTCAAATATTACAGGGAGAAGGCAGGAGAACGGGGATGAGAGAACATTTTCTCTTCACCCTTTTCTTGAGGAGAGCTGGCAGTAGTGTGGAGTGCTTCATGCAAACCAAAATGCACTGTAGCAGCACTTTATTCTGACATACTAAATTATAAACTAGATTTACACATTTTCGGAGCTTAAAATTTTGTGCTCTCCAATCAACAGTTCTATTACAAAAAGATTACTGATGTTTAAAAAATAATAATTTAAGGTGTCGGTTCCTTAAACATCTTCAGCAGCTTATCCTGGTCTATGATCAGCCATAGACACCAGTAGTAGCAGGAGAAGTTGGTGGTTTGCTTTTGATGGACAAAGTTTGGACACGATGCAGGAATAACATGTATAGGATGGATATGCAGATGCTGGTTTAAATCAAAGATAAGGAAGGGTCTATACCTGAAACGTCACCCATTCCTTCGCTCGAGAGATGCTGCCTGTCCCGCTGAGTTACTCCAGCATTTTGTGTCTAGCAGAAATGACATGGGTCGGTGATGGGTCCCTTTAGACTGATTATAGTTGGAGGGAAAAAGCAGGGAGAGAGGTGAGGGTGGAACAAAGCCTGGGAGTGATAGGCGGATACAAAGTGCTGGAGTATCTCATCGGGTCAGGCAACATCTCCGGAGACCATGGATAGGGAATATTTTGGGTCGGGACTGTTCTTGATCTTGCATCAAAAAACTCATTTTGATCATTTTTGCAGTGTACATGATTTTCAATATGTGTTGATTTTAGTTGTTAGTCTATTAAATTAATTGATTGGTCATCGAAACACAAGAGGGACATAACATATGTAGGAAGGAACTGCAGATGCCAGTTTACACTGAAGATTAGACACTAAATGCTGGAGTAACTCAGCGGGTCAGGCAGTGGAGGGTTTGGATCCAAAACGTCACCTACTCCTTTTCTCCAGAGATGCTGCCTGACCCGCTGAGTGACTCCAGCATCGTGTCTATCTTAAGGGCCTGACCTACTTGCCAATTTTTTTGGTGACAGCCGGCATCATTGACTGACGTATTAGGTCACCGACAAAGTTGCGGCGGTGATGCGGCACGATGACGTATGGCACGCGGTGTTTTCCCAAGTATCGCAACATCTTTTTTGTCGCCGCTGGATTTTGAAATGTTCAAAATCTTTTGGCGACCCCGATATGACGCCAGCAGTCGCTGAAAAAATCGGGAAGTGTGACAGGCCCTTTATGTAGATAATATATACGGGGAATTTTCTTTTTGATAAATGTAACTCAATTGTTAATTGATCTGCATTCCAGCACCTTTTATCCACAAAGCATTGAATGGGCAGTGGGCAGTTTACTGCAGATTAATCCTTTTGATAGTTCACAAGTCCTAGTGTATCTCTCACTGACTGAATGGAATCAATAAACAACCTGAAGACACAAACGGGCTGCTTTTCTGCAAGGAACCTGTACACGCTGCTTACCAATTAAAACCGCGGGATGGTCCACTCAGCAATTAAAATCCTCGATCAAACACTGGTGGGAGGAAAACCCAACAGGCAAAAAGCAGCCTTAAGTTCGATTTGAACTCAAAGTGCTGGAGTAGCTCAGTGGGTCAGGCAGCATCTCTGGAGAACATAGATAGGTGAAGCTTCAGCCGAGACCCTTCTTCACACTCTTAGCCAGAATCTAAATGAAGTTGTGCCGGCTAATGCTAAATGTCTCAAAGCTAGACTACTATCGTGCTTTGGGTTTTATTCCCTACTATTTTCTAATTTATTCACTAGAGCAGGTAAAAGTAGATCACCCAGCACAGGAAAGGCACGGACAACGGGTCTTCTCCAGTGGATGAGAACATCACTGAAAGGCAGGTGCATCATCGATTTTTCGGCATACGGTGTTTTCCAGCATTGCCTTTAATCTGAATAAAATTCCAAGAGGGTGCTTGTAATACGCCCCTGAAGCCCCCCCCCAGAAAATGTGGCGCTGAGGCTGGGTGAGGCGGCCGATCTCAACCTCATCGGGACTTCCGCGGCCGATCAGCGGGTTGAATTTGCCCCCCACCTCCTGAGGCCGGAGTTCTGGAACTCTGGCCTGGATGGAGCCAGCAGATCCATTCCCAAGGCCTGTATCTCGGCTCCTCGGACGACCGTTGGACTCCTATCGGAGGCCGTGATCTCCGTTGGTCCGGCAAAAACGGAGAACCCAGAAAGGCTCTGGAACCTAGCGTGACGGAAAATCAGTGGTGGACCTGTACCTGAAATTATAATCCGCTGACAATCTGAAATAAAAGTGTCAGCAATGTGTATTTATCTGAGACTGTGAGAGGGTGGTGGACCTGTATTTAGTTGTGGATTTAATCGATTCAACTATTAAGAGAGCTGCCCATCAGTCAGTTTCCTACGCTGGGGGGGATATGGAGAGGCCGTGGAAAGGTTCAGGGGAGATCGCAAGGCCTCCAATTCTAAATGTTAAGATCACGAACACGAACTGCCGTTAAGATCACGAGCACTGAAGAAATGGTCCCTTCAAATCGACATAGATGGAAACCTGCACTCCGGCAGCATTCCTCTGTGCAATAAATATATTGGACAAGCCACTGATCATTTAGTGTGGCGTCAATGATAAAAGCAAATATAGAAGTCTCCTTGGAATAGTTGTACTGAGTTGCTCCCGGTATCACCTCAAGGTCCTCAGGACAAGGCCTTCCCAATGTCTGGAGGCTTCCCGGAGGATTTAGTGTGGGACGCACGCAGGCAGCTGGAATCACGAGCAGCGTTCTCAAGTGGGTCAGTTCACCAAGAGTGTCTCCTCATATGTGGTCATTCTGCAGGGGAGACAGATTGCAATTAGATTTTGCTGCATTCATACCAACATAGTACAAATTACCAACTAACCTAGTTGGAGCTTCTATCAAACTCAGGAATCCGAGCTGGGACGTCTGTGGGAGTGGTCCACCACCAATTTTCCATCAACTGGCACATCCTTTAATCCGGACAGAATTACAAGCACTTTCAATGCCCCCCAGAAGTACCCTCGAAAATATACTGCCTAGGCCGCTTGATCTCGCCCTCATCGGGACTTCCACAGCGATCGGCCGGTAGAATTTGCTCCCTGATGCCGAGGCTTGGGAACTCTGGCCCAACCGGAGCCTGCAGATTTGTTCCCAAAGCCAACTTCCGAGGCCGACTTTGCAGGCCAGTGTCCGTGACTGGGTGGATTTTGCAGGCAAAAGCTCACTCGAGCCCAATCGCGAACCATTTTAACTCCTCTTCTTGTTCTCATGCTGACCTTTCTGTCCAGGGCCTCCTCCACTGCCAGAGCAAGGCCACATGCAAACGCTGCCGCCCAGAACAACACGCGCCTCATGCAACAGCGGCCCCTAGAGCCACTGCGCCCCATGCAACACAGTGCCCCCCCTAGAACCCCCCCACACACACACAGCCCCCCCCCTCCCAGTCAGTGCTGCCCCCCCCCCGCAACACAGTGCCCCCTAGAGCCCCCCACAGACACAGCGGCCCCCCCCCTCCCACACTCAGCGCTGCCCCCACCCCGCAACACAGCGCCCCCCCACAGCCCCCCCCCACAGACACAGCGCCCCCCCAGAGCACAGTGTCCGCCAGTGTACAATCCGCCGAGTACAGCGGGCCCCAGAGCACAGCAGGCCCCTGCTCCCTCCTCACCTGTCGCAGCAGCAGAACAAGGAGCAGACGGAGCTCTCCACCTCACGGAACTTGCCAGAGTTGGGAGCATCAGTGCACTCCGCGATGAACTCGCGCAGCTCTATGGGGTGGACCCCACTGATCCCGTGGTGCTGAAACAGAGCATTAACAAAGATAATAATCACACCGGTTAACTGGCAACATGTCAGATAGAGACACCAACACATCACTAAAAGCTGGGGTAACTCAGCGGGTCGGGCAGCATCTCTGGAGAAAAGGAATAGGTGACGTTTCAGGTCTGAAGAAGGATCTTGACCCGAAACGTCACCTATTCCTTCTCTCCAGAGATGCTGCCTGTCCTGCTGAGTTACTCCAGTTTTTTTTTTTTTAGAATTAGAATTAGATTCCTTTATTGTCGTTCAGACTTTTCGGTCTGAACGAAATTATGTTTCCTGCAGTCTACAATCAACTGAAACTCATTGAATCTCAGCAGTGCTGGTCATTTGTACACAAGGAGTGAATGCTTTAGTCTCGAGGTCGCGTAATTTGCATGCCAAGGACACGTAAGTGGGACAGGGGCTTTAGTCTCGAGGTGACTTTTGGGCTGAGGGCGAGAATGACAAAGGGGAGGCTTGTTGAAGCACATTCGCCAGCGATCGATCACATTTGATACAACAGCACCCCCGTGTGGTTGGAGTAAAATAGCCACCCATGCAAGTTCACCCAGTTAAGTCACAATGGGAAGAAGGTACACAAAGTGCTGGAGAAACTCAGCGGGTGCAGCAGCATCTATGGAGCGAAGGAAATGGGCAACGTTTCGGGCCAAAACCCTTCTTCAGACTGGTCACAAGGGGAAGTTAGTTTAGTTCAGAAATACAGCGCGGAAACAAGCACGTTGGCCCAGTAAGTCCACGCCGACCAGCGATCCCCGCACACTAACACTATCCTACACACACCAAGCCAATTAACCTACAAACCTGCACGTCTTTGGAGTGTGGGAGGAAACCTGAGCTCCTGGAGAAACCTGCGCTCCCACGCAGGTCACGGGGAGAACGTACAAACACCTCATAGACAAGCACCTGTAGTCAGAATCGAACCCAGGTCTCTGGCGCTGTTGGGCAGCAAATCTATCTTTGTGCCACGAGAAGGAGTAACTCAGTGAGTCAGGCAGCAACTGTTACTCCAGCACTGTGTCCTGAGAAGAGAGGATGGTTGCTTCCCGATGTTCAACTCACAAGTTCACAAGTTACAGGAGTAGAATTAGGCCATTCGGCCCGTTGAGTCTTCTCCGCCATTCAATCATGAAGAAGGCACTCGACACGAAACGTCACCTATTCCTTCTCTCCAGAGATGCTGCCTGTCCCGCTGGGTTACTCCAGTTTTTTATGTCTCTCTTCGGTTTAAACCAGCATCTGCTGTTCCTTCCTACACATTCAATCATGGCTGATCTCTGCCTCCTAATCCCATTTGCCTGCTTTCTCCCCATAACCCTTGACGGAGGCAACACTCAGGCCTGACGGAGGCAACACTCAGGCCTGAGTCCGACCAGTGGTAATTGGGAATTCAGGATTTCCCTTTCTGCATATTATGCCTGCGCTTTCTGGACCTGGTGCAATGTACCTGTTCTTCCATCCACCCTCCTCCTTCCCGCTTCACCTTGAAGGTTTCCGAGCCACCCGCCAAATTTAACGCTATGTCCTCATAGAGGCCGCGGCAGTGTAGTTGCTGCCTAAAGGGCCTGTCCCACTTTCACGACCCAATTCACAACCTCTCCCGAGTTTGCCCTTGACTCATACTCGCAGCATAGTCCTCACGAGGTCTTAGGAGGTCGTAGGTAGGTCGTGATGCTAGTCGTAGCTACTCGTGGCATCAAGCAGGCCGGGGCATTTTTTCTAGCCTGATGAAAAATGTCCACGAGTAAAAAAGGTCATGAATTAGGTGGCGAAAGAGGGACAGGCCCTTTACAGTGCTTGCAGCGCCAGAGACCCGGGTTCCATCCTGGCTACGGGTGCGGTCTGTACAGTTTGTACCTACGTGGGTTTTCCCCGAGATCCTCGGTTTCCTCCCATACTCCAAGGACGTGCAGGTTTGACAGTTAATTGGCTTGGTTTTGTATACTTGGTACAAGTATAAATTGTCCCTAGTGTGTGTGGGGTAGTGTTAAGGGCCTGTCCCACTTACGCGACCTTGGCTCGCAAATTACGCGACCTCGTGGTCACTTGAGGCATACGGGCACCGTATAGCCGCGCGGGGCCGGTCCAACTTGGAAGCGCGGAGTTGTGCGGGGCTGGTCCCGACATCGCGCAGGGCTCCGAAATTCTTGCAGTGACCGAAATCTTTGTGCGCCAATGGCCTGTCGGCATGGAGGCGCATTGCGGTCGTACGCAGTGTCTTGACGGCCTACGCCTAGCGGGTGGCGTTGCATGATGACCTCACCGCCCGGCATGGCGTTGCGTGATGACGTCACCACCCGATGCCGTGCGACGCCCAAATTCGGTCGGCCCGCCTCCTGCTAAGCTGATTGGTAAGCATGATGAAATGACATCACGTGCATACTTAGCGCGAACTTCACGTGAACTCCGCTTCCAGTTGGTCGCGCCAAACGCACGTAATCGCATGCAAGTGAGACAGGCCCTTTATTGTGCGGGGATCGCTGGTCGGCACGGACTCGGTGTATCGCTAAACGAAACTAAACGTGTGGCTACAAACCTTGATGGCTTCATAGGAGCCAGTGATGAGGGCGATGAAGAGGCTGAGCACCATGTAGATGAAGAGACTGATGAAGCTGTACAGGTAGACCTGGCTGAACAACCAAACCAGCGTACTCTTCTGCCGCATGTGTGCGAACGTCACAAACATGTCGTCCCCATTGATGAGCGAGAACAAACACTCCGAGACCATCGAGAGCGTTCGGAACTGCAGGGCAACAAAGAGATTTACTTAAGAGACTTTCAGATAGGCATAAATAGCAAGGAACTGAAGAAGGGTTTCGGCCCGAAACGTCACCTATTTCCTTCGCTCCATAGATGCTGCTGCACCCGCTGAGTTTCCCAGCATTTTTGTGTACCTTCGATCTTCCAGCATCTGCAGTTCCTTCTTTAACACAAGGAACTGCAGATGCTGGTTTCAACCGAAAATAGCGGAGCAACTCAGTGGGACAGGCAGCATCTTTGGATAGAAGGAATGGGTGACGTTTCGGGTCAAGACCCTTCTACAGACTATAGGCAGAAAATGGAGGAATAGTTTAGTTTTAGAGACAGCATGGGAATAGGCCGTTCAGCCCACCAAGTCCATGCTGACCGGTGATCACCTGTACATCAGTCTGAAGAAGGGTCTTGACCCGAAACGTCACCCATTCCTTCCCTCCAGTGATGCTGCCTGTCCCGCTGAGTTGCTCCACCATTTTGTGTCTACTTGTACATTAGCCCTATCCTACACGTTAGGGGCAATTTTCAGAAGCCAATTAACCTACAAACCTGCACGGCTTTGGAATGTGGGAGGAAACCAGAGCACCCGGAGAGAACCCACACGGTCACAGGGAGAACGTACAAACTCCGTAGACGTATTACCTCCGTACTGAGGTAAGGATTGAACCCGGGTGTCTGGTGTTGTAATGCCCCCGTCCCACTTAGGAAACCTGAACGGAAACCTCTGGCGACTTTGCCCCCCACCCAAGGTTTCCGTGCGGTTCCCGGAGGTTGCAGGTGGTTGCCGGAGGTTGCAGGTAGTGGAAGCAGGTAGGGGAGACTGACAAAAACCTCCGGGAACCGCACGGAAATTTGGGGTGGGGCGCAAAGTCTCCAGAGGTTTCCGTTCAGGTTTCCCAAGTGGGACAGGGGCATTAGGCAGCAACTCTACTGCTGCACCAGTGAGCCACCCAGCTACGATGGGAGTGTGTGGAGCCTTCATGCCCACGTTGGCTTTGCATACAGGCTCAGCAGCCTCACAAAGTCCAGCCATCAGAGCTAAATAACAACTCCAAGATCAGACGCACTAATTGGTCTAATCAGCACACGGGTTATGATTGGCGAGAATGTATGTAAAAGGGGCTTGTGGAATAAACGTGACACAAGGTGTCTCAAGTCAAGTCAGGAGAGTTTCTTGTCCAGATAGGACAATGAAATTCTTGCTTGCTGCGGCACAACAATATTGTAGGCATGATACAGAACAGATCAGTGTGTCTAAACAGCAAACAGCATGTTCAAGAAGGAACTGCAGATGCTGGAAAATCGAAGGTAGACAAAAATGCTGGAGAAACTCAGCGGGTGCGGCAGCATCTATGGAGTGAAGGAAATAGGCAACGTTTCGGGACGAAACGTTGCCTATTTCCTTCGCTCCATAGATGCTGCCACACCCGCTGAGTTTCTCCAGCATTTTTGTCTATACAGCATAGTCTGGCTCAGCTAAGGGTCGTTTGTTCTTTGTTTTCTGTCGTGGGATTCAGTTGATCCTACAAGTTGGGCTTGGCATCCACTTGGGCACAGGCATTGTGGGCCGAAGGGCCTGTTCCTGTGCTGTTACCGTTCTAAGTTCTATCACGTTTACCAGACCACTGCCTCCTGTGAGTCCGGGTGGTAACACACCCACTATTCATCCACCAGCCCCATGCAAGATGGCAGCCTGCCTCATTCATCATTTCTCTCACAGAACCCCATGAACCAACTTTGAGGAACTATACGTGGGCGGCACGGTGGCGCAGCGGTAGAGTGGCTGCCTTACAGCGCCGGAGACCCGGGGTTCCATCCCGACTACAGGTGCTGGCTGTACATTCTTTGTACATCCGGAGTTTGTACATTCTCCCCGTGACTGATCATCCCCAATCGGTACCCCGTTCCTGCCTTCCCCCCATATCCCCTGACTCCGCTATCTTTAAGAGCCCTATCTAGCTCTCTCTTGAAAGCATCCAGAGAACCCGCCTCCACCGCCCTTTGAGGCAGTGAATTCCACAGACTCACAACTCTCTGTGAGAAAAAGTGTCTCCTCGTCTCCCTTCTAAATGGCTTACTCCTTATTCATAAACTGTAGCCCCTGGTTCTGGACTCCCACAACATCGGGAACATGTTTCCTGCCTCTAGCGTGTCCAAACCCTTAACAATCTTACATGTTTCAATAAGATATCCTCTCATCCTTCTAAACTCCAGAGTGGACAAGCCCAGCCGCTCCATTCTCTCAGCAGATGACAGTCCCGCCATCTCGGGAATTAACCTTGTAAACCTACGCTGCACTCCCTCAATAGGTGTAGGAGTAGGTAATTCAGCACTTTGAGCCAGCACCACCATTCAATGTGATCATGGCTGATCACCCACAATCAGTACCCCATTCCTGCCTTCTCCCCATAACCCCTTGATCCCGCTAGCCCTGAGAACTCCAAAGGTGACAGACACTAGAGTTTTTAGACTTTAGCCATACAGCGTGGAAACGGGCCCTTTGGGTCAGAGTCTGCACTGCCCAGCAATCACCCCGTATCCCAGCAATATACTACTATTCCACACACTGGGGTCAATTTGACATTTTTAACACAACCAAATAATCTACAAACCTGTACGCTTTTGGATTGTGGGGGGGAAACCGGAGCACTCAGTGAAAACTCCGTGCAGACAGCACCCATGGTCAGGATTGAACCCGGGTCTCAGGAGCTGAGAGGAGGGAACACGACTGCTGCAACACCGTGCCACCCTACAGCACCAACAGCAGTTCAGTCTCCACTTCTGCCACTCCCTTTACTCTGGGAGCCAAGGTCGCCCCCAACGTACCTTGTCGTGATAAGGGCCCAGCACTATCCACCCGCAGAAGCAGTAACCCATGTAGATGACAGCAACACAGCAGCAGAAGCGGATCACATTCGGGAAAGCAACTCGGAGAGTTACGATGAGGATCTGTAATGAAGGGAGTGCCCATTAATGACCGAGGCTGGAGGCTGCCGTGTAGACATACACACACTCAAACACCCACCCACCCTAGTTAGAAACATAGAAAATAGGTGCAGGAGGAGGCCATTCGGCCCTTCGAGCCAGCACCGCCATTCATTGTGATCATGGCTGATCGTCCCTTATCAATATCCATTGACTCCACTAGCCCCTAGAGCTCTATCTAACTTTCTCTTAAATTCATCTAGTGACTTGGCCTCCACAGCCCTCTGTGGCAGGGAATTCCATAAATTCACAACTCGCAGGGCGAAACCATTTTTTCTCACCTCAGTCTTAAATGGCCTCCCCTTTATTCTAAGACTGTGGCCCCTGGTTCTGGACGCCCAACATTTGGAACATTTTTCCTGCATCTAGCTTGTCCAGTCCTTTTATAATTTTATATGTTTCTATAATTCTTCCTTCTAAACTCCATCCTTCTAAACTCCTTCTAAACTCCAGTGAATACAGTGAGTTGTGACCTGATATATAAATATATTGCACAACAAGAGCTCAAGGGAAAACACTACGGACAATGTTCGGGAACCAATAGCCTAGTTCAGAAAGGCATCTTAAGGAGTCCCTGCAAGATCGGTGCGTAGTCTTGATGCACCCGGGAACGTGGTATTCCCCACAAATGGATACATGTGATAATTCATCAGAGTTGCACAGAGGTTCATCAGTCACTGGAGCAGAATTAGACCATTAGGCAGAGTCTACTCCGCCATTCAATCATGGCTGATCCATCTTTCCCTCTCAAATATGGGGAGAAAGCAGGATTTGAGTACTGATTTTGGATAAATTGTGTAAGAAAGAACTGCAGATGCTGGTTGAAATCGAAGGTAGACACAAAATGCTGGAGTAACTCAGCAGGACAGGCAGCATCTGTGGAGAAAAGGAATGGGCGACATTTCAGACTGAAGAAGGGTCTCGACCCGAAACGTCGCGAATTCCTTCTCTCCAGATAGATGCTGCCTGTCCCGCTGAGTGACTCCAGCAGTGTGTCTACCTACTGATTTTGGATGATCAGCCACGATCATGTTGAATAGCTCGAAGGGCCGAATGGCCGACTCCAGCACCTATTGTCTATGCTTCGATGTTCCTAACCCCATTCTACTGCATTCTCCCCGGACCAGGGAAAACAAGGTTGAATGCAAGGATAGCTTTCAGGGACATATGTGTGGACGGAGATGGCTGGGATGTCCAAAGAGTAACGGGTGATTTAGTCGACTTTAGGCTGATTGAAGGATTTATAGATAGAAACAATTTAGTCCATTCAGTAAGATTAGAACAAGAAGGAACATTAGAATGAGTCTACATGGTTTGGAGGCAGGAATAGGAACCACTTCTTTCACAGTGGTTAGTGTGGTGGTGGCTTTCACTCATCTCCAATACACCATTAAGCCATAAGGAGGGGAGGGGAGAGGGAGGGAGAGAGGCGGTTGGGGACATCAATGTAGGGTTTCAAGACCAAATCGGACAGGTAAATGCAGTCGTGACAAAGCTCAGCCTCAGTCATAGAGTGATACAGTGTGGAGACAGGACCTTTGGCCCAACTTGACCCCACCGGCCAACATGTCCCAGCTACACTAGTCCCACTTGCCTGCGCTTGGTCCATATCCCAAGATATTTTATTATGTCATTTGAACCCAAGTTCAAACGAGATTACGTTTCTGCAGTCATACAAACAAGAAAAAAAAAAAAAACACAATTTACATAAACATCCATCACAGTGAATCTCCAAACACCTCATCACTGTGATGGAAGGCAAAGTCTTGTCTCTCCCCATTTCCCCCCAAACCTGTCCTATTCCATGAACCTGTCCAACTGTTTCTTAAACGATGGGATAGTCCCAGCCTCAACTACCTCCTCTGGCAGCTTGTTCCATACCCACCACCCTTTGTGTGAAAAAGTTAACCTTCAGATTCCTATTAAATCTTTTCCCCTTCACCTTAACCTATGTCATCTGGTCCTCGATTCCCCTACTCTGGGTAAAAGACCCTGTGCATCTACCCGATCTATTCCTCTCCTGATTGTGTACTATTACACATTTACCTGATCTATTCCTCTCATGATCTAAAGGCCTCTATAAGCCATGGATTAATTAAACAGCAGCAGAGGCTTTAGCAACTAAAGTTACAAAATCGTGTTGAGCTACTTTTCTTCAGGTCTAATCCGTAGGCTTCTGTAGAAGTGGAGGTCGAGACTTTACTTCACATTACTTACTTACATTGTATTTCTGAAAGAAACTTAAATAGCGAATCACTCCAACCCAGACTAACAAAGTTGAGGTTCCCAGTAGAATACTGCACAGGTCATAGGATGCAAAATTCTGAAAAACAAGCCAGAAGGTTGGATTAAACATAATGTAGATGAGATTAGTAGGGGGTGGGGGGGGGGGGGGGGGGGGGGGGGGAGTGAAACTATTTTTTTTTTTTTAATTGGCTCACAATCTTCAGTCATAGAAACATAGGAACATAGAAATTAGGTGCAGGAGTAGGCCATTCGGCCCTTCGAGCCTGCACCGCCATTCAATATGATCATGGCTGATCATCCAACTCAGTATCTCGTACCTGCCTTCTCTCCATACCCCCTGATCCCCTTAGCCACAAGGGCCACATCTAACTCCCTCTTAAATATAGCCAATGAACTGGCCTCAACTACCCTCTGTGGCAGAGAGTTCCAGAGATTCACCACTCTGTGTGAAAAAAGTTCTTCTCATCTCGGTTTTAAAGGACTTCCCCCTTATCCTTAAGCTGTGACCCCTTGTCCTGGACTTCCCTAACATCGGGAACAATCTTCCTGCATCTAGCCTGTCCAACCCCTTAAGAATTTTGTAAGTTTCTATAAGATCCCCTCTCAATCTTCTAAATTCTAGAGAGTATAAACCAAGTTTCTAACTTGGCCTAAATTGCCTGTCCCACTTTCACAACCTAATTCACGACCTCAGACGAGTTTGCCCTTGACTCATAGTCGCAGCATGGTCGTCACAAGGTCGTAGGTAGGTCGTCATGCTAGTCGTAGGTACTCGTGGCATCAAGTAGGTCGGGGCGTTTTTCGAGCCTGATGAAAAAAGTCCACGAGTAAAAAAGGTCGTGAAAGTGGGACAGACCCTAAACGCTGTACGGTGTAAGGGGAAATCTATATTTTTACACTACAATCACACTCTTGGACTCAAGTATGATATTGCTGGATTGATAATATGTTAAAATGTACTTTGTGTGTTTTGTTGCTTTTTATTGGTGTGACTGTGTGGCAAAGTCAAATTCCTCGCAATGTTACAAAACATACTTGGCTAATAAAGTACGATTATGAATATCCAAACAGATCAGATTATACTATACATAAATACACCCGTCAAACTCCAGTACAATAGGTAGAGCAAAGGGGAAGATACAGAGTGCAGGATATAGTTCTCAGCATTGTAGCGCATCAGTTCCACAGACAAAGTCCAATGTCCGCAATGGGGTAGAGGTGAATTGGACAGTAGCCTAGCTAATGGAAGGACCGTTCAGAAGCCGGATAACAGAGGGGAAGAAGCTGTTCCTGAGTCTGGTGGTGCGTGTTTTCAAGCTTCTGTCCGACAGGAGCAGGAAGAAACAGGAATGACCGGGGTGGGACAAGTCTCTGATTCTATGGGCTGCTTTTCCAAGGCATCATGTGGTGTAGATGGAGTCAATGGTGCGGAGTCTGGCCTGTGTGATGGACCGGGTTACAATCGACAACAGGTGCAGGAGTAGGCCATTCGGCCCTACGAGCCAGCACCGCCATTCAATGTGATCATGCTTTCGACACTGGCTGAGACATTGCTCCTGTTTTTAGTGCTTTTAATGTCTTTTAATTTTTACTGTTTTATAGTCCTTTGTTTTATGGTTTTTAATGGTTTGTAATAACTTCTTGTCCATGAGTTCTCATGCACAGCACTTTGTCGCAACTGCAGTTGTTTAAAGTGCTTTATAAATAAAGTTATTATTATCAGGGCTGATCATCCACAATCAGTACCCCGTTCCTGCCTTCTCCCCATATCCCCCGACTACGCTACCTTTAAAAGCTCTATCTAACTCTCTCTTGAAAGCATCCAGAGAATTGGCCTCCACCGCCCTCTGAGGCAGAGAATTCCACTGACGCACAACTCTGTGTGAAAAAGTGATTCCTCATCTCCATTCTAAATGGCTTGCCCCTTATTCTTAAACTGTGGCCCCTGGTTCTGGACTCCCCCAACACCGGGAGTCCAGAACCAGGGACCACGCGAGTTTGATTTTTTTTTAAATTTGGGAGAGCTCTTGGGTAAACTCGTATAGTGGGACAGGGGCTATACTCCAGCATGTTGTGTCTATCTTCAGTCCGGGTTCTTCCTCAGAATCCAAATCTCTGAGCGGGGTTTTGTCGACAGTCTTTGCCACACTGAATGCAAACAGGAGATCAGTAGCCTGCAGTGAGAAGTGACACAACGTCACGTACCTTGGACTCGATTCCTATCTTCATCACCGTGCCCAGGAAGGTGAAGACATCGCTGACTATCAGCAGCACGTACCAGCCATTGACAAACTCCATGCGAGTGGCACACGACACGTCCCTCTTGTGCTTCTGGACGAAGAACTTCCCAAATTCCTGCAGAAAGAGGAAGAGGTTTACTGAACACTTCAAGATCCACAGTTTTAAATCACTTCACAGCTGCACATTGTCAATCTACAGTGATAGAGGCCAGAGCCATGCTGCATGGCAAATGGCCCTTCGGCCCAAATTGCCCATGCTGACCAAGACGCCCATCTCAGTTTGGAGGCAGGAAACATGTTCCCAATGTTCGGGGAGTCCAGAACCAGGGCCCACAGTTTAAGAATAAGGGGTAAGCCATTTAGGACGGAGATGAAAAAACACTTTTTCTCAGACAGTGGTGAGTCTGTGGAATTGTATACTGGAATTTAGAAGGATGAGAAGGTATCTTACTGAAACCTATAACCTATTATTAAGGGTTTGGACACACTAGAGGCAGGAAACATGTTCCCGATGTTGTGGGAGTCCAGAACCAGGGGCCGCAGTTTAAGAAAAAGGGGTAAGCCATTTAGGACGGAGACAAGGAAACACTTTTTCACACAGAGAGTGGTCAGTCTGTGGAATTCTCTGCCTCAGAGGGCAGTGGAGGCCGGTTCTCTGGATACTTTCAAGAGAGAGCTAGATAGGGCTCATAAAGATAGCGGAGTCAGGGGATATGGGGAGAAGGCAGGAACGGGGTACTGATTGGGGATGATCAGCCATGATCACATTGAATGGCGATGCTGGCTCAAAGTGTCGACTGGCCTACTCCTGCACTTATTGTCTAAGTTGTGTCGGAAGGAACTGCAGATGCTGGTTTATACCGGAGATAGACACAAAGTGCTGGAGTAACTCAGTGGGTCAGGCAGCATCTCTGGAGAAAAAGGTTGGGTGACGTTTCGGGTTGGGACTCTGAAATTTTGATTCGGAGCCCGACCCTCAATGTCATCTGTACATTTGCCTCCACCGAGACTGCCTGACCTGCCGAGGTCCTCCAGCATTTTGTTCTCAGCTCAAGGTTGAAGCGGCTGCAGTCTCTCACGTCTCTTTAGACTTTAGAGATACAGCATGGAAACAGGCCCTTTGGTCGATCGAGTCCAGGCTAACCAGCGATCACCCCGTACAGTAACACTATCCTACACACACTGGGGATAACGTTACAACTTTATCAAAGCCAATTAAGCTGCAAACCTGCACGTCTTTGGAGTGTGGGAGGAAACCGGAGCAACTGGAGGAAACATGGTCACAGGGAGAACGTGCAAACTCCGTACAGACAGCAGCCGTAGTCAGGATGGAACCTGGGTCTCTGGCGCTGTGAGGCCGCAACTCTACCGCCATGCCGCCAGTCCCACTCTTGGTCTATCGCCTCCAGTTTGTGTTTTCACTCATTTCTTAACGAGTGGGTCGGGTAACATTTACAGCCGTCCAGTCTGTGGGAATGACTCTAGGATGTAGGGAACTTTGAACGTTGTCTATCAAGTGTGTCCACTCTCTCCCCACAAGACACCCCCTACGAGAACCCTGTCACGCCGGGCAGCAGCCTGCTGGATGGTGGCTTCAGCAGGGCGAGTGGACTCACTCACATGTTGCAGCATGATGCCTCGGATGATGGATCTCACGCACAGGACGAACGATAGCCCACACAACAGAATGATGCAAGTGTCAAACGTCAGGAGGCCAGCCTCATTCCTACCTGTAATTGGAGGGGAGGAGAGGGGGGGGGAGAGAGGGGGGGGAGAGGGGGAGAGGGGGGAGGAGGGGGGGGAGAGGGAGGGGGGGGAGAGGGAGGGGGGGGAGGGGGGGGAGGGGAGGGGGAGAGAGGGGGGAGGGTGGGAGAGGGAGGGGGGGGGGGGAGGGGGAGAGGGAGGGGGGGAGGGGGAGGGGGGGGAGGGAGGGGGGGGGGAGGGGGGGGAGGGGGAGGGAGAGGGGGAGGGGGGGAGGGAAGGGAGGGGGGGGGGGGGGGCGGGAGGGGGAGGGAGGGAGGGAGGGAGCGGAGAGGGAAAGAGAGGAAGAGGAGGGAGGGAGGGGGAGGGAGGGAGGGGAGAGGGAGGGAGGGGGTGTGGGAGGAGAGGAGGGAGAGAGAGAGGGAGAGGGGAGAGGGAGAGGGAGGGAGGGAGAGAGGGAGAGAGAGGGAGAGGGAGAGGGAGAGAGGGAGGGAGGGAGGAGGGGAAGAGAAGGAGAAGGAGAAGGAGAAGGAGAGGGGGAAGCAGAGGGAGAGGGAGAGGGAGAAGGAGGGGGAGGGAGGGGAGGGAGGGAGAGGGAGGGGGAGAGGGGGGGGAGGGGGAGGGAGGGAGGGAGAGGGAGAGGGGGGAGAGGGAGGGAGGGGAAAGAGGGGAAGGGGAGGGAGAGTGAGGGGGAGAATAAAGCTTCAATTAAATAAATAATTTCATGGCTCGTAAACCCACTGCAAAGACATCACAGACACAAATGAATGGGAGCTTGCAGCCTCTCAGCATTTCCACTAGGCCAAGTTTCAGAAGTTGTTCATGTGGAGTCAAAGGAACAAAAAGCTGGAGTAACTCAGCGGGACAGGCAACGTCTCTGGATAGAAGGAATGGGCGACGTCTCTGGTCGAGACCCTTCTTCAGATGTTCAATGAGCAGAGAACTTATTCATGGAATGAATGAATGAATGAATGAATATAAGTTTATTGGCCAACTATGTACACACATACAAGGAATTTGCCTTGGTGCTCTGCTCACAAGTGACAACACGACATACAGTAAACCATTAAGAATAAAACATTATAGTTTAAACATGTGAATGAAACAAAATACCAGAGCTAAAGGCTACAGATTTTTGGTTATTGAGTGGAGCTACTACTCGTGCAAAAAAGCTAAATTTATGTCTGGCGGTGGCGGCTTTGACTGTCCGGAGTCGCCTTCCAGAGGGAAGTGATTCAAAGAGTTTGTAGCTAGGGTGAGAGGGGTCAGAGATGATCCTGCCCGCTCGCTTCCTGGCCCTTGCAGTGTACAGTTCGTCAATGGAGGTGGGGGGGGGGGGGGGGGGGGGGGGGGAAGGTTGCAGCCAATAGTGTGCACAGGGTCGGTACGGACTCAGTGGGCTGAAGGGCCTATTTCCATGCTGTATCTCCAAACTAGACTGACTACCATTTCCAGCTTAGAGAAGTTTGATCACAGGAATGTTTAGTTTGGAGATATAGTGAAGAAACAGGCCCTTCAGCCCACCGGGCCCATGCTGACCAGCGATCCCCGCACATTAACCCTATCCTACACACCCACTAGGGACAATATTTACATTTACCAAGCCAATTAACCTACAAACCTGTACGCCTTTGGAGTGTGGGAGAAAACCGAAGATCTCGGAGAAAACCCAAGCAGATCCAGGGGCCACAGGTTAAGAATAAGGAGTAAGCCATTTCGAACGGAGACGAGGAAACACTTTTTCTCACAGAGAGTGGTGAGTCTGTGGAATTCTCTGCCTCAGAGGGCGGTGGAGGCCAGTTCTCTCGATGCTTTCAAGAAAGAGCTAGATAGGGCTCTTCGGAAATAGCAGAGTCAGGGGATATGGGGAGAAGGCAGGAACGGGGTATAGATTGGGGATGATCAGCCCTGATCACATTGAATGGCAGTGTTGGCTCGAAGGGCCAAACGGGCCTACTCCTGCACCTATTGTCTATTGTCCATTGATGGCGAGGAGAAGATACAAACTCTGTACCGACAGCACCCGTAGTCAGGATCGAACCCGGGTCTCCGGCGCTGCACTCACTGTAAGACAGCAACTCTACCGCTGCGCCACCGTGACCACGCAAACGTCTAGAGGGTAAGCTCACCATATCCAGAAACACTGGGCTCAGCACACTCGTTGATGTCCACTTTGTTATCCAGGCTGATCTTTATCCGGCCACTGTGGGCCTTGTTGTCAAACAGGATCTGGAATGAAATGGAAACCACAGTCACAGTTGCTCCCACGCACACATCTGCAGAACACCTGCTCTTCCGGCTGGGAATATAAATCCCAGCTTCCCAAAGCTCATGCTCACCCAAGGAATCCAAACAATTTAAACCAGAAGGTAGATAAAAATGCTGGAGAAACTCAGCGGGTAACAATAGACAATAGACAATAGGTGCTGGAGTAGGCTATTTAGCCCTTCGAGCCAGCACCGCCATTCAATGTGATCATGGCTGATCGTCCCCAATCAGTACCCCGTTCCTGCCTTCGCCCCATATACCCCGACTCCGCTATTTTTAAGAGCCCTATCTAGCTCTCTCTTGAAAGCTCTCTTGAAGGTGAGGCAGCATCTATGGAGCAGAGGAAATATGCAACGATTCAAGTCGAAACCCTTCTTCGGACTGATGTGAGAGTGGGGGGGGGGGGGGGGGCAAAGAAGAAAGGAAGCGGTGGAGCCAGTGGGCTGAGGGAGAGCTGAGAAGGGGAAGAGAAAGTAAGGACTAAAACCAGAAGGTGATTTTGCAGCCAAGCCTGTGACAGCCGCAACAAAAAGCTTCTCACTGAACCTCTGTGCAAGTGACAATAAAACCATTTTCCCCACACACTTCCTACAGGGAGATGGAGGACTAGCTTGGATCAGAAAGAGATAGTATGGGGTTACTCTTTTACCCAGAGTAGGGGAATCAAGAACCAGAGGACATGGGTTGAAGATGAGGGAACGAGGGGAGAGATTTAATAGGATTTAATGTTCCCGGTGTTGGGGGAGTCCAGAACCAGGGCCCACAGTTTAAGAAATAGGGGTAAGCCATTTAGAATGGAGATGAGGGAACACTTTTTCCACACAGAAAGTTGTGATTCTGTGGAATTGTATACTGGAATTTAGGATGGGAGTGGATCTTATTGAAACCTATAAGATTATTAAGGGTTTGGACACGCTAGAGGCAGGATGTTCCCGATGTTGGGCGAGTCCAGAACCAGGGGCCGCAGTTTAATAAAAAAGGGTTAGGCATTTAGGACGGAGACGAGGAAACACTTTTTCACACAGAGAGTTGTGAGTCTGTGGAATTCTCTGCCTGTGGAGGCCGGTCCTCTGGATACTTTCAAGAGAGAGCTAGATAGGGTTCTTAAAGATAGCGGAGTCAGGGGGATATGGGGAGAAGGCAGGAACGGGGTACTGATTGGGGATGATCACGTTGATGCATTCCCTCCTCCCACACTCCAAAGGCGTACAGGTTTGTAGGTTAATTGGCTTGGTATAAATGTAAAAGACTGTCCCTAGTGCAGGATGGTGATAATGAGCGGGGATTGCTGGTCGGTGCGGGCTCGCTCGTCTGAAGGGCCCGTTACTGCGCTGTATCTCCAAACTAAACTAAAATTAAGAAATCCAATTATAGAGAAAAATCTGTTTGAAAACAGCACTTACTAGAATGTTAAAGGTGTAGCAATCTGGGATTTCATGGTTGATGATTGTCTGAATGTTAATAGCTTTCAGTTTAAATCTGATGGACACATCGATAAGCCTGAGAACACAATCAGAACAAATATCAGGAGGTTGTCTCTGAATGGGCGCCTTCTCCCCCTTACTGGGCCACGGTTAATGAATGCTTTCCAGTGATTAGATGAACCAGCCAGCAAGACAAAATCCCGCGCAAACTGGAGGAACAGCACCTCATATTCTGCTTGGGTAGATAACGAGGTTACGGTATGAACAATGCATTCTCTAACTATCTAACTAATCTACAAACAACCCTCACAAATAACAAAGTGCTGGAGTAACTCAGCGGGTCAGGTAGCATCGCGTGAGAATATGGATATGTGGCATTTTGGGTTAGGTTACTCTTCTTCAGAACATTTATCCATGTTCTCCAGCGATGCTGCTGGACCCGAGTTACTCCAGCACTCATTTTTTTTTTGTAAACCAGCGCCTGCAGTTCCTTGTTTCTGCAAACAACCCACCTCTGTTTATCTGTTCCTCCAAACCACTTCCACCCGATTCACTCACAGTTCGCCCCTCGAGCCCTGGCAACATCCTCGTAAATCTTCTCTGTACCTTTCCTTACTACACCAGCTGAATTAGCCTCCTGCTGAGTTGGATGACCATCACCGGTGATATAGAGCGATTTTGAACAAATGCATGAAAGGAATGCAAAAAAGTAACGATGATCAAGGAAACAGGCCATTGTTCGCGGTGGGCTAGGTGAAAACGAGTTGCAGACAATGAGACTCAACAAGGTGACTTTGAAGTTAGTCCATCACCGGCTCTGACCTCCCCACCATCGAAGGGATTCACCAGAGTCGCTGCCTCAAAAAGGTGGCCAGCATCATCAGGGACCCACACCACCCTGGCCACACACTCATTTCACCCCTGCCATCGGGAAGAAGGTACAGGAACCTGAAAACTGTAACTTCGAGGTCCAGGAACAGCCATCAGGCTATTAAACACCACAACCTCAAATAAGTTCTGAATTACATAGACTATAATTACATATTCTGTTGTGCTGCTGCAAGTAAGAATTTCACTGTTCTATCTGGGACATATGACAATAAAATACTCTTGACTGAAGAAGGGTCTCGACCCGAAACATCGCCCATTCCTTCTCTCCGGAGATGCTGACTCACCCGCTAAGTTACTCCAGCATTTTGTATCTACCTTCGATATAAACCAGCATCTGCAGTTCTTTCTTACACAAACTATTCGTGACTGTCTTGACTGCATATATCATTCCAGCTGGCAGCAAGGAGAACGGACAAACACAGCGACATGAATCCATTGCCATAATGTTGATTCTGTATCCTCTCCAACCTCACTCCCTCAGAGGCGTATTAAATCACAAATTATCTCCATAAAGCGTTGAAAGAGACTTTGACGATAATCAACACCAAGCTGATATCTTAAACCTTGGACAAAGAGTTCGGCCTACACTTATAGCAAAGTGAATTGTAAAGTTAAGGAACTCATTGTGGGTAGAAAGGAACCGCAGATGCTGGTATGTGTCGAAGTGCTGGAGTAACTCAGCGGGTCAAGCAGCATCTCTAGAGAAAAAGGATAGGTGACGTTTCAGGTCGGGACGCTTCCTCGGACTCAAACCCTTCTACAGACTTCTGAAGAAGGGCCCCCGACCCAATATACATCACCCATTGTTTTATCTCCAGAGCTGCTGCCTGGCCCGCTGAGTAGCTCCAGCATTTTGTGTCCGTCTCCAGAATTTAATAGACGGGGGCACGGAACTGGACAACCACAGATATTACAGAAGGTTGTAAAGGCTGGAGGTGGATATTGCAACAGGGGAAATGTCACAGAGGTATTTGGAAATGAAATTTACAACATCCAAGCAAGATAATGGTTGCATAAGCAAGCAAGACTCCCCCAACATCGGGAACATGTTTCCTGCCGCTAGCGTGTCCAAACCCTTAACAATCTTAGTGTTTAAGAGGGAACTGCAGATGCTGGAGAATCGAAGGTTACACAAAAAAGCTGGAGAAACTCAGCGGGTGCAGCAGCATCTATGGAGCGAAGGAAATAGGCAACGTTTCGGGCCAAAACCCTTCTTCAGACACCTATTTCCTTCGCTCCATAGATGCTGCTGCACCCGCTGAGTTTCTCCAGCTTTTTTGTGTAACCTTAACAATCTTATATGTTTCAATGAGATATCCTCTCATCCTTCTAAACTCCAGAGTGTACAAGCCCAGCTGCTCCATTCTCTCAGCATATGACAGTCCCGCCATCCCGGAAATTAACCTTGTAAACCTACGCTGCACTCCCTCAATAGCAAGAATTTACATCAAAGTGCAACTACTCACATTTGTCAGCGTTAAATTCCTTTTACCATTCCTTCCCAACTGATCTAGATCCTGTTGTAATATGTGATATCCTTCCTCATTGTCCACTAAACTATTCATTTTGATCTGCAATCCTACTGACAATGTTAGCTCCACTATCATCTAAACAGTTCGTGTCAATAAACAGCCTCTGGCACTCCATTGATCACAAGACTACAATCTGAAAGACATCCCTCCACAACTAGGGGGACACTGTGGCGCAGCGGTAGAGTTGCTGTCTTATGCCCCTGTCCCACTTAGGAAACCTGAACGGAAACCTCTGGAGACTTTGCGCCCCACCCAAAGTTTCCATGCAGTTCCCGGAGGTTGCAGGTGGTTGCCGGAGGTTGCAGGTAGTGGAAGCAGGTAGGGAGACTGACAAAAACCTCCGGGAACTGCATGGAAACCTTGGGTGGGGCGCAAAGTCTCCAGAGGTTTCCTTTCAAGTTTCCTAAGTGGGACAGGGCATTTCAGCGCCAGAGACCCAGGTTCGATCCAGACAATGGGTGCTGCCTGTATGGAGATTGAACCTGTAAGAAAGAACTGCAGACGCTGGTTTAAATCGAAGGAAGACACAAAATGTTGGAGTAACTCAGCGGGTGAGGCAGCATCTCTGGAGTGAAATGTCGCCCATTCCTTCTCTCCAGAGATGCTACCTCACCCGCTGAGTTACCCGCTGAGTCTCGACCCGAAACGTCGCCCATTCCTTCTCTCCAGAGATGCTACCTCACCCGCGGAGTTACTCCAGCATTTTGTGTCTCCCTTGGAATTTCACCGTTCTCCCTGTGACCTGTGTGGGTTTTCTCTGGGTGCTCTGCAAAATGTACAATAGTAAAATTATAAATTATTCCCAGTGTGTGCGAGATGGTGTTAGTGTGCGGGGATTGCAGGTTGGTGTGGACTCAGTAGGCCGAAGAGCCTGCTCCCCACGCTGTATCTCTAAATTCAAATCTAAACATCTCCCTCTGATTCCTTCCGCCAAACCAATTTTGAATCCAACTGGCCAGCTCACCTTACATTCCATCTGCTTTAAACCCCTGTCCCACTGTAGGAGTTAATTCAAGAGCTCTCCCGAGTTTGCCCCGATTCGAACTCGGAGATTTACGGTAATGGCCGCTCGTCGGTACTTTGGGCTCTCATGGACATTTTTCAACATGTTGAAAAATCTTCACGAGTCTTCCCGAGTTTCCTGAGTGCCTGCCATTAGTGTTACAAGCCGCGAAGAGACGTCCCTGAGCTCCAACGTACTCGCTATGTACATTCTACATGCTTACCGCGAGTTTGATTTTTTTTTTAAACTCGGGAGAGCACTTGAATGAACTCGTACAGTGGGACAGGGCTTTTAACCTTCTAGACTAACCTACCATGCAGGACTTTGTGAAAGGCTTTGCTAAAGTCCACAAAGACAATTTCCATTGCCCTTCCCTCATCAATCCTCCCAGTGACTTCTTCAATAACACTCGGATTTGTGAGGATTGTTCGTAGAAGATCTTATTTTTAAAATGAAGATGACATTACTTGTAGAATTTCAGCGAGAGGTTCTTGTGCATCTCCGTCTCCATGGGGCTCACACCCATACAGTCTGCAAGAAGAAGAAGAAGAAGAATTAGCATGAACAGACACACACACACAGCTCCATACATTGCTGGCCATTCGATATCAGCCTGTTGAGCAGCAAGAGCTGAACTGCAGCTTACTTCCGACCACAACCTACCTTTCCTAAAGGTCCTGTCCCACTTTCCCGAGTTATTCACGAATTCTCCCGAGTTTTCAAACTCGCAGAATGTTCGTAACGAGGCTGTAGGAGTCCGTAGATATATCGTAGCGGCTCGTTATGCCAGCCGTCGGTACTCTGTGCATCAGGTAAGTTGGGACGTTTTTGCAGCATGATGGAAAATGTCCACGAGTGAAAATAAAGCCCCTCACCAGAGCCCTATACAACTGCAGAAGACCCTCTTTACTCCTATACTGAAATCCTCTTGTTATGAAGGCCAACATTCCATTAGCTTTCTTCACTGCCTGCTGTACCTGCACGCCAACTTTCAGTGGCTGGTGTACAAGGACACCCAGGTCTTGTTGCACCTCCCCCTTGCCGAACCTAACCCCATTGAGATAATAATCTGCCCCCGTCACAATTATACCAAGTCAATCAACCTACAAACCAGTACGTCTTTGGAGTGTGGGAGGAAACCGGAGATCTGGTGAAAACCCACGCAGGTCACTGGGAGAACGTACAAGCTCCGAACAGGCAAACGCCCGTTGTCAGGATCAAACCTAGGTTTCCGTGGCAGCAACACGACCGCTGCACCCCATCGCACCGCTGGGAAGAAACTGTCCCTGAAGCTGGAGGTGTGCGTTTTCACACTTCTGTACCTCTCGCCTGATGGTAGAGGGGAGAAGAAGGAGTGACCGGGGTGAGGCTGGACACGTGTTGGTGGTGGTCACTCACCTGTTATCACCAGCGGGTTGATGTTGAAGGTGTCGTTCGCTGGGAAGATGCTGCCCTTCTTGTAAAAACGCTGGCAAAGATGGAGGCCGGTCCGATTGGCGTCATTCTCAAACACGTAGGCGTAGCGTCCCAGAGACATATTGTGCAGAGCCAGGTACTATGTATTGGTGGGGGTTGAGTGTAAATAATGGGGTAACAATTTAATATGCAATGGAGTCACCAGTAAGGAAAGAAGCATTCAATAAATTGCAGAATCTCACCCGGGAGCAATACTAAAAGAAAAAGATTTGTGTCTCAATGGAATTCTTCATATAACACGACCAAAGATTTTTTCCGACCAACACAGTAGTATATACAGCAGCCATTTTGGATTTGCATGCAACAAAATTTTTGTGATTTTGGTCCAGAATTAAAAAAATACCCGTATGTCGGTTGGAAAACTAATTTTTTTCACACTTCATATCATGTGTGTCTAAGCAGGAGGCCAATGAGATCTCACTTTAAGCGAGCATCTTCCAGATTTGTAGCATCAGCCAGTATTGGGAAGGTCTCAGCAATGAAGCAATCCATTTAGAGGGGAACACATTAATGTGTTCATTCTCAGTCTTCCCCTTCTCAGTCTTCCCCCGGCTAGGCTTGTATTCCTTTATTGATGTTGGTTCCTTTTTCAATTCCTCCAATTGAAAAAGGAACCAACATTTTTCGTTTTAGTTCAGAGGTACACCGCGAAAACAGGCCCTTCGGCCCAACAAGGCCGCGCCGACCAATGGCACACACGCGGTATTTTAACAAAGACAATTAACCCAACAGGCCTGCATGCCTTTGGAGTGTAGGAGGAAACCAGAGCACCTGGAGAAAACCCACATAGGTCACGGGAAAAAATACAAACTCCATACAAACAGGACCAGAGGTCTGGATCAAACCTGGGTCTCTGGAGCAGTAAGGCAGCAACTCTACCGCTGGTTTGTGCAGGTTTGTAGGTTAATTGACTTCTGTAAATTGTCCCTAGCGTGTAGGATAGTGCTAGTGTACAGGATCGCAGGTCGGCACGGGGTCGGTGGGCTGAAGGACCTGTTTCCGCACTGTATCTCTAAAATGTTTCACTGGATAAACTCAAGAAATAACTGCAGGCTTCGGCTGTTCTCCAGAGTTTTCCATATGGCCCGAAACATTCATTGTTTGTTTTCCCACAGATGCTGCCTGACATGCTAAACACTCCCAAATTGTCTTGTCAGAGACTGCCGGATGGGACTAACTTTAAAATAAAACACACCGGGATTAAATGATCTTTTTGGTGCCGTACAGCCCAGGGCAAAAATGAGTTGTCTCCACAAAACACAACGGATGGGAAGACGCAAGAACATGGGGATAGAAGCAATGGGTGATGTTTCGGGCCGAGACCCTTCTGCAGATATTTCGACCTGAAACGCCACCCGTTCCTTCTCTCCAGAGATGCTGTCTGTCCCGCTGAGTTACTCCAGCTTTTTGTGTCTATCTTCAGTGTAAACCAGCATCTGCAGTTCCTTCCGAAACATAGAAAATAGGTGCAAGAGGAGGCCATTCGGCCCTTTGAGCCTGCTCCGCCATTCAATATGATCATGGCTGATCATATTGGCTGATCATATTGATCATATTGATCCATGAAACACTGGCTCTCCCCCTACACCCTCCAATGTGGCCACTCCAGCGTGTGACCCATAGCCCTCTCAACTTCTCCATGCACCTGTCTAAAGGACTTCCAATGGCGTATCCTATGAACGCAAAGCTTCCCTCGGTCCGACAACAAAATGGCGAAAACCATGATGTGCCAGGACAGCAGCTGTAAGACATACAATGAGCCCATGGAGGTGGGCTGTAGAGGCTTTGCAGGGCGCTCACTCTGCAAAGTCCTCAACCAGTTGGGCAGTACGGGGCTGGCAAAGAAGAGGGCCATTCATTCCACAAGCGAAGCCGCGGAGAAAGCCACTAGGTGGCTTTGGATTGAGAGGGCCGATCCGTGGGCGGTTGCTGTTGGGAACCAAGTCGGGGGTTGGTCAACCCCGGCTGGGTCGCCTAGGCGAGGGTGTCTGATGTTGTGAGACCCGAAACACCCGTTGAACCTGCGCTGAGGATGCGTCCCAGCGCATCTAGAAGATGTATCTTTCACACTAACATCGTCAGCTTCTGCAAGACATAAGCTGGCTGCTGTACATCCTACATTAGAACTGCATCACTGCCTATTAAGTACATTGCAGGGCACTACATAACAATACAAGTTCATTTAATCTGGCACGGGAATGCAAAATAATAGTTATTCATATTAGCATACAATCTAACAAAGCAAACTATAAATAATAATAACCATGTATGCGGTTACCTCACACTGCACTTTGGAGTACGAGAAAAAGGAATTTGGGCTCCTGCCAATTTCCTGACAGTTTAGAGATCCAGCGCGAAAACAGGCCCTTCGGCCCACCGGGTCCGCGCCAACCAGCGATCCCCGCACACTAACACCCACTAGGGACAATTTTTACATTTACCAAGCCAATTAACCTGCAAGCCGGAAGACAGGAAGAAACTAATTCAGTGGAGCAACTGACCTGGTTAACTGCGTAGAAAATAGAGTCATAAACGTCCCTCTGCTTGTACACGGCATAGGAACCATCCGCTTCCACTGTGTAATCCTTCAAGAATAGGTGTTTAAATGTCATTGTGTTTTCTTCTTTAAAATCCACCACCATCTGGTTACTCAAGCCGAACAGGATTAACTGTTGGAAACAGGAAGAGGCAGCAGTTTCAAAACATGAGTGTATTGCCCCAGTAACAGGAATTCCCCATCTCTGTGTATATGAGGGAACTGCAGATGGAGCTACGAGGCATCGGGCCCTTTCGGCCCACCAAGTCCGCACCGACCAACGATCCCCGTACACTAACACTATCCTACACACCAAGGACAATTTTACCAAAACCTGCACGTCTTTGGAGCGTGGGGGGAAACTGGAGCAACCGGAGAAAACCTACGTAAACTACCCAAGCGAAATATGAGGTGCTGTTCCTCCAATTTGCACTGGGCCTCACTCTGACAGTGGAGGAGTCCCAGGACAGAAAGATCAGATTGGGAATGGGAGGGGGAGTTGAAGTGCTGAACCACCGTGAGATCAGGTTGGTTAAGACGGTAGGTGAGCGGAGGTGTTCAGCGAAACGATCGCTTGGTCTTGCCGATGTAGAGAAGACATCTTCATTACATTGGGCCTGTTCCTATGCTGTATTGTTCTATCTTGTGCCTCCAGTCTATCATTTCTGTTGTAGCGTCGCTGAGATTCCAGGTTCGGCCCTGTGTTTTCACCTAAGGCCGCTCCAGTGGAGCAGATGGCTGCAGACGTCACTCCTTACCTGCACTGTGACGCATATGAGCTTTACGATCTGCACCACCAGTTTGAAGGGCTTCCGGCCTTTCGCTCGGTACTTGTCACAAGGACTCATGAAGTAGTACTTCAGTTTCCTCTTCATTTCTTCCTCTTGTATGTCCAACGCAGCTCCAGAAGACACACAGGAGTGCGGAGAGATGTGGACGTGGTCATGAGAGCCATAGCTGTTGACCGGAGTGAACAGCTTCTCCCGCTCCACTGACAAGAGAAGAGTACAAGAACACACTTTTAATACAGCAGCTCACGTCACGCTTAACATAGAAAATAGGTGCAGGAGGAGGCCATTCGGCCCTTCGAGCCAGCACCGCCATTCATTGTGATCATGGCTGATCGTTACCCCATCAATAACCCGTGCCTGCCTTCTCCCCATATCCCTCAACTCCACCAGCCCCTAGAGCTCTATCTAACTCTCTCTTAAATCCATCCAGTGACTTGGCCTCCACTGCCCTCTGTGGCAGGGAATTCCACAAATTCACAACTCTCCTAGTGAAAACGTTTTTTCTCACCTTAAATGACCTCCCCTTTATTCTAAGATTAGTTTAGTTTAGAGATACAGCACGGAAACAGGCCCTTCAGCCCACAGTGTCGGCACCGACCTGCTATCGTCGCACATTAAGAGGTGTTGTTACTTGCGAGCAAAGCACCAAGGCAAATTCCTTGTACGTATACATACTTGGCTAATAAAATTTATCCACATTCAAATTTAACACTGTTCTGCACGAGAGCAAGCTAATAGTCAAATCTAAAATGTAGTAGTTCTTCTACAAAAGCATGATCCAGTAGCACAAAAGAATGGCTCAAGTCTGAATGACTTTGTAAATTATATGGGCCACAAAATGTAGGACAGGTTGTCTTTTAAATAAATAAATTAAAATGGAATCCTGCAGTAATAACATGTGCATTTTCAAGGCCATAAAGAAGCCAAGATTGAAAAAATAGTTGACGCTCCAGAGAGAAGTAATAACTTGTTATTGGATGAGCTTGATTTGGACACAGCTTTTCCTACATTGTGAAAGGCTACAGAATCTTTCAGTCATGCCATATTCAGACTTGGTAGGAGTGTTTTACTAATAAGAGAAATGTATAATTGCGCTAACTTTCCTTTGTTCTGTGAGTGGAGCCCGAGAAGCACTGAGCGACGTTTGTGCTCATTGTAGATCTTGCCACTCCCATTTGACGAATCAATTAAAGATTAACAATTTTGTTGCTATCTGCTTTTTAAGAAACAAAATATGACAGGGCCAATCTTTACATTTATACCAAGCCAATTAACCTACAAGCCTGTACATTATTTGAGGTGTGGGTGTTAACCAAAGTTCTCTGGAGAAAACCCACGTGGTGACGGTGAGGATGTACAAACTCCATGCAGACAGCACCCATAGCCAGGATGGAACCCGGGTCTCTGGCGCTGCTAGTGCTGTAAGGCAGCAACTCTACCGCTGCGCCACCGTGCTGCTCATTGTCTAAAAACATCATCCGGCCTTCACTGCTAGGGAGCAAACTGACTCTACCAAACCTTTTGTCTCCTTTTCACCTCGAGCCTTTGTCACTATCACCACTCTCCTGCTAATCACCCCCTCTCATCTAAATCCATAGATCACTTGCCAGGCTTTCCCCACCCCCAAACTCTTTTTGCTAGCCTTCTCCCACTTACTCCATCCGTCTGTGGAAGGGTCTCGACCTGAAAATTCGCCCGACCCTCTATCGCTGGGTGCAACCAGACCTGCTGAGACCCTCCAGCACTTTGCTGAGATTCCATCTGCAGTCTCGTGTCTCGGCGCAGCGGTAGAGTAGCTGCCTCACAGCGCCAGAGACCCGGGTTCGATCCTGACTATGGGTGCAGTCTGTACAGAGTTTGTGCGTTTGCCCGGGGACCGTGTGGGCTTTCTCCGGGTGCCGTGGTTTTCACCCTCACTCTAAAGACGTGCAGGTTTGTAGGTAAACTGGCTTCAGTCACTTTGGAAACTCTCCCAGGTGTGGCGGTATGCTGGTGTACGGGGTGATCGCTGGTCGGCGCGGACTCGGTGGGCAGAAGGGCCTGTTTCCATGCTCTGAAGTCTCCATCAGACTTCTGAACTCGAGTCAGCGCCAGAAACAAGCCTTTCAAGCAACAAAGATGCATGACAAGGTTGAATTTGCCCCGTGGTCGGGGCTCTTGAACACCGGCCTGTTCTCACAGCTGACTTTGTGGGCCGATGTCAAGCTTTGTCGGTTAATTGGCACTCTGTAAATTACTGCCAGTGTGTGGGGAGCATCCGGGAAAGTAGAATAACATCAAACTCGTGTGAGCGGGTGATCGATGGTCGGCGTGGACGGTGGGCCGAAGCGCCTGCTTCCATACTGCATCTCTACTCTACTGCAGTTGTACAGGGTCTTGGTGAGACCACACCTGGAGTATTGCGTACAGTTTTGGTCTCCTAATCTGAGGAAAGACATTCTTGCCATAGAGGGAGTACAGAGAAGGTTCACCAGACTGATTCCTGGGATGTCAGGACTTTCATATGAAGAAAGACTGGATAGACTTGGTTTATACTCGCTAGAATTTAGAAGATTGAGGGGGGATCTTATAGAAACGTACAAAATTCTTAAGGGGTTGGACAGGCTAGATGCAGGAAGATTGTTACCGATGTTGGGGATGTCCAGGAGAAGGCATCACAGTTTAAGGATAATGGGGAAATCCTTTCGGACCGAGATAAGAAAAGCATTTTTCACACAGAGAGTGGTGAATCTCTGGAACTCCCTGCCACAGAAGGTAGTTGAGACCAGTTCATTGGCTATATTTAAGAGGGAGTTAGATGTGGCCCTTGTGGCTAAAGGGATCAGGGGGTATGGAGAGAAAGCAGGTACAGGATACAAAGCAGGGTACATGTGATTTCTTTTTCTAGCACAATTCTTAAATTGTGGAGTGCTTGGATGATAAGCCATGATCATATTGAATGGCGGTGCAGGCTCGAAGGGCCGAATGGCCTACTCCTGCACCTATTTTCTATGTTTCTATGTAAACGCACTGGGGAATGTGTTTTACAGAGACTGTGGCACACGTAGCAATGGACCAAACGCACTCCTTTGCGAGGCACAAGGAACTGCAGTTGGAGATGCAGCTTGAAGGGTCCAGACCCCAAGACGATGCCTGTCCACTCCTACCAGAGACCGCTGAGTTACTCCAGCATCTTGTGTTTTACTCAAGCCTCCTTATACTGTGTTACTCAATGAAACATTTGGTAAAAGTGTTCCTGGCACCTGTTTGAACAGCCACACACAGCATGGTACGAGCAATCAGTAAAGCTGCGATCAATCAACTGAGAAATGGTATCAAACACAAGGATTTCTGTGGTGGATATTTATGTTAAAATGCATTTTGCATCTTCTGTTGCTTTTTATTGGTGTGACTGTACGGCAAATTAAATTCCTGATATGTTGCAAAACATACTCGGCTAATAAAGTATGATTATGAATATTAACAGCCTGCAGATATAGGGAGACCTTTGCACCAGCTCACCCATTGCAACCACTAAATCTCTGGTCGCTCACAAGATGGACTCTGGTCAGCTGATCACATCCTCCCCATGTCTGAATCTCTTCTGAATTCTCCCAACTTCACCCAGTCCCTCACTACCTCCCTCCGAACCCACTCCCTGCTATCGCCTCCCCCCCACCCCCCTCCCAAACCTTAATCACGAGCATAAAACAAACTGCTAGAGCAGGGGTGGGCAACCTTACTCTGCATAGGGGTCGGGGCGATGTCTGTGAGCGGATGGCGGGCCACATCGATCACGTGTACACATGGATCCCGCCACGGATGGCAGGCATCAAGTCATGTGTTCACATAGATCCCACCCCTTCGGGCGCTCACAAACATGGCGTCCCTAGTTACGGGTGCTCACCAACATGGCATCCCTAGTTACGGGTGCTCACCAACATGGCGTCCCTAGAAACGGGCGCTCACCAACATGGCGTCCCTAGTTATGGGTGCTCACCAACATGGCGTCCTTAGTTGCGGGCGCTCAATAACATGGCGTCCCTAGTTACGGGTACTCACCAACATGGCATCCCTAGTTACGGGTGCTCACCAACATGGCGTCCATAGTTACAGGCGCTCACCAACATTACGTCCCTAGTTACGGGTGCTCACCAACATGGCGTCCCTAGTTACGGGCGCTCACCAACATGGCGTCCCTAGTTACGGGCGCTCACCAACATGGCGTACCAACGGACCATTGCCTTGGCTCTGTCCTGAAGGCGGTGGCTGAAATACTCACACTCACCCATCCCCAGCCTATTGACAACCCCGATCCTGACAGTGAAGCCCAGACACAGAAGGTGCGCGGCCGTGCCGGCAGCTTTGCGCAGGATGCGGTACAGCCAGAACTCGACGCTGCTCAGCTGGAGGAACTCAGCGAGTCAGGCAGCATAGCAAAGAACGACTTTATAGTGGGCATAATCTGAGGTGATTTTGCAGTGGATCAGCAGTGGAACTTGTCCCAGCGTGTAGGCTAGTGCAAGTGTATGACCACCCGAGTTCCTCCAAGAGCTTGTTTTTTGGGTTTTTTAAGAGATGCAGCACAGAAACAGACCCTTCCACCCACTACACCCTCACCAACCATCGATCACCCCATACACTAGCACTGTCCGACACACTAGGGACATTTTACAATTTTTAATCAAAGCTAATTAACCTATCAAACTGTACATCTTTGTAGTGTAGGGGGAAACCGGGACACCTGGAGAAAACCATGTGGTCACAGGGAGAACGTACAAACTCCATAAGGCAGCAACTCTACCACTGCGTTACTGTGCCACCCAGTCTTAATGGCCTGTCCCACTTTCATAACCTAATACACAACCTTTTTTACTCGTGGACATTTTTCATCATGTTGAAAAAACGCCCCGACCTACTTGATGCCACGAGTACCTACGACTGGCATCACGACCTCCTACGACTTTGTGACGACCATGCTGCGAGTATGAGTCATGGGCAAACTCAGCAGAGGTCGTGAAAGTGGGACAGGCCTGTTATTTCTTAATATCTATCTTTTATGCACTTGGTCCTTTGGCAACCTCACAGTGGGAAATGTTGATTCCGCTGCGGAGGATGTTTATGTTAAATCCTTTCGTGTATTGTGTTCTTTTTATTCGTACGGCTGAATGATAACTTAAACCACAGTACCAATTGGTGTATGTTACACTAAATGTATCTTGAACTTGATGCAGGGTGGTTACTGAACTGCTGCCCAGCAGATGTTGTCGTTCACCATCACACATTTCCGCCAGTCAGAGGTTCAATGGTTCAAAGGTTCTTTATTAGTCACATACACCAATTGGTGTAGTGAAATGCATATTGTCATTGCAGCACATAAAAAAAGAATACAAACATAACAATAATAAAGAAATTTAACATAAAAAACATCCCCCCACAATGGTTCCCACTGTGAGGGAAGGCACAAAGTCCAGTCCCCATCCCCATGTCCATCCATAATTGGGCCTATTGAGGCCTCCGCAGTCGCCTTTACGGAGGCCCGATGTTCCAGGCCCTTCTCGCCGGATGATGGTGCTCCGGCGTTGGGAGAATCCTCATAGCGGCATGGGATACCTGGAACGGCCGCTTCCTTACCGGAGACGGCGGCTTCCGAAGCCAACAGGCCGCGCGGGATGAAGCTCCACCATTGGCGATCTCGGCGAGAGACCCCAGGCTCCCGATGTAAAGTTCAGCACCGCCGCCCGCAGCTCCGCCATGTTTTTTTATCGGCGGACTCAGCATTCCGGAGTACCACCGACCTGGGCAAGGCATCGCCCGCTCCGCGATAGCGCTCCAGTGCTGTGCCACCGCCGAAGCCGAGGTTCCAGCCGGGCCCCTCAGGAAACGCCGCTCCAGGCCCGCTGGTAGGCCGCGAGGACGGGTCAAAGGTGCTGCCTGGAGAAATGCCGCTTCTCCGACCAGGTAGGGACCCTGAAAAGCAGTTTCCCCCTTTCCCCCCCACCCCCCACATAAAGACAAGACAAGACACTTTAACTCAATAAAAATAAAAAAAGAGGCGAAAAAACAGACAGCTACATCATCCAAAGAAGCAGTCTGCAATCTTCCAGGCTTGCCATGAGGCAAGTCTGTTGCTCAAGATGGGAACATCTTGTGTATTCTTGTGTCTCCTTCACCGTTCCCCCCCTCTCTGGGCACACCCAGGCTCCAGTCACAAACTGACCCACACACCAAGCCGTACACCGGGACCCACATCCAGTCACCAGCCCTGAAGTTTGAAAACGCTAAAGCGAGGAGCAGCCACAGGTCTGCAATCTCATTTCCCACATCGGAAAACAAAATAAGCCAGTGATGTAATTGAGTCCATTTTCAAGAATGGAGACAGATTGAACCGTGGTAACCACCGGGTCTGCCTTTCAACCACTTCCTGCTCAAGGTGGAAGAGCAACTTCCTTTAGTTTTAGAGATACAGCATGGAAACAGGCCCTTCAGCCCACCGAGTCTGCGCCGACATACATTAACACTATCCTACACCCACTAGGGATAATTTTTACATTTACTAAGCCAATTAACCTACAAACCTGTACGTCTTTGGAGTGTGGGAGGAAAGCTAAGATCTTGGGGAAAAAAAACGCACAGATCACGGGGAGAACGTAGAAACTCCGTACAGACAGCACCCGTAGTCGGGATCAAACCCGGGTCTCCGGCGCTGCATTCGCTGTAAGGCAGCAAGTCTACTGTGACTGCCCCAGTTCTTGAGCCAGCGTGGATTCTGCCTCTCCAGAGGAACAGTGGAGATAATCCTCACCACTGGATAACTAAGTGGAAGAGCAGCACCAACAATTGAAGGGTGAGAAATATGCAGATAACAAACAATCACTACCTTTTAAGCCGCGCCTGGTGATGAAAGACCCCGCGAACGGGCCGATTCAAGCCCCGCGATTCGGGGCGGACAAAGCTGCTGTTGCTGGAATTCAGGCAGTCACCAACCAGGTCAGCTCCCGATGTTACCGTCCACAGGGCACATGGCCGAAGCCTCGCGCATGTGTGTATACGTGGGGCCACCAAGAAATTGTGATCCCCCCCATGTTTTGATAGCGATTTCCACCTCCTGGGCGGGAAGAAGAAAGGAAGAGGTGGAGACAGTGGGCTGTGGGAGAGCTGGAAATGGGAGGTAACAGCTCCAGCGACCCCGTGACTGCATGAGATCTTCGGTTTCCTCCCACACTCCAAAGACGACGGGTTTGTTGGTTAACTGGCTTGGTCATCAATGTAAAATTGTCCCTTGTGTGTGTTGGGTCGTGTTAATGTGTGGGGATTGCCAGTGGGTGCAAACTCGATGGGCCGAAGGGCCTGTTTACACGCTGTATCTCTAAATTAAGTTAACATTTTTTTTTAAACAGATTAAATGGTTAAAATAGCACTCAGATGCTTATATTTTAATTAGCCAAGACACAAATTTAAGAGCAGAATAGTTATGCAAGAATTGTGTACAATGCATTTTAGGCTACAGCTTAAAAATAAATAGATACCATATTTGAGAAAAGATTTGATTGCACTATTTAGTAGGCAATATATATTTACCGAGATGGTACCAAAATTGGATGCGTTTAGCTATAAGGAAAGATTGGGTTATTTTCTTTGACACAAGAGGCTCAGTGGAAACTTAACTCAGATATATAAAACTAGAAAGTTTTATATAGCTGAGCTCTCAGCTGCATAGTCCATTTGAAAAATTGAGAAAATGAGGAAATAATTTTTCACCAAAAGGAGGTAGAGACAGAGATGGTTATTAGATTAAAAAAGTACTTGGATGTTTACTGGAAGTATTAAAAACCTGCAGTACTGGTTTTTTGTTGCGTGCTTTCCAGTCAGCGGAAATACAATAGAAACATAGAAAAATAGGTGCCATTCGGGCCTGCGAGCCAGCACCGCCATTCAATATGATCATGGCTGATTTCAATTCAATTCAACTTTAATGTCATCGCACAAATACAAGTATCAGTACAACGAAATGCAGTTTTGCGTCAGTCCGTAGTAGTTGTACATAAAGAAAAACAAAAAAAATAGAAAGAGGGAAGATACAGAATAATCAGGAAATACAGAATGATTAAACAGAGGGGACAGAGGGACCAGAGAAATCTATCGTCGGGACTCCGAGTTCAGCAGTGTGATTGTGTTGTTATAGAAGCTTTTCTTCATCCTACTAGTACGTGACCTGAGGCTCCTGTACCGCCTCCCTGATGGGAGGAGGGCAAACAGTCCATGGTTGGGGTGTGAGGGGTCTTTGATGATCTTCCCAGCCTGATCATCCAAAATCAGTACCCCGTTCCTGCTTTTTCCCCCCATATCCCTTGACTCCTTTAGCTCCGAGAGCTAAATCTAACTCTCTTGAAAACATCCAGTGAATTGGCCTCCACTGCCTACTGTGACAGTGAATTCCATTGTATTCAATACCTCAACCAATTAATGTGTAAGAAGGAACTGCAGATGTGGTTTACACCGAAGATAGTCACAAAAAGCTCCAGAGGTGCTGCCCGCCTCGCTGAGTTCCTTCAGCTTTTTGTGTCTGTCCTCAACCAATTAAGGCAAGCATACCATACGCCTTCATCACTTAAGGCATAAGTGATGCATTTATGCTCCATCCCTGATCTGACTCAGCATGGCCATGCAGAAACACCCGACTAATCTCAGATTGCCACAGCCGCTCGGTGAGCGCCATGGGTTACCACTCTACACGCAGAGAGTTTCTGCCCGGCTTTGAGGGCGAGTACTGACCGAGATCCTGCTGCAACTCGCCAACCGAACCTGGTCGCTTCAAAGGAAATGTGGGAAGGAACTGCAGATGCTGATGTACACACCGAAGATTGACACTAAATGCTGGAGTAATCTCTGCTTCTGTTGCCACATTCACAGCATTATAGATTTGGACCTCAAGATCCCTGTGCAGATCAAGGCTATTTTACTGCTCCTGCATCTTTTCCGATTCTAGACGCAAGTGCTGGAGTAACTCAGGAGTTCGGGCAGCATCTCAGGAGAAAAGGAATGAGTGGCGTTTAGGGTTGGACCCTTCTTCAGACGGTCTGAAAGGTCCTGACCCGAAACGTCACCCATCCCTTTCCTCCAGAGATGCTGCCTGACCTGCTGAGTTACTCCTGCACTATGTGTCTATCTTCAGTATATACCAGCATCTGCAGTTGCATCCTAGGCAGCAGAATGATGATATGATATGCCATTTATTGTCACTATACATGTACAGTGAAACTGAAAGCTGCTCGTACTCAGTGCATACATACAATTTTACACAAAAAACAAGAAACAGAAAAACAAAACAGAAGGGAGATGGGGGGGGGGGGATAGGTGCACAAATTCTACGGCGCTACATACATATATACATATATACAGATGGAAGTCCGTGTTGGGCGGTGTAGTCAGTGCATGTGTGGATTTGAATTTATGGTAGATATAATTCTCGGGAAGCAGCTATTCCTGAGTCTGTTTGTCCTGGATTTGATGCACCTATAGCGCCTTCCAGAGGGCAGCAGGTCGAACAGTCCAAACGCAGGATGGGAGCTGTCTTTGGTGATCTTCTTTGCCCTGCTAAGGCAGCGGGAGGTGTAGATGTCCATCAGGGAGGGGAGAGGGCAACCAATGATCCATGGTCCATCATGGCCTTCCCCACCATCGAGAGAATCGACACAAGGCACTGCCTCAAGGCGGCGGAGTTGATTATCAAGGATCCCCACCATGGGGGCCATGCCTTCTAGGCATCGCTGTCAATGGGCAGCAGCTACTGAAGTCCCACACCAACAGCTTCAGGAACAGCCACTTTCCGACAACTGTCAGGTTCTTCAACTGACCCACGCAACACTGTGGCGCCTTCACGCCCACGTTGGCTACAAAAAGTAGTAAACACTGCCCAGTCCATCATCGGCTCTGACCTCCCGTCCATCGAGGGGATCTATCACAGTCGCTGCCTCAAAAAGGCTGGCAGCATCATCAAGGACCCACACCATCCTGGCCACACACTCATCTCCCCGCTACCTTCAGGTAGAAGGTACAGGAGCCTGAATACTGCAACGACCAGGTTCAGGAATAGCTACTTCCCCACAGCCATCAGGCTATTAAACTCGGCTCGGACAAAACTCTGAACATTAATATACAATAATTTGTTTATTTGCACTTTATCAGTTTATTCTTCATGTGTGTATATATTTATACAATGGTATATGGACACACTGATCTGTTCTGTATTCATGCCTACTATATTCTGGTGTGCTGAAGCAAAGCAAGAATTTCATTGTCCTATCAGGGACACATGACAATAAAACTCTTGAACTCCTGGACGTTGGTCCAGTTGTAGGATCTGTTAAATCCCACGACAGAAAGCAAAGAACAAACGCCACTGAGCCGAGCCAGACGCCTTGTGTCACGTTTATTCCACAAGCCCCTTCTACCTACATTCTCACCAATCATAACCCGTGTGTAGATAAGGCCAATTAGTGCATCTGACCTTGGAGTTGTTACTGAGCTGTTGTGCAAGAAAGAACTGCAGATGCTGGTTTAAATCGAAGGTAGACACAAAATGCTGGAGTAACTCAGCGGGACAGGCAACATCTCTGGAGAGAAGGAATGGGTGATGTTTTGGGTTGAGACCCTTCTTCAGACTGAGCTCTTGTGGCTGGGCCTTGTCGTGAGGCTGCTGGTGAGTTGCCAGCGGTGACAGGCTGTATGCAAAACCAACGTGGGCGTGAAGGCACCACACCCTAATCCTACCCACATAATGGAACACTAAACAATTACCATTTGCATTTTGATACTCGTTTTGCGTTTTTACATCTTGGTGTACATCATTTTTTTAATTGTGAATTTAAATCTGAAGATAGGTCACGACCTGAAACATCACCCATTCCTTCTCTCCAGAGATGCTGCTTGTCCCGCCGAGTTACTCCAGCATTTTGTGTCTATCTTTGGTTTAAACCAGCATCTGCAGATCCTTCATACACTCTTTTTTCCCCCCCTTAGTTTTTAGTTTTAGACATACAGCACGGAAACAGGCCCTTCGGCCCACCGAGTCCGCACTGACCAGCGATCCCCACACATTGACACAAGCCTACAAACACTAGGGTTAATTTACATTTATACGAAGTATACAAACTCAAGCCTGGACATCTTTGGAGTGTGGGAGGAAACACACGCAGTCACGTGGAGAACGTACAAACTCCATACAGACAGCACCCGTAGTCGGGATCGAACCCGGGTCTCCAGCGCTGGAAGGCAGCAACTCTACCGCTGCGCCACCCTGCCGCCCTGTCTTGCAACATTTCATGCATAACTTATTTTATGTTTTGTCGAAGGTTGATAAAAATGCTGGAGAAACTCAGCGGGTGAGGCAGCGTATATGGAGCGAAGGAATAGGTGACGTTTCGGGTCGAGGCCCTTCTTCAGGCACTTTGTTTTGGCTAAATCCATGGGTTTAATAAATGCATTGTCCGAATCTTATCATGTACTTCACTGTGCTTATGCATATCACAATAAAATCAACTTGACTTCATGAAACAAGCTGCTAAGTTGCAGAGTTGCGTGGAGAAGGAATATCTGTAATAATGGGAATCAGATCAAAGGCTGAACAAGGAAATGGACAGTAACATCTTGGAGGGGAGGGGGTGGAAGGGAAGACTTAGAGAAAAAGGCAGAAGAGAGGTGGAGAGGATGAGACAGAGCGAGAGAGACGCACAGATACGCACACAGAGAGGGGGGGGGGGGGGAGGGGAGATAGAATTGAAGTCTTCTCTTCTTCTTGCGTGTGGCGTGCACAGCCTAAAGTTGTCAGACAACTTGTTCTATTTGATCTTATTTGATTGTGCACGCCGGGTTGATTGCATTTGTCGAAACAGGGCGGACCACGTGAAGGTTGCAATCTCCCACCCCGAATTGAAGTCTAAATTCTGGGACTTCAATTCCCTCTCTCTCCCATTAGGTGCTTTGCTTAAGAACTTTAGGTGCTCTAAAGGGCCTGTCCCACTTTCACGACCTAATTCACAACCTTTCTTTACTCGTGGACATTTTTCATCATGTTGAAAAAACGCCCCGACCTACCTGATGCCACGAGTACCTACGACTAGCATCACGACCTAGCTACGACCTCCTACGACCATGCTGCGAATACGTGTCAAGGGCAAACTCGGCAGAGGTCGTGAATTAGGTTGTGAAAGTGGAACAGGCCCTTAATACTGTGTGTTATTCTGTGGGAGTTGCAAGACCTGCCCTTTCTGTTCCTACAGCCGAGGGGCACCAATATATTTGCAGCTGATGCAACACTTCCGTCGTGCAATACCATGCGTCCAGTGATCTTAACGCAGTACACCCCACAGTGGAAAACAAAATGCAGACTGCGTGACTGTGAGCGTTCAGTCTGGTCGGGCAATGCTGAGCTGCCAGTTTCAGTCACTGCCCTCTCCCACATTAATCTCTGCCTTCAACCGCCTACATTGTTCCAATGATACCCAATACAAATAAGCTCAAAAACAACACCTCATCATCCACCCATCCACAGTGAAATCCTTGTGACCCAAAACTGAATCTAACCATTTCACAAAACCACTATTATTTTTTTTTTTAAAACCACCTCTCAGATGTGGCTGCCTCTTCCCGTTTTGGTTTCCATTTTCAATTATTGTCAATCTTTTTTTAATAAACTAAATTACTAAAAATTGCTACATTACTAAAAAATATAATTACTAACTAAATGAACTTATTAAATAAAATAATTATTGAATTAGTGTTTTAAAAGTAATTCAATAATTCTTTGATAGTCAAACTTATTTAGTAGTTGAGGCCAGTTCATAGGTAGTTGAGGCCAGTTCATTGGCTATATTTAAGAGGGAGTTAGATGTGGCCCTTGTGGCTAAAGGGATCAGGGGGTATGGAGAGAAGGCAGGTACAGGATACTGAGTTGGATGATCAGCCATGATCATATTGAATGGCGGTGCAGACTCGAAGGGCCGAATGGCCTACTCCTGCACCTATATTCTATGTTTCTATTAACTACAACTTTGCTCTGCACACTCTCAGACATTCACTGTTTTCCTCCTTTCTGTAATTCTGATAAAACTTTGACTTGAAACATTTGACTGTGTCCTCTCCCACAGGTGCTGCATGACTGCTGACTATGCTTCCAGCACAGCAATGCAGCCATGGAGTTGCTGCCTTACAGTGGCAGAGACCCGGGTGGTATCTCTACACTAAACCCAAGGGCCTGTCCCACTTACGCGACCTTTACAGGCGACTGCCGGCACCCGTGATAGGTCGTGAGAGGTCTCCTATCTTCCCAGATGTTCTCCCGTGGCGGCGACTGCGGGTGCTCGGGAGGCCCCGACTACGGGTGAACATCTGGGAAGATCGGCGGGGAGGCTAGCTGGACTATGGTACCTTCCTTAACTTTGGTGCCGCTGTGGAGTTATGTTGTGTCGTGGACTTCTGTGTTTGTGCTTTTTAAAAAAAAAACGTTTTATTTATTTATTATTTATTTTTATGTTACTTGACTGTAATGAAAATCCATTTTGTTGTCTCTTATGAGATAATGACAATAAATTGAATACAACAACAACAACAACAACATCATGGGTGTGAGAAGTCTCCAAAGAGTCGTAGCTTCTTTCTGGTAGCCGCTAAATTTTCAACAAACTGAAAATTTTGGCGACCTATCACGAGTGTCGGCAGCCGCCTGTAAAGGTCGCGTAAGTGGGACAGGCCCTTAGTGTGCAGAAAGGAACTGCAAATGCTGGTTTCCATCAATGTTAGACACAAAACACTGGAGTATCTCAACAGGACAGGCAGCATCTCTAGAGAAAAGGAACGGGTGACCATTTGGGTGGAGACCCTTCTTCAGACTGAACAAAGGGACTAAGCTAAGTTCCTATTAGCCAAGATCATGGAAGATTGGAGAGAAATGTATACAGAATTTCTTCTGTGGTAGCCATTAGCTTAATTCAGTATGTTATAATTATGTAGTTACCTTTAATTTTATCTGCCAGTAATTGTGTGGGTGGGATTTATATGTAGTCTGGGCGTGTTCATGGCTAGGATTCTGGGGCAGATGCCCAGATAGTTTAGTTTAATTCGGCGAAGATTATGGGAAGATATAATTTTCGAGCATGAACATGAGCATTAACACAACATCATCACAAGTATGATTGAAACGTATGACAGCTGGCAAACGATGTACTTATTCTTTAGGGAATGGGGGTTCCCCTCACGACTATAGATGAGGCTCTCACCAGGGTCTCCTGGTCTGCTCTCACTCCCCATTCCCCCCCACTTGTAACAAGGGCAGAGTCCCCCTTGTCCTCACCTTCCACCCCACCAGCCGTCACATACAATAGATAATTCTCCAACATTTTTGCCACCTCCACTGGGATCCCACCACTGGCCACATCATCCCATCTCCTCCCCTTTCGGCTTTCCGCAGAGACGGCTCCCTCCGTAACTCCCTGGTCAATTTGTCCCTTCCCACCCAATCCACCCCTTCCCCTGGTACTTTCCCTTGCAACTGCAGGAAATGCTACACTTGTTGCTGTACCTCCCCCCCTTGACTCAATCCAAGGACACAAGCAGTCTCTCCAGGTGCGGCAGAGGTTCACTTACACTCCAACCTCATCTATTGCATCCGCTGCTCTAGAAGTCAGCTGCTCTACATCGGTGAGACCAAGCGATCGCCAAGCCTACCACCAACACCTCCGCTCAGTTCACCAATAACCAACCTGATCTCCCGGTGGCTCAGCACTTCAACTCCCCCTCCCATTCCGAATCAGACCTTTCTGTCCTGGGCCTCCTCCATGGCCAGAGTGAGTCCCACCATAAATTGGAGGAGCAGCATCTCATATTTCGCTTGGGCAGTTTACACCCCAGCGATATGAACATTAATTTCTCCAATTTCAGGTAGTCCTTGCTTTTTATCCTTCCTTCCCCCCCCCCCCCCCCCCCCCCCCCTCGTGGAAGGTGTTAAGCTCTCTCTCAAAGCCTCTTCAGCACATGAGTGACTAAATCTTGAGACCAGACCCTCCCCCATCCCATCAGTATGAAGAAGGGTCATACAAGAAGATGCATCACTAGACAGAAGGAATGGGTGATGTTTCGGGTCGAGATCCTTCTTCAGACCGAGTCAGGGGAGAGGGAGACAAGGATAAGGAAGGGAAAGGTGTGAAAACAAGACATCAAAGGAGATGCCGATCAAGGAAAATGTAGAATAGATCACTGTTAGTGAAGAGAAGGGGACATCGAAGCATACAGAGATAAAATTTAATCAGGGCGACAGTCAGACTGGTCGGGAAACTAGGAAGGGGGAGGCAAGGAGAGAGAGGGAAAGCAAGGGTTACTTGAAGTTAGAGAAGGCAATATTCATACCTCTGGGGGTGTAAGCTGCCCAAGTGGTCTTGACCCAAAACGTCACCCCTTCTCTCCAGAGATGCTGCCTGTCCCGCTGAGTTACTCCAGCATTGTGTGACTATTTTCAGTGTTATTGTGTGGGACAGATTGGATTTATGCAAGACAAAAGCTTACTATCACAGCAACTTCACTGCAGAAGTGAACGGGGGCCGCAGCAAAAGCGGCTGAAGTGTCACTAAAACAGGTCATGTCAGGGACTCCTGTGACTTTTGCACTTCCCATTTAAAAATCTGCAAACGTAGCTGGATTTACATGCAGTTCTGCACATGCAGCGGTCAAAGCAGAAGTCGCAACCTGGCACAATTCCCTCCCCTCTGTGTGTGTGAGAGTTCATGTGCCAGGTCTCCCAGCCCCACACACTGCCACTGGTTCCCCTCAGTGAACTCAGCACGGCACAGTCACTGAACACTGGGGTCACAGGATGGTGGGGGGGAGATACACGGGGAAAGGGGGAGGGGGTGGGGGAAGAGGAGGGGGAGGAGGAGGGGGGGGAGGAGGGGGGGGGAGGGAGGTTGAGGGGGGGGGGGGAGGGGGGTAACCTTAAACTAAGGGAGAAGAGGGACCCCATGATGGGAGAGGGTGGGGAGAGAAGAGAAGCAACCCCATGATAGGGGGAAGACTGGGCTCGTGGAAGGAAACAATGTCACTGTGGAGTGGGGGAAGGGAAGGAACCCCATCACTATGCAGCAGCTCTACTCAACAGCCAAAAGTCTATAGCCTCCTTGTGCTCTGGTATTTTATTTAATTCTTCACATGTTTAAATTATAATGTTTTATTTTTAATTGTCTACTGTATATTGTGTTGTTACTTGAGAGCAAAGCACCACGGCATATTCCTTGTATGTATACATACTTGGCTAATAAAATGTATTCAATTCAATATTTATTCGAATTGGATATTCAATTCGAATTGGAACAATGAAATTCCTAATTACAGCAGCACCACAGATATGTAAATGCAGTACTCCGTGAACACCAGAATAAACAAAAAGATCAACGTTAATTAAAATAAACAGTGTAAAGACAAAACCAAAGCCCCAAGGGTGAGGGTAGAAGATACCCCGTCACCGTAGGGATGGGGGTAGAGAGATAAGCAGGAAAGAAGGGACACCAATATCGAAGGGATCAAGAGTGTTTTATTGTCATAGGCCATTTGGCCCATCAAGTCTGCTCCACCATTCAATCATGGCTGATCTACCTCTCCCTCCTAACCCCATTCTCCTGCCCTCTCCGCATAACCCCTGACACCCGTATTAATCAAAAATCTATCTATCTCTGCCTTAAAAATATCCATTGACTTGGCCTCCACAACCTTCCGTAGCAATGCATTCGACAGATTCACCACCTTCCGACTAAAGATTCTTACTTGCAGCAGCACCACAGACAAATAAGTGAACCCCATACAAAACAAAAAGATCAACATATTAAAAAAACAAACACAGACGATACAATGAGAACACCGGATTCCTGAGGGGTAGAAAAGACTCAGCGGGTGAGGCAGCATCCATGGAGCAAAATAAATAGGCGACGTTTAGGGTCGAAACCCTTCCTCAGACCGGGTTTCTTCGGGCCAGCTCATTATGAAATTCATACTTGCAGCAGCACAACAGATTATGTAAACACAGTACTCGATGAACACCATAATAAACAAGATCAATGTATAATAAGATAACAGGCAATACAGGGCTAGGTGAATGCCAGTGCCCAAGCAGGAGAGAAGGGACCCCCCCCCTCTCCTCTCACTGAGGGGGATATAGTGGGCGAGGAGGGACCCCCTTCATTGAGGGGATCAAGTGTTTTATTCGAATCTCCCAAAATGAAACGATGAAATTCATACTTGCAGCAGCGTAACAGATAACGTAAATACAGTACTCAGTAAAACCCATAATAAACAAGATCTCCAGCGACTACCAGAGCCCCAAGATGGAGAGAAGAGACCCCCTCACCTGTGTCGCGGCCACTCCCAGCCATGTTGTTGCTACTGCTGCCACCCGGGACAGCGCTCGCCGATGCCACAGGCCCTGCCCAGCGTCGCCATGGTCCCGTGACCCGGGCCCGTCAATCACACTTCCCTGCACCCACCCACATCGACCTGGCGATGCCGCCGGCACATGACACGGACACGTCAATCATCCCAGCCCCCCCCCCCGTTCACTGACCCCCCCCGGACACGTGATACGGACACGCCCCCGCCCCTCAATCATCCCAGCCCATCCGCCCCTCACTGAACACCCCGGATACGTGACACGGACACGTCAATCATCCCAAGCCCCGCCCCTCACTGAACACCACCGGACACGTGACACGGGCAAGTCAATCATGCACTTTGTCCATATCCTTCCAATGTAGACAAATGTGCTGGAGAAAGGAGTGTATGGAGCGAAGGAAATAGGCAACGTTTCGGGCCGGAACCAGGTCCTGGGGTCTGAAGAAGGGTTTCGGCCCGAAACGTTGCCTATTTCCTTCGCTCCATAGATGCTACCGCACCCGCTGAGTTTCTCCAGCACTTTTGTCTACATTGGAAGGATATGGACCAAGTGCAGGCAAGGGGGACTAGTGTAGCTGGGAGATTGTTGGCTGATGTGGCCAAGTTGGGCCGAAGGGCCTGTTTCCACACTGTATCACTCTATGAGTCTATATCCCTTGATTCCTCTAGCCCGAAGAGCTAAATCTAACTCTCTTGAAAACATCCAGTGAATTGGCCTCCACAAATTCGCACTTTCCCACCCGTTAAAAACATAGAAAACGGCCAGGTTTTGATCTGCAATTTATTGTGCCAGTCGGGGTGATCGTGAGGCACAGCTACCTAGACTTAACGCGTTTGCTCGCTGAATTTCATCAAAAATAAGTCAATAATGCCTTACTTTTTATGAAATTCAGCGAGCAAACGCGATAATTCCCGATATTTTGGACCTTTAAATCTCCACGGCAAATGTCCGCTGTTCACTTCCGCTGGATTGGCACCTTCAGCTCCCTCTTTAATTTACCTTAGTTTCTATCTTTTTTTTTACTGTAAACCTAGGTAGCTGTGCCTCACGGTCACCCCGACTGGCACAATAAATTACAGATTAAAACCTGTCCGTTTTCTATGTTTTTAACGGGTGGGAAAGTGCGTGTTTTCCCATCAACTAACATGTACCGGATGTCTAGCATGTCCTCCACTTGAGATTTTCGGTCACGTGGGTGCGGATCTACGCTCCAGTGACCTTTCGTGAAATCACCCTATAGCAATAATGCCCTTCCTCAAATTAGGAGACCAAAATTGCACACAATACTCCTGGTACTGGTCTCATTGCATGCAGTACACAGTAGGAGGGATGTGATCGCACTGGAGAGGGTGCAGAGGAGATTCACCAGGGTGTCCCCTGGGGTGGAGGAGCTCAGTGAAAAGTGACCAGGTCTTGGGGATGAGTGGAGTACAGGGTCCCGGTGGAGATGCAAACCGGAACGGGTACCAGAGGCTGAAGATGAGAGGGGGGCCGGAGGGCCCAGAGTCCGGGGAAGATGCGATCGGGAGGAGGTGGTCAGGGGTCTGGAGCCCTGCCCGCTGACCAAAGCCCAGCCCCATGTGACCCTGGCCACAATGGGAGTCTCGCCCCCAGCGACAAAGATCACTCTGGAGATCCCACTCTGCCCAGTGCAATGGCCCCGCCCCCTAAAGCACCTCCCACAACTCGAGGCCACGCCCCCTGGTGTCACATAACACCACCGCCCCACCCCTGGCCTCATGACCCCGCCTCCTGGAGCTCCTCCCACAACCCGAGGCCACGCCCCTGGCCGCACGTGACCCCACTCCACCCCGCCTCCTGGAGCTCCTCCCACAACCCGAGGCCACGCCCCTGGCCGCACGTAACCCCACTCGCCCGGCCCCTGGCCGCACGTGACCCCACTCCACCCCGCCTCCTGGAGCTCCTCCCACAACCAGAGGTCCCGCCCCCTCTCCACCCCCCCACCCCCCGCCCTCCCTCCAGTGCGCACGCGCGAGCCTGCTGATTAAAGACGCCGCTGTCAGAGCCGAGGCCTAAAGCCGCCAGCGCCAGCCCGTGGACAAGACATCTCCAGGTAGAGAGGGGGTGGTTTGCAATGGAGGCCTGGCCTGGCCTGATGTGATCTGCTGAGGGAAGGTGCAGGCAGCGTGATCATTGAGGAGCCGGGACTGGGCTTGGCCAGGGGGTGCAAGCATCGACCGGCGAGCAGATAATATACAGCCCTGTCACTGAAGAAAGGTGTCGACCCGAAACATCACCCGTTCCTTCTCTCCAGAGATGCTGCCTGTCCCGCTGTGTTACTCCATGTGTCTTTATCTTCGGTGTGAACCAGCATCTGCACCTCCTTTTTACACGGTGTATTTGTGCCGCCGCCGGCTGGAGTAGCGACCAGTTGCAGGCGATTTGTGAAGGAAGGAACTGCAGACGCTGCATTATACCCAAGATGGCACAAAAAGCTGGAGGGACTCAGCGGGACAGGCAGTATCTCTGGAGAGAAGGAATGGGTGATGTTTCGGATCGAGACCCTTCGGACATGTATCACGTTCTGAAAGTAAAACGACATTCCTCTCTGCTGGTGTCACGCTTGTTTATAAATTCTAAGTCGGGGATGGAGTCAGTAAAAATATAAATGTGACTAACGCAATACACTTCCACTGATGAATAATGTGAGATACCGTGGTGTGATTGGTAATACAGCTCCACTTCCTTGCTTGTTCCCGAAACCACACAACTCCCTTACTGATCAACAGTTATCCCTCTCAGCCAAAAATATATTCTTTGTTCCAATCCCTGCAACTCTGTGTGAGAAAATCGCAAGGAGTTGCCACCCCCCCCCCTGAGAAGAAATGCCTCCATTATTTTGAGTCTATTTTAGATTCTCTCACAAGGAAAACATCCTCTCAACATCTACCTTTGATTCCTCCTGTATGTTTCAATAAAATATATTTTCTTCTTCTAAACACAATGACCCATTTGCTCATCTTTTCTTGTTACCAGTCTGCCCCCCCCCCCTTCCCTTACAATCATTGAAGAAGGGTCCTGACCCGAAATGTCACTTAGTGTCATGTTCTCCAGAGATGCTGCCTGACCCACTGAGTTACTCATGCATTTTATGTCTGTCTTTATTACAAACTAGCATCTGCAGTTTTTTTTTATTACACTATTGCTCATCTTTCCCTTGGGTTACCCCTCTATTCTAGGAAACAAAACTGGTTGCAACGTTCCACTGGTTGCAACGTTCCACTTATGTACTGTGCAGTTGCAGCAAGTCAGAAATGCAGCTGATTGGCAGCAAACAGGCAAACCAAGAAAAATGTGCAGTTAAACCAGGGTGTTTAACTCGACCGTTTAGGTAACTGTGTAACCATACGGCAGAAGATGCCTGCAGCAAACGGTAAATCCATCCCGCCAGTCTCCCAAAGGCATTGTTTAATTCGTACGTCCTGAACATAAATTGCGTGTTCACTGACAGGGCATCTTCCCTTTATCCCCGCTCATTATATCCTCAACCCAGTAATCTGGCAACTGCTATTATTCTTTAATAAGATCAGTTTTTCTTTATTTGGTGATATTATGAGTTACCAAAAGTCTTGCTGCTGCTTGCTTAACCTTTGGTAGTCCCCAAACCAGCTCACATTTATCAGGATTCCATCTGCCGATGCTGATGGAACTGCAGATGCTGGTTCACACCAAAGATTGGACGAAAAATGCTGAAGTAGCTCTGCGGGTCAGTGGAGTAACTCAGTGGACAGGCACAAAGGCACCGTGTGAGAAGGAGCTGCAGATGCTGGTTCACACCGAAGATAAAGACACAAAATGCTGGTGTAACTCAGCGGGACAGGCAGCATCTTTGGAGAGAAGGATTGGGTGACATTTCGGGTCAAAACCCTGCTTCACATTGAGAGTCAGGGGAGTGGGAGATAAGAGATAAGGAAGTGTAAGATGTGAGAACAAGACATCAAAGGATCATGCAGACAGATGTGCTGTTTAAATTGGCATCATGGTTTGCACAGACATGGTGGGCTGAAAGTCTATTGCTGCCCATTATAAATCTTTGTGGAGCTCTTTGCTCTATCTAGTGCAAATTTGATTGGTTTGACTTTGAAAGAATTAAAGATGAGTTTGTTCCATTAATAGTAGCTCTTGCTCCCACAGGTATGTTTGTGGACACGTGATTGTAACTAGGGTTACCACTGGACTGGAGCTTTAACCGGCAAACTTCCATCAGTTTGGGACTACTGCACAAAGCCCACTCCAATTTTTATGTGAGTATTTGACTTTTTGTTCACTTTATCATACATTCTTTAGGAACATTTGATTGATTTGGGCTAACACCAAAATCAAGGAATCTGGTTATTCCTGAAAGATGAGTTTAGTTTTGAGATACAGCATGGAAATCAGCCCTTTGGCTCCGTTCCCTGCAGGCTAAAACACTTTCCTACACAGACTGGGGACAATTTGCAATATTACCAAGCCAGTTAACGTACAAACCTGAACATTTTTGGAGTGTGGGAGGAAACTGGAGCACCTAGAGAAAATCCACGCTGATCACTCAGTACAAACTCCAAGCACCCGTAGTCAGCATCGAACCCGGGTCTCTGGCGCTATCAGGCAGCAGCTCAACCGCTGTGCCACTGTGCCGCCTCTGATGCTGAAGCATTTGCCTCCTCGCTAGGTACTAACGTCCGCGTAAACCCTCCCCACTGCCCTGCCAGGCGCACTTCCGGGGGACCCGAGCACCAGCTTGGTTCCAAAGACCCGGGTTCGATCCTGACCTCTGGTGCTGTCTGTGTAGAGTTTGTGTGTGTGACTGTATGGGTTTGTTCTGGGTGCTTTGGTCTCCTCCTAGGTTCCAAAGATGTGCAGATGGGTGGGTTAATTGGTTGCTGTAAATTGCTGTTAATGTACGTTCAATTCTTATCTCTGCCCACATCCCTCCTCTTAGTCAGATACATTAGGTCATTATCCCTCACTGCATGAAAAAGTTCATCCCCAGGTCAATCCAGAATCTCTTGCCTGAGGCTTATATCTGTGTCCATCATCCTTGCATCGTTGGCTAAAGGGTATAACGTGTCAACCATCCCCAGTGTTCACCTCTCAAATCTCCTCATCCTACCCGCAGTAAAGGAAGATAAACTCAGTAAACGTACAGTAGGTAGGCCCCTTTCGGTCATGACCGATCCTAGTTTGCAGGTGATGTGTGGTCGGATGCAAGCCTGGGCGATCGATGTCATATGGAGGACAGGCTGTTGCCCATGCAGCACGTCCCCCCTCTCCACACCGCGGATCGATCCAAAGGAACAGCAGGGCCATTACAGTTTGGCACCAGCGCCGTTGTAGGAGCTGCCAGAGCGAGGTTGTAGACAACGACAAACTGCCTTAGGGCTCCGACTCCAGATTTTCTTGAGGTTTACTCCAGGAGCCTTTTCCATGACTGGATATGGCCGCATTTAAATCAGTTTTCCCTCTCCTAGATGGACCGCCTTCCCAGGCTGACGAGCCCCATCTGCCCGAGACTCGTGGGGGTGGGAGCGTCTACCTTCCAGTGCAGGTCTATAGCACCTGCCCACTGCCCAAGTAAACATACGATGCTCAAAGAAAAGCATTCTCTCACACGGAGGCCCTTCCACCCCAAGAATCTAGGGACTACTCCAAAGGTGCAGCGCTCCCAAGACCTGTACATTGACCTCCATTCCCGAGTAGCCCCACCTTCCTTCCCACAACCTTCCAGCCAGGAATCTGCTCTGATACAGACACTCTAACTTTCTCTCAATCATCAGCCTGTGATCTTTGTAGAGAAACTGGTGGGTTGTTGTTCCAGGCTGGTGGGGTATGAGAGGTAATTTTGGGTCAAATGTTCCTGACTGGGTCAGGAGCCGTGGGTTTGTGGCCTGATGATAGTAGAGGGCCTGTCCCACTTTCACGACCTTATTCACGGCCTTTTTTACTCGTGGACTTTTTCAACAGGCTAGAAAAAACGCCCCTACCTACTTGATACCACGAGTACCTACGACTAGTATCACGACCTGCTACAACCTACTTACGACCTAGTGACGATCATGCTGCGAGTATGAGTCAAGGGCAACATCGGCAGAGGTCGTGAATTAGGTTGTGAAAGTAGGACAGGCTCTTAACCAGGTTTGCTCTTGGTAGGCGGGTGGAGAGCTGCAATTGTGAGTGTTGTTTCTGGGCTATGAGGTGTTATCTTCAATGGTTGCTGTCCTGCATTAGATGACAGGGGTAGGGCTGATCTAAAGGTTCAATTCTGCTTTGACTTCGGACCTCAGAGTCACAGCACGGAAACAGGCCCTTCGGCCCAACAAAACTGTGCCGACCAGCGTTCACCTCACACACTGACACTATCCTACACACTAGGGACAATCTACAATTTTACCGAAACCGATTAACCTACAAACTTGCACGTCTTTGGAATGTGGGAGGAAACCAGAGCACCCGGAGAAAACCCACGCGGTCACAAGGAGAACGTATAAACTCCGTGCAGACAACACCCGTAGTCAAGATCGAACCTGGGTCTTTGGCGCTGTAAAGCAGCAACTCCATCGCTGCGCCACTGTGCCATCGTTTGTGCTTGTTAGCACCTTCATTGGTGAATATACTGGGCATTCAAGATAGAGTGGTGGCATTCAAGGAGTTTGGTAGCGATGCAGTGTGAAAACAGGCCCTTCAGCCCACCAAATCCACACTGACCAACGATCACCCGTACGCTAGTTCTATTCTACGCATTAGCGACAATTTACAGAGGCCAATTAACCTGCAAACCCACACGACTTTGGAGTGTGGGAGGAAACCGAAGCAAACGTACAAACTCCGTATAGTCAGCATCTGTAGTTGGGATCGAACCTGGTTTCTGGCACTGCAAGGCAGTAACTCTACCGCTGTGCCACTGTGGGGAGTGGAGGGAAAAAGTGTTTCTTCCTGCTTCATGTTCCCACTTTTGTTTTGCAGACATGATCACTCTGACAGAGCTTGCCACTCTCTCGGAGAGTCAGCCCACTCATCGACTCCTCAAACCCTGGTGGGATGTTCTGATGGACTACTTTGTGGTGATTATGTTGATGGTGTCCCTCTTGTCGGCCACCTTGCTCATTTCCAACGACAAAGTTGCGTGTTTACCTTGCAACAACGTGCACAGTCTGAACACCTCGTCGAGGTGCAACCCACCTAAACCACCATCACTGCCTCGCAAGCTGGAATCCTCCACAGAGAGGGCGCATGTCGACCAAAGCAGTCCCAGTTCCTCAGGAAGAGCTGGAGAATCTTTGGGTGACAACCAAGTCAAACCATCATCTCCAACTCAGGAACGAAGAGTAGGAGGTCATAAAACAAACTTGGATTACCAGCAGTATGTTTACATCAGTCAGGTTTGTTACCAAAAGGCCTTGCCGTGGTATTCCAAGTACTTTCCTTACGTGGCCCTGGTCCACTCCATTATCCTGATGGTCAGTGGGAATTTCTGGTTCAAGTTCCCCAAAACATCCTCCAAGGTGGAACATTTTGTCTCCATTCTGGGCAAGTGTTTTGAGTCGCCTTGGACCACCAAAGCAGTTTCTGAAACCGCCAACGAAGACTCTGAAAACAGCCAGCATCGGACTAAAATGTTCAAGTCGGTGACCCTGGAGCCCAATGAGAACTCTGATACCTGCTCCTCACTCACCTCCTGCCCCGAAGTGACCTTTGAGCCACCTGTCACCGGCTCGCCGTCGATGAACATCCTGGATAAGCAGGATGGCGAGCAGGCCAAGGCTCTCTTTGAGAAGGTCCGCAGGTTCCGTGCCCACACCGAGGATGGAGACCTGATCTACAAGTTCTACGTTGGTCAGGCAATTGTAAAGGCTTTAAAATTCATGATCATCCTGAGCTACACATTTACCTTTGTCAACTCCATCACTTTCGAACACATCTGCAAGCCCAAGATAAAAAATGTGACTGGCTATGCTGTTTTCCTCTGCACTCATAGTATGGCACACATGCTGCAGAAGCTCCTCATCACCTACATTGTTCTCATTGTGCTCTACGGATTGGTGTGTCTCTACACACTGTACTGGCTGTTCCGAGGCTCTCTGAAAGAATATTCCTTTGAGAAGGTTCGCGAGGAGAGCAACTTCAGTGACATTCCCGATGTGAAGAACGACTTTGCCTTTTTATTGCACATGGTGGACCAATATGACCAGCTCTACTCCAAGAGGTTTGCCATTTTCCTGTCCGAAGGTTGCGAGAACAAACTGCTGGAGATGAACCTGAACCACGAGTGGACCTACGAGAAGCTGAGGCAGCACGTGTCCAAAAACAGCCAAGGGAAGCTCGAACTGCAGCTCTTCATGTTGTCTGGAATCCCAAAGGCCGTCTTTGACATGAGCGACCTGGAGGTGCTGAAGCTGGAGCTGGTTCCTGATGTCAAGCTGCCGGCTAAAATGTCCCAGATGGCAGCTCTGAAGGAGCTCTATCTTTACCATTGCCCTGCAAAGGTCGATCAGATTGCCTTCAACTTCCTCAGAGATCACCTTCACATCTTGCATGTCAAATTCACAGATATTGGCGAGATCCCTCTGTGGGTGTACTCACTCAAAAACTTGGTGGAGTTGCACCTTTCTGGCAATTTGAATTCCGAAACCAACAAGGCCATTGGACTGGAGTCCCTGAAGGAGCTCAGGCATCTCAAAATACTTATCCTGAAGAGCAATCTCTCGAAAATCCCCTCCAATGTCATGGAACTTGCCACTCACTTGTCCAGGTTGGTCATTCAGAATGACGGCACAAAGTTACTGGTGCTCAATAATCTGAAGAAGTTAGCCATGCTCTCTGAGCTGGAGCTGCAGAACTGTGAGCTTGAGAGAATCCCACATGCAATATTCAGCCTTGCAAACCTACAGAAAATAGACCTGAAGTCCAACAACATTCAAACCATTGAGGAGATTGTCAGTTTCCAGCACCTCAAGAGGCTGTCATGCCTCAAACTTTGGCACAACTCCATTCTTTCCATCCCAACGACCATCAGTCTTATCAAAAACCTGGAGCAGCTTTTCCTGAACAACAACAAACTGGAGTCCTTGCCCAGTGCTTTGTTCACCCTTAGAAAGCTGAGGCACTTGGACTTAAGCCACAATCTGCTCACAATTGTCCCGCCAGACTTTCAGTTACTCCAGAACCTGCAGCATTTCTCCATCACCAAAAACAAGGTGGAGATCCTGTCTATTCAACTCTTCCAGTGCCTAAAGCTGAAGACTTTACATCTGGGGCAAAACTGCATCACTTGCATCCCCCCTGAGATTGGACAGTTGACACAACTCACTTACCTGGAGCTGAAAGGGAACCACTTGGAGAGACTTCCTGCTGAGATTGGCCACTGCTTATTACTGAAGAAGACAAATCTCATTGTTGAGGATATCTTGTTTGATCGTCTCCCCCCGGATGTGAAAGATAATCTCGCTGAACAAGACTTTATATCTGTTGTTTAATTTATCTCCCCGTCCTTGTTGTGGGGGAATTTCTATCCTTGAATCAATTGCTAAGTGGAAGATTTTGTAACTTGTTTAAAATTCACTAGAAAGAGTGTCCCAGAGTAAAAAGCTCCGCTGGTTTGGAAAAGAAACCTTGCAAATTCCAGGGACCAAAATATATTACAGATGCTGGAAATCTGAAATAAAACGCTGGAAATAGACTGGAACCCTGCAGGGTCATTGACATTGTTTCTCTCTCCTCAGTTGCTCTCTGATCTGATATGTCCGTTTGACATTTTTTGGGTTATTATTCATTCTGTTATTTAAATGTTTCAAAGCTAAAACTTTGTAAAGGCCACTGGTTTATGTGCAAAACGAAGTATCAACTGTGAGGTCTGGGGTGATGTATAGCATCGGTACAGGGCCAACAGTCTGCGTGTTTGGCCTCAAGAAGCACATATCTGTGGGTGGGGGGTGGGGGGGCGTGGGAAGAGGGGTTCTGCTTTATCCACCAGAGTAAGGGAAAATCTAATTACCTCCGTTCAAAGTGGCAATAGATAGAGAGAAGGGGGAAATGCACAATGTACAAGTAAGAAATCTGAAGAAGGGTTTCAGCCCGAAACGTTGCCCATTTCCTTCGCTCCATAGATGCTGCTGCATCCGCTGAGTGTAACATGAGGAATAGTCTGTCCTCACAGGATGACTGCAATTGATTAAAACGTTTCAAAAAGCGGACTATATCAGGAAATACAAATAGAAAATGCTAGAAATGTGCACACATGTACTTATAGTCACACACACGTGTGCAAGCATAGCTATGTCTTAATATCAGTGGCATTTGTGGAGAGGGAAACACAGAATTACTGTTCCAGGGTGATGGCTCCCAAGAGGTCATCTTTACAAATTCTTAATCATTTCCATCTCTGCAGATCATCCTTGGCTTAATATTTCCAGCATTTTGTTTTTATTTCCGGTTTCCAATATCTGTGGTATTTCCTTTTCTGAACCATGCTGTCTGCTTCTCCATTATGTGCACCTTCCCTGTGTTTTGCTCTCACTTTTTCCACATCCTCTGTTCTGCATGGTGTCTCTTGCTTTCCCTGGTCTACACTTACACGTGCACTGTTCTTTCACTCCTGTACTCCCTTTCGCACTCTCACCATTTTGTGACCTGTAACACAAACCTTCAGAAAAGTATTTAATATTGAAAACCAGAAACTGCTGACAAGACCCTACTTGCAGGGAAAGAATGAGCAAACTGTTGTGTATTGGCGTAATCCTCTTATCAGAACTGGAAGGTATTTGAAGGGTAATAGACCACTCTAAAGAAAAATAATGTACAGATTGAACTTGCCTTCTTTCAACTTGCAGTAGTTTGTTTAATGTCTCCCTTCAGGGTCAGGGGAGCTGTTTCATTGCTGCAGAACACACATGATTTTTGATTCATCTAGAGGGGAATGGTTGTTGTATTGCACCCTTTCATTGTTTCAAAATAGTTTTTCGGTGAACACTTTTATGAAGATGTGTGGGAAGGAACTGCAGATGCTGGTTTAAACCGAAGATTGACCTAAAAAGCTGGAGTACCTTTCTCCCCAGCATCTTTGGAGAGAAGGAATGGGTGATGTTTTGGATCGAGAAGGGACTCGACCCAAAACCTCACCCATTCCTTCTCTCCATAGATGCTACCTGCTGAGTTACTCCAGCTTTTTGTGTCTACTTTCATGATGAAGCCGATCCTTTAAGTTCGAAAGAGTCATTGGCAGATGAGTATTGTACAGATACTATTTGAATGAAATAATTGAGATTGGTCATCTAATTATGATGGTCTGTCTTTGCGACAAAACTCTGATTAAACTAATTAAGCAAAAATTCATCAATGGAATGGAACAAATGTACAACAAATAGTACAGGGCTGGACGAGCTATTCTAATTATGTTCTAGGGTAACATGAGATCAATGATGATGGAGGCAATCTTTCGATAATTTCAAGCACAGCGTTTAAAGTTGAGAGATTCTCTGAATCAGTTTGAGATTGAAGACCAAATGAAGTTATCTGGCTTTCAATCTTTTTATTTGCAACTAATCACGCTGAGACCTACCATAAACAAAGATCAGGGGAAGAATCTGTTTCACCAGCAGACCTGCTGTGGCCAGGGTATTTGTCTCATCATTGGTAGATTTTTAAATGCTCATCATCTGTATGTGATTTTTATCTGGAAATAAATTTGAAGTAGAATTTAACCTTGATTTTGTGTTCAGAAAGAGCATTATTTTGTGTGTTTATCCGTGATCAGGGTTAGAGGGCCATGGAGGGTTAAACACAGAATACTTAGTTTAGAGATACAGTGTGGAAACAGGCCCTTCAGCCCACCATGTCCACGTTGACCAGCGATCCCTGTACACTAGATCTATCCTACGCCATAGGAACAATTAACAATTTTTTTTACTGGAGCCTATTAATCTACAAACTTGTACATCTTTGGCATGTTTGAGGAAAGTGGAACACCCGGAGAAAAGCCCCGTGGTCACAGGGAGAACTTACAAACTCCATAAACAGCACCCATGGTCAGGATGGAACCCAAGTCTCTGGCGCTGTAAGGCAGCAACTCTGCCACTGTGCTGCCCGAATGTTCATGCAGTTGGAAGAAGGAATGGGTTTTAGGAAAGGCAAAAGGATGCTGAGAGCATGGGATATAAATATGCAAATTATAAACAATGTGCAACATTTAAGAGTGTAGCAGCGAGCAAGGTTAAAGTACAAAAAGTAAAAGTCTAAAGGAAAGCCACTTATCTGAATGCATCAAGGACTTGTAACTTAGATGGTTACTATTTGTGAGATGGATGCTACGGATAGAGATAAATGGGTATCATCTGCTCGCCATTGCAGACATAATTGCATGGTGATGAAGACTGGGAACATTATTATTCCACACATTTCAGGAGTGTAAACAAAATAGAAAAGGCAAAGTATCTCCAATAATGAAAATATTAAGACTTCATGAAAACTTAGTGTAATTGTGCAAAGGACACGTTCGATGGTTGTCCATGGCCTCCTGCATGACTATGCCATTGGATGGTGTTTATAGTCAAGAAATAAACAAATCTTTAACACAAGTAAAGTATGGCTCACCCACAAATAATCATGTTTAAGAAAGAACTGCAGATGCTGGAAAGTCTAACCACAAATAATCATGGATGACTAATCATCACAGATTAGATAAATCATGTTAGCAAAGTTATCCCTGGATAGTTGAAATATTGATGAGATGACACATAGGCCCAACAATGGAAACGGATGGTAAAATCATACTGGAGAAAATGGCTTTAAGGTGAGAGGGTCAATGCTTAAAGGAGATGTTTCGGGACAAGTTTTTTAATACAAAGATGGTGGTGAGTTCCTGGAATGCCTTGCTGATGTTGGTGGTTGAGGCAGATGTGATAATGGTATTTAAGAGACATTTGGATAGGCATATGGATATGCAGGGAATGGAAGGATCTAGATTATGTGCAGGCAGATAAGAGTTGGTCTTGGCATCATGTTCAGCAGAGATTGTGGCCCAATCTCTGCCAAATCTCAAGGGGCAGAGAGAGTGGGGCAGAGAAATAGATAGAGGGGGGGAGGGAGGGGGGAGATGGGTTGGAGACTGTTCTCACAAAGGCCTTGCAAGAATGCATCAAGATATTCCACATGTCAAGAGATGTTGGGGAAGTCCAGAACAAGGGGTCACAGTTTAAGGATAAGGGGGAAATCTTTAAGGACCGAGATGAGAAAAAACATTTTTCACACAGAGAATGGTGAATCTCTGGAATTCTCTGCCACAGAAGGTAGTTGAGGCCACAGGGAGTTCATTGTGCTAAATTTATGGAGAGAAGGAGGTTGGATACGAGTTGGATCTGGGCCATGTTGTGTATTCGGGGCCGAATGGCCTGATGTTGTTGTTGTGGGCCGGGCTGGGCCGGGTCGGTTGCAGTGGGCTGTTGTTTGTTATGTGTTTGTGGGCCAGGTCTGGTTGTTGTTGTTGTAGTGGGCCGGGCTGATGTTGGTGTTGTGGGCCGGGTCTGGGTGTTGTTGTGGGCCCGGTCTGGGTGTTGTTGTTGTGGGCCGGGTATGGGTGTTGTTGTTGCAGTGGGCCGGGTCTGGGGTTGTTGCAGGGTGGGCCGGGCTGATGGGCCGGGGCTGTTGTTGTGGTGTGTGGGCCGGGTCTGGTGTTGTTGTTGGGCCGGGTCTGGGCGTTGTTGTTACAGTGGGCTGGGTCTGGGCGTTGTTGCAGTGGGCCGGGTCTGGGTGTTGTTGTATTGGGGGTCTGGGTCTGGGTGTTGTTGTTGTGGGCTTGTGTTGTGTGGTGGGCGGGTCTGGGTGTTGTGTTGTGTGTGGGGGCGGGTCTGGGTTTGTTGTTGTGGGTTGTGGGTGGGCGGGGTCTGGGTGTTGTTGTTGTTGTGGGCCGGGTCTGGGTGTTGTTGTTGTGGGCCGGGCTGATGTTGGTGTTGTGGGCCCGGTCTGGGTGTTGTTGTGGGCCGGGTCTCGGGTCTGGTTGTGTTGTTGTTGGGGCCGGGTCTGGGTGTTGTTGCAGTGGGCCGGGCCGTTATTGGTGTGTGTGGGCCGGGTCTGGGCGTTGTTGTATTGGGTCGGGTCTGGGCGTCTGTGTGTTTGTTGGGTGTTGTGTCTGGGCGTTGTTTGCAGTGGGCCGGGGCCGTGGTTGTTGTTATTGGTGTTGTGGGCCGGGTCTGGGTGTTGTTGTTGTATTGGTGGGCCGGGTCTGGGCTGTTGTGTTTGTGTTGTGGGCCAGGTCTAGGTGTTGTTGTTGTGGGCCGGGTCTGGGCGTTGTTGCAGTGGGGGTGTTGTGGGCGTGGCTGTTGTTGTTGGTTGTGTGTTGTGGGCCGGGTTGGGTGTTGTTGCAGTGGGTTGGGGCCGGGTCTGGGTGTTGTTGTTGCAGGGTGGGCCGGGCTGTTGTTGGTGTTGTGGGCCGGGTCTGGGTGTTGTTGTTGTGGGCCGGGTATGTGTGTGGTTGGTGTGGGGGGGGTGTGGGCGTTGTTGCAGTGGGCCGGGGTGATATTGGTGTGGTGGGCCGGGTCTGGGTGTTGTTGTGGGCCGGGTCTGGGTGTTGTTGTATTGGGCCGGGTCTGGGTGTCTGGGTGTTGTGGGCCGGGTCTGTGGGCCTGGGCGTTGTTGCTGATGTTGTTGTGTTGTGGGCCGGGCTGATGTTGGCGTTGTGGGCCGGGTCTGGGTGTTGTTGTGGGCCGGGTCTTCTGGGTGTTGTTGCAGTGGGCCGGGCCGGTGTTGTTGTTGTTGGTGTTGTGGGCCGGACTGGTGTTGTGGGGCCGGGTTGTGTGGGGGCCGGGTCTGGGCGTTGGGTGTTGTTGCAGTGGGCCGGGCTGTTGTTGTTATTGGTGTTGTGGGCCGGGTCTGGGTGTTGATGTTGGCGTTGTGTTGGGTGTTGTTGGGCCGGGTCTGGGTGTTTGTTGTGGGGTCGGGTCTGGGTGTTGTTGTTGTGTGGGCCGGGCTGATGTTGGTGTTGTGGGCCGGGTCTGGGTGTTGTTGTTGTGGGCCGGGTCTGGGTGTTGTTGTTGTGGGCCGGGCTGGGTGTTGTTGCAGTGGGTGGGCGGTGTGTGTTGTGTTGTGGGCCCGGTCTGGGTGTTGTTGTTGCAGTGGGCCGGGCTGTTGTTGTTATTGGTGTTGTGGGCCGGGTCTGGGTGTTGTTGCAGTGGGCCGGGCCGGTGTTGTTGTTATTGGTGTTGTGGGCCGGGTCTGGGTGTTGTTGCAGTGGGCCGGGCCGGGCTGTTGTTGTTATTGTTGTGTTGTGGTTGCCGGGTCTGGTGTTGTTGTGGGCAGTGGGCCGGGCTGTTGATGTTATTGGTGTTGTGGGCCGGGGGTCTGGGTGTTGTTTGTTGTTAGTGGGGGCCGGGTCAGTGGGCGTTGTTGCAGTGGGGCCGGGCCGGTGTTGTTGTTATGGTGTTGTGGGTGGCCGGGCCTGACCCGGGCCCGTTCCGCGCTGCGCCGCACGGGGGCGGGGCGGTTGTCGGGCTGCCCGCGCCTGCGCGCTCCCTCTGCATCCCGCGCTAAGATGGCGGCCTTCTCCTTGGAGCAGAAGTTGTCGCGCCTGGAAGCCAAGCTGAAACAGGAGAACCGCGAGGCGCGGCGCCGGATCGACCTCTCCCTCGACATGAGCTCGCCTTCCAGCCCGAGGAGACCCCGACCAAGTAAGCGAGCGGCGCCGGGCTGCGGCGAGGGGGGAGGGGGGTGTGTGGGCCCAGTGCCCGCGGGCACCATCAGCCCCTCACTGCCCTGACAACGGAAACCCGGCCGCGTCACCGCTGTGGGTTGGAACCGCCCTGACGGACAGCCGCCCCGACCAATCACAGCGACTGCCGGCCGGCGGCAACCCCGTACTTCCGCCTCCCGGGCCAATCACAGCGGCCCGTGGGCGGGACGTCCTTCCGACCGGCCAGGGGTGGAAACGTTGTTCCATTTCTATTCTTGCCGCCCTCCGCGGCGGATAATGGGGGCAGAAGCCGCCGTTCGCTCCCATCGCCACGGTCTTTGGTGGTCTGGGGAGTCGGCGGGCCTTAGCTGAGGGTTGTGTCCCTGAATGACAGCGGCGGCGGCCAATGGGATCGACCGGCCGCCAGTCACCCAGGAGACCTGGCCAATGGCTTGCCGCGTACGGCGTTTCCGGTGGGCGGGACTAGGGCGGCCCCGCCCGCCGCACTGCCCGGGCCTTGTGGCCTGTTTATTTATAAACACCCGCCGCCGGGCCACGTCCAAGTAACTCAGCGGGACTCGGGTCGAGACCTTTCTTCGACATCCATACGAGACTGTCAGATGCGTGGAAGATAGACACAAAATACTTTATCTTTGCACTGTATTCGTCCATAGTCTTTGCTTTGACTGGATAGCACGCAGACAAAAGCGCTTTTCATTCTTGTATCTTGGTACACGTGACAATAATAAACCAAACATAATTTCCAAAGATGGACACAAAATGCTGGAGTAACTCAGCGCGACAGGCAGCATCTCCAGAGAAATGGAATGGGTGACGTTTCGGGTCGAGACCCTTCTTTCGACTGACAGATGTGTGGAGTCTGCAGTCTCCCGCTTCCTGACTTTGGGGAGGATTGTAGGTGCTTTCTCGTGAGCAATTGGCCAACAAAGCTGCAGTAAGCAGTGTTGTGGGGTGGGATGGCAGCATTGGGTTTCAGAGTTACATGGGCTGGCCTTTCTATTCTGAAAAGATAGATACAAAGCACTGGAGTAACTCAGCGGGACAGGCAGCATCTCCAATAAGAAGGAATGGGTGACATTTTGGGTCAAGACCCTACGTCTATTCTCAGAGCGTTGTCTATTTGCCCTCTCACAAAATAATAGATCACTTTCATCACTGCACACAAAGTTAGCATAGATTAAAAAACAATCAGTTTAAAGTAAACAAGCACCTCAAACTGGAAACTTACTGAGCAAGAATGGTTTATAAACTAGAAATACTTAATACACACTCTCGATGTTTGCTTGGAAAGGCCATTTATCTACCAGGAAAGTTAACTGCTGAACAATCTGGAAATCTGAACTGAAAAAGCTCTGGAAACACTCAGCAGATCGGGTGCCATCTGTGGGAAGAGAAACAAAGTTAAAGTTTCTCAACAAAGACTGCTCATCATAATTGTGAAAAGAAAAGATAACTTAGTTTTAAGTTGTGGAGTGGAAATAGGGGTTTATAGAGTAAAATAATTAACTTTGAACTAGCAGGGCTTGGATTGTGGTGGTTATAAACGGATGACAAAGCTATCTGATTGTCGGTTTATAAGTAAAAGTGGACAAGAGACATGTAATAGCTAAGAAGTGAAGGCCAAAGGTGTAAGAAATGTCCAGCAGACCAGGTAGTTTCAGTGGAGAAAGAAAAACTGAGTTAATTTAGCAGATGAATAACAATTGCAGTCTGAAGAAGGTTTCTGACCTAAAATGTCCTTCTCCAGAGATTCTCTCATCTGCTGAGTTATTCCAGTATTTTGTGGCTATCTTAGGTATAGACTAGAATCTGCAGTTCCTTTTTATGACATGCAACTGATTTAGTCAGTTTTGATTTTTTTTTTAAAAGAGAAACAAAATGTTGAATGCAATATTGAGTCCAGAAACTGCAAGGTGCCCAATGAAAGATGAGCCGCTGTTCCTCAAGCTTCTTTTTGAAGGTGCTGGAAATTGAGGGTGAAATTCAGTCGAATATGTAGGCTTGTGAGGACCAAGGGGAACTTTCTCCTTGTTCTGAAGATAGACACAAAAAGCTGGAGTATCTCAGCAGGACAGGCAGCATCTCTGGATAGCAGGAACGGTGACGTTTCAGGTCCATACTTGCCTATTTCACTTTGTTTTATCTGGGAAGAGAGTGTCTGTCCAAAGAGGAAGCATTAGTTTAAAAGAAAAAGGAAGGTACCTCTGTGGACAACCTTGTCGTTGGAGCAGATGCAACGGAGACAGTGGAACGGAGAGAAAGCTTATCATCACAACCCACTCACCTTTGTACTGTCCATCATTTTTTCCAAGAATGCTGCTGAACCTGCTGAGTGTTCCCAGTATTTTCAGTTTTTACTCCATTTTTTTTGTTTCTCAGTTAAAGGAATTAATATAACGGCTGACCATACTGCTGGAAAAATGGAACTTAAGGAAAGCCTTAATGGCAGAGTTTAGATAGAAGTTCAACTTGACTTTGTATATAATTCAGTATAATATAATATAATACTGAAAGGAGCGAGGAAGGGAAGAAGTATCTGGTGTGTTTCCTCAAAGTTTATTGTCGCGTGTACCGAGCTTTTGTTGCGTGCTATCCAGTCAGCGGACCAACAATACATGACTACAATCGAGCCGTTTACAGTGTATAGATACAGTTAAGAACGTGGAGCGATTGGATTAGGAGTTTGTAGATCTGCTTCTGTGGCTCGCACGCAAATAGTCGCCTTGGTTGGGAGCTGGCTCTGGTATATATTTTTTTAAGGGTGGCATATGTGCTTTTGAGTATTTAGATGTGTACCTAACCCCAAAATCCTCGGCACACGTGATGATAATGTACCATTGAAATGACTGCCAATTAAAACGTAAAAGTGCAACAGATCTGACACAATTACTTCAGGAATCCGAACACAGCGATAAACATGGTTTTATTACATGTAACAAGTGCTGTAAACATTTAAGGATGGAGTAAATACACCTAGTGTGTTTCCTCAAAGCCATGGCATCCTAGAATTGTACTGCATGAAACAGGCCCTTCGACCCGCCTTGTCCATGCCAAACTCAGTCCTTTCATTCAGAGCCTTCCAGAAACCCGGGTTCAATCCCGACTAGGGGTGATGTCTGTACGGAGTTTGTACGTTCTCCACACCACCTGCGTGGGTTTTCTCCGAAATCTTCGGTTTCCTCCCACACTCCAAAGACGTACAGGTTTGTTGGTTAATTGGCTTTGAATAAATGTAAAATTGTCCCTCGTGTGCGTAGGGTTGTGTAGTGTGCGGAGTTGCTGGTTGGTGTGGACTCGGTTGGCCGAAGGGCCTAATTCCATGCTGTATTTCTAAACTAAACTAAAATGTATCAATTTAAGCAGTAAACAAGTAAAATCACATTCCAAAGTTATCCATAAGAAGGCTGTACAAAACCTTGTAAAGTGGAAAGTCTTGTAAAGTGGAAACTAGAGAGTGCCAAACTGCTATTGAAACATCAAAACAGTATTGTGAATTATGAAATGAATTGCCATATTTTCTTGTGTCGTGCTGGCTGTCAGTGCAGTGTTCAGTGGATAACGGAGTGAAGTATACAATAGCACCACTGTACTTTAAGTTTATTACTGCCACGTGTACCGAGGTACAGGGAAATCATTTGTTCCATGCTATCCAGTCAGCGAAAAGACAATGCATCAAGCCATCCACAGTGTACAGACACTGGATAAAGGTTATAACATTTAGTGCAAGATAATGTCCAGTAAACTTTCCCTCCCATTCCCACAATGATCTTTCTGTCCTGGGCCTCCTCCATTGTCAGAGTGAGGCTCAGCACAAATTGGAGGAACAGCACCTCATATTTAATTTGGGTAGTTTGCACCCCAGCGGTATGAATATTGACTTCTCTAACTTCAAATAGCCCTTGCTTTCCCTTTCTATCCATCCTCTCTTCCGTCCCAGTTCTCCTACCTGTCTTGCTGTCTCCCACTCCATTTTATCTCTACCGTACACTCCCCTGACATCAGTCTGAAGAAGGGTTTCAATCCTGAAAAGTCACTCGTTCCTTCTCTCCAGAGATGCTGCCTGTCCCGCTGAGTTACTCCAGCATTGTGTGTCTATCTTCGGTTTAAACCAGCATCTGCAGTTCTTTCCTACACATATTGTCTGCTCCACTGTGAAAAGTCCGATTAGAGATTGTTCGAATGGGGAGATGGGCGGTCAGGGCAGTTCAGAGATTTAGCATGGCTCTTGGTTGGGGGCAGCCAGCCTATTCACTTTATTTGCTCTGTGTGATAGCACATAGAACATAGAAAATAGGTGCAGGAGTAGGCCATTCGGCCCTCCGAGCCCATTTGATATGATCATGGCTGATCATCCAACTAAGTATCCCATCCCTGCCTTCTCTCCATACCCCCTGATCCTTTTAGCCACAAGGGCCACATCTAACTCCCTCTTAAATATAGCCAATGAACTGGCCTCAACTACCTTTTGTGGCAGAGAATTCCACAGATTCACCACTCTCTGTGTAAAAAATGATTTCCTCATCTCGGTCCTAAAAGTCTTCCCTCTTATCCTTAAACTGTGACCCCTAGTTCTGGACTTCCCCAACATCGGGAATAATCTTCCTGCATCTAGCCTGTCCAACCCCTTAAGAATTTTGTAAGTTTCTATAAGATCCCCCCTCAGTCTTCTGAATTCCAACGTGTACAAGCCGAGTCTATCCAGTCTTTCCTCATATGAAAGTCCTGCCATCCCAGGAATCAGCCTGGTGAACATTATCTGTACTCCCTCTATGGCAAGAATGTCTTTCCTCAGATTAGGAGACCAAAACTGTACGCAATACTCCAGGTGTGGTCTCACCAAGACCCTGTACGACTGCAGTAGAACCTCCCTGCTCTTATACTCAAATCCTTTTGCTATGATAATGCATTGGCAAAGGAAAGAAATATGTTAGTAAGATAATATGTTATAAAATATATTGAATGGTACTCATCCTCAGATGTTGAAGTGAAAGTTTTGGGTTTGACTGTAATTATAATTTATAATAATCAAAAAGGTGTACTTTCTAACAATTTGAAACATTAATTGTTCAAACTGATTTTGTGAATGGTGATCACCCATTCCTTCTCTCCAGAGATGTTGCCTGACCCGCTGAGTTACTCCAGCATTTTGTGTCTATCTTTGGTTTAAAACAGTATCTGCCATTCCACCCTACACAGTTTGTTTTGTTTGTTTTGCTTCGGATTCTGACAAACCTTTCAGTAAATCAGCTCTTTATCCAAACTAAATCTAGCTCTTGGTCTCGGAATGGAATTGTAGACTCAGGATCTCTTTGTTCTGAATTATCATTCTTTGTTTAAGAAGAACAATTGGTATTTAAGCATATCTTGTCTCTTATAAATTTCTGCCAGATGTTAATTTGAGTTCTAATGGTAATAATAAACGTATTTCAAATGCCCCATTGTTTTATCAGTCTCCCTTGCCAAGAAAAATATATTTGATGTTTTAAGCAAAGCAGTAAATGCTGGAGGCTCAGTGGGTCAGGCAGCATCTGTGGATGGAATGGACAGATGCCATATTGAGTTGGAACCCTTCTACCAAACACAGAATCTGAAGAAGGATCCCGACCTGAAACATCATCTGTCCTTTCCCTGCACAAGACATGCCTGACCCCTTGAGTTCCTCCAACACTTTGCGTTTTGTTCCAGATTCCAGCATCTGTAGTTTCTTGTGGCTCTATATTCAATTCCTCAATTGATAATTTAAGGTGGGCCAAAAGGCCTTGTGGGTTTTAGATTTTGATAGGCACCATGAAAAAGATGGGCCCACAGAAGGGCGATGTGAACTGGTTATGATTACAGAATCAAAAAATTGTACATCAGAGAAATGCTTCCTGTTTGCCTACCTTGCCCATTGTGATTGAAGTCTGTCTACTTCTCATGTGCTTGCATTCGGCCCATATCCGTCATCTTGTCCCCGTCCAAATGATTCTAATATTGTAATTGTATCTACCTTTCGCACCAACTGTGGCAGCGTTTTCCAGATAACCTCCATCCTCTGTGAGGAGATGGCTGTGGTGCTCAAACTTTGTTATGCCCACTAATACATTATTCTTCTTTCCCCAAAAAAATGTATATGAACAAACTGGGCAAAAAAAGAAACTGCTGGAGTAAATCAGTGGGTCAGGCAGCATCCATAGAGGTAAATGGACAGATTGTGCTTTGTTACCTGGGTCCAGCTCTTGTTCCACCCCTTTCCCTCCTCACTTTCTCTCAGCTAACTCACACCTACCCATCAATTGTAAGAACAGTGATGGTGACGCAGCGGTAGAGTTGCTGCCTTACAGTGAATGCAGCGCTGGAGACCCTGGTTCGATCCCGACTACGGGTGCTGTCTGTATGGAGATTGTACGTTCTCCCCGTGACCTGCGTGGGTTTTCCTCCCAGATCTTTGGTTTCCTCCCACACTCCAAAGGTGGACAGGTTTTGTAGGTTAATTGGCTTGGTAAATGTAGAAATTGTCCCTAGGGCGTGTAGGATAGTGTTAGTGTGCGGGGATCGCTGGTCGGCGCGGACCCGGTGGGCCAAAGGGCCTGTTCCCGCGCTGTATCTCTAAACTAAACAAAACTAAACTGTTCAGACCTAAAACTTTCATGCCAGTCCGTTTCACTCCACAGATGCTGCCTGACCTGCTGAGCTCCCCTGTAGTTTTGTCTTTTGCTCTTGATTCCGGCATCAGTGGTCTGTTGTGTCTCCATTTGTATGAACATTGCCTTTGATGTTAGTCATTGTCCAGGTGAACTTAAAAAGAGCATTGGAACAGGCTCCAATAAGTTTCCAAGGAGCGTGTAAACCAAGCTCCATTAACTTCAAACTGACCTTTGAGAATATCACCCACTGTGTCCAGTGGGCTAGTCCCATTTATCTGCAATAGACACAAAATGCTGGAGTAACTCAGTGAGACAGGCAGCACCTCTGGAGAGTGCAGTTCCTTATTTCTTACCCATTTACCTGCATTTGTCCTATTGTCCTCTCAACTCCTCCTATTTATATATCTGTCCAAATGTCATAATCATATCTGCTTCTATAGCAGATACTCCTATCTCTGGCCGCTCATTCCAGGGAAAGTCACAATGTTTATTTTCCCCATGTATTTCAAGGCGGTGCGATCAAGTTAAATGTGATTTGTTGTGCCTACTACTTGGCTTGCATGCTGTTTCTGAAATCAAGCAGCATTTTGATTTGACAACATTAAAAGCAGAAAATACTGGAAACACTCAGCAGGCATCCATGTGAAAAAGATGCCCCTGAGATCCCACTTACATCTCTCGCCTCTCATCTTAAGCCTACTTCCTCTAGTTTTTGAATGCTCTCCCCTGGGTAGTATCAGTTTCAGTTCAGTTTAGTTTATTGTCACGTGTACAATACAATACAATAATACTTTATTAGCCAAGTATGTTTTGCAACATACAAGGGATTTCATTTGCCATACAGTCATACAAGTAAAAAGCAACAAGACACACAAAATACATTTTAACATGAACATCCACCACAGTTACTCCTCACATTCCTCACTGTGATAGAAGGCGAAAAAAAGTTTAATCTCTTCCCTTCTTTGTCTTTGTCGCGGTCAGGGGCCTCGAGCCTTCCGTTGACGGGATGATCTTGACCCGTAGCCGGCGGCTTTCCGGCCCTCTGCGTTGGGGTGACCATTTCTGCTTCGGGGGAGTGGGGGGGTGGGGGGGGGGGGGGAAGAATCTCAGCTCCCCCGTGCCGAGCGATCGGTCAGGGCTGGTCAAACCTTGTGCGACGTTGGAGCTCCCGACATCCAGGGTCTTTCCCGAGACTGCAAGCTCTATATGGTAAAATCCACAGGCCGTGATTGGAACATTGATCCCAGGCAAGGGATCGGCTCCAATTGTAAGTCCACGCCCCGTGGTGGGGCTCAAAGTCAGTCCCGAGGGGGCCTCCAGCTCCAAGATGTTAGGTTGCAGAGCAACCAGAGATATGACCCGGAAAGTAATCGTATCTCCGGCAGGGTAAGAGGAAAAAAAAGTTTCCCCCTCCCCCACATAAAACAAACCAGAGAACATTAAAACAAACCGTGGCGTGCTAACCAGCCAGCGGGAAGACAATACACAATTACAATCGAGCCATTCACAGTGTACAGTTACATGAGGATGGAATTTACGTTTAGTGCCAGGCAAAGCTAGTAAAGTTCGATGAAAGATAGTCCGAGGGTCACCGATGAGCTAGATAGATCGGAGTCAGGAGCGCTCTCTGGTTGCAGTAGGATGGTTCAGTTGCCTGATAACAACGGGGAAGAAACTGTTCACTGTATGCGTGTTCCTCATGATCTTGTACCCCTCAGTAAGGTAACTCCTCAGCCTACTATGTACGCTCCAAATGTCCTACCTTATCCAACTCCCCTTTACCCAAACCTGTGGGTCCAGGTAACATTCGGATGGATCTCCTCTGCAGCCTTTATGACAATGACACCCATCCCAGTGCTCCAAATGTCACCAAAAGTTGTGCTCAATATAATTCCCAATGAGTAAGAAGAAACTACAGATGCTGGTTTAAACCGGAGATAGACACAAAAAACTGGAGTAACTCAGCGGGACAGGCAGCATCTCTGGAGAGAAGGAATGGGTGATGTTTCGGGTCGAGACCCTTCTTGACCCAAAACGTCACCCATTCCTTCTCTCCAGAGATGCTGCCTGTCCCGCTGAGTTACTCCAGCTGTTTGTGTCTTATCTACCATTCACTATGAAGCAAGCACCACCCTTGTCTACCTGACTTGCCACTTTCAAGGAACTATGCATTCAAACAATGTTACAGTGAGAATCAGCTGTTTCATTCCACAGGATGACCAGGAGGAGGAAGCGATATCCAATTTTGTTTCTAACGATCATCAAATATTAATGCACGTTGCAGTGAGGGTCATAAACATTGTGGTGAAGTTCTGGAAATGTCCATAAGGTCAGGCAAAATCAATAGGGAAATATTTCAGATCGATCTCCATAGATGCTCGGAATGCAAAGTGCTGGAATAACGCTGTGAGTCAGACAGTATATCTCTGGAGGACATGGATCGATGACGTTTCAGATTGGAACCCTTCAGACAGACAAGAAGGGTCCCAACACAAAACATCGCCCATCCATGTCCTCCAGAGATGCTGCCTGACTCGCTGAGTTATTCCAGCACTTTATGTTTTATGCAAGATCCTAGCATCTGCAGTTCCTTGTGTCTAGACCCGAGATGCTCACTCCGTTTATCCTTCTCAACTGATGCTACCTGACCAACTAAATATTTACTGTTTTACTGCAAACGTTGCAATTCTGGATTATTTTAGTTTTGCTTGATGGTACAGATGATTCTTTTTACAAGGACACAGCATGAGGTGAATGGAGAATTTAGGCCCGGGCTATGGAAACAGCTGGTTGGTTTTGTTGAGATTTGTTCAGTTTCTTAAAAAGTGTCATAGTCATTACTCTCTGGTGTCATTGTTGATCCAGAAAGAGGGAAAAGCCTTCGCTGAACAATCAGATGCAAAAAAAAAAAGTCCATGATCCAGAGCAGAAGTCAGCAAAGATCCTATGGCGAGCAAGATGGATCACTCGACAAAAAAGACGTAGTACGGTCATGGGCAGATTCATGGGTAATTTCCGGCCCCATTTCTGTAACCGGCTTCCGTCTCTGCACCAAAGATCCCGTAGCGGAGCAAAGATACTATTGCGGAGACGGAAGCCGGTTACGGAAACATCCTCGTAAAAATAAAAGTTCTTTGGTAAAAATCTTCTCCACATTTTCAGAATTATAATTTATTAACACAAACTGTTCCCCCGCAACGTTGATTACTCTGCGAGTCGGGTCGGGTTACTGAAATGGATGAAAAAAAAGCCCACGTTCCGCTCCGTTGCGTACTACACGTCAGCCCATTGCATTTAGGAGTGGTCTATCTTGGATCTTTGGAAGTCAGCGTTTGCAGTTAGCCTCAGGGGAAAAGTCACAATGTTTATTTTCCCCTGTTATTCAAGGAGTGGTGTGATCAAGTTAAGTGTGATTTGTAGTGCCTATTGACTTGGCTTGCATGCTGTCTCTGGAATCAAGCAGCTTATTGATTTGAGAACAATAAAAGCAGAAAATACTGGAAACACTCAGCAGGCCCGGCCTTGTCTGTGGAAAGAAAAACAGTTGATGGTTCAGGTTGAAGATTTAACGATTTGAGGAGTCTGCATCTCTCCAAATGTTTCTCCTTTTGAAACGATTTAAGATGTACTGGTCAAAAAAAGATTTCTTCTCTCTTTCAGGTAGTGCTTTCCCCTCATCATTTAATGCATAAATTAATTCTCTCAATCACAACTCTGGCTCTTTGCCAATTACCAATAATCCTGGGTTTACTCTGATTTCTGTTTATTAATTTAATTCTTAATTAAATCTGCTCTTGAATTTCTAAATGCAAAAAAAACTGCAGATGTTGGAAATTTAATTTAGTTTTAGTTCAGAGATACAGCGCGGAAACAGGCCCTTCGAGTCCGCACCGACCAGCGATCCCCGCACACTAATACTATCCTAGACACACTAGGACAATTTACATTTACACCAAGGCAATTAACCTATAAACCTGTACGTCTTTGGAGAGTGTGAGGAAACCGAAGATTTTGGAGGAAACCCACGTGGTCACAAAGAGAACGTACAAACTCCGTACCGACAGCACCCGTAGTTAGGATCGAACCTGGGTCTCTGGTCCTGTGAAGCAGAAACTCTACCGCTGCACCACTTGCCGCCCATCTGAAATAAAAATGGAAAATGCATGAAATAGTCTGCAGGTCAGGCAGCATCTGTGGAGAGAGAAACAGAGTTAATGTTTCAGGTCATTGGATCTTTGCCTTTTGGGCAGCGAAGTAGATAGAGAAGGTTCAGATGGACATTGGCGTAGTGGAGGTATTGCAGCATTCAGGTGCTGGTTCCCACATTACTTGGGGAGTTACAAATGGACATTGATGAAGCAGGTTGAACCTTGGGCACAACTCACTTTTGCCTTTAAAATGTTGTGCATGGCAACCTCAATTGGGGGCAGCACTGTAGCACATTCTCTGTGTCTACAAAGCCCTCAATGGGCTTGCCCCCTCCTACATTAAACGTCTTCCCACCCACCACTCCACCTCCAGGTCCCTCAGATCGGCCGACTTGGGGCTGCTGAATATCCCGCGGTCTAGGCATAAGCTCAGGGGCGACCGTGCTTTTGCGGTTGCAGCTCCTAGACTGTGGAACAGCATCCCCCTTCCCATCTGAACTGCCCCCTCCATCGACTATTTTAAGTCGAGACTAAAATCTTATCTATACTCCCAAGCCTTTCCTGACGTCCACTGAGCGAGGGTTATATGTATATATGTATGTAGTTTGTTTGTTTAGACTATTCTTATAACAAATGTAAAGCACTTTGGCCAACGAGAGTTGCTTTTTAAATGTGCTATATAAATAAATGTGACTTGACTTGACATTTACTGGTACTGCGACTCCAGGTTAAATCCTGACCAGGTGGTGTCTGTATGAGGTTTACATATTCTTCCTTCGATGGTGTGGGTTTCCTCGGGTGCTCTGGTTTCCTATTGCATCCCATGAGGGTTAGTGGTTAACTGGCTATTGCAAATTGCCCCTTGTGTGTAGATGAGTGGTTGAATCTGGGAATATGAGATGGATTTTTTAACAGTGGGAATAAAGTAGAGAGATTAAACGGTGGAGAGAAGTATATAATGACTCACACACAGAGAGTGGTGAATCTGTGGAATTCTCTGCCACAGAAGGTAGTTGAGGCCAGTTCATTGGCTATATTTAAAAGGGAGTTGGATGTGGCCCTAGTGGCTAAAGGGATCAGGGGGTATGGAGAGAAGGCAGGTACAGGATACTGAGTTGGATGATCAGCCATGATCATATTGAATGGTGGAGCAGGCTCGAAGGGCCGAATGGCCTAATCCTGTACCTATTTTCTATGTTTCTATGAATGGAAGGACCCCAAGAGGTGGAATGGAGAAGAGGGAGTGGCCAGGGTGCGACTTGTCCTTGATTATCAATAAATGTCTGGCCCAATTTGCGATCTACCCCCATTTGTACTCAATGAAGTAATACGGTTTTAAAGAAATCATGTGATATTTAATTCTGACTTGCTTCAAGTTCTAAACCAGCACAATAAATAAGCATAAAATGCTGGAGTAACTCAGCGGGTTAGGCAGCATCTCTGGAGAGAAGGAATGGGTGATGTTTCGGGTCGAGATTCGGTCTGAAGAAGGTCTCGACCCGAAACGTCACCCATTCCTTCTCTCCAGAGATGCTGCCTAACCCGCTGAGTTACTCCAGCATTTTGTGTCTACCTTCGATTTTACCAGCATCTGCAGTTCTTTCTACCACAATAAATAAGCATCTGGATGAATGTTTTGTGCTTAATCTTAACAAAATGAAGAGAAAATACTAAGTTAATTAAAGAAATGGGTGTATTGTATTTAAAATGCCTGATATTTTATAGTTAACACAATTGAGCAGCAGTTCTGGGATTGCTTTTCAGAATCTGAGCATTAGCCTTGAGATACGGTATCTTGTTTGTAGATCTTTAGCATGTTGGGTTGAGCAGGTTGTTCATTCATGTGGTGTTTGGGTACTGGGACCTGATCTCCCCACAATGGGGAGCCCACACTGTACCAGAGTCCTGCTATGAAATGCAATGCAGTTTTGCTCGGGGACGTACTGTACGTCAGTGCTGCGAATCCACCCCATCACCTTCTGCCGTCACTCTGTTCTTGTGTTTCTTTGTTGAATTCATTCCTGTACAACTTTAATTTACCCGTTTTATAATGGTTTTGTGTTTTATGCCAGAGTTTTTGATACATTATGATTTATCCGCTTTTCCTTTTCCTGATCCAGTTATAGTGATCACTCTAAGTCCTGCTCCTGCCCCGTCCCAACGAGCAGGTACCAAATCTCTTATTTATCATATGCACCTACCTAACTTCCTCTCCTCCTTCTTGCCACTTGCTGATCTATATTCCTGGTCTCCATGTCGTTGTGCTTTCCCTGCTGCTCTTAAATTCTTTCTTCTCCCTGCAACTTTTCCAACATGTGTTCTTCCATTTTTTGTTTTCATCTTCACATCTGTTTGTTTTTTGTTTTGTTTTTTTTGCCACCTCTCTTGTTTTCCTTCTGCTCAGTGCTTCCTTTTGCCTCTTTTCGCTGTCGTAACTCTTTGCCTTCCAGTTCACCCGAACCTTTTACTCATGACTCTCTCCGGTTTTTTTTTCCCCTTTGTAACTCACCACTTAAGCAGACACTGGGAGTCCGATCCCTGCGGCTGATGCATGTAACTTGTAGTTCTTATTGAAATGGCTGCTTTTGTGCATGACCACGGCATGCAGTCCTGGAATTTATCCTGTAAGCATGACAGAGATAGAATGGCACTGTTATACCTCCGTAATCACAATGCAAAGAAATGTTTGTGTCCAAATTTATGAATGTACGTTCTATTTTCTAGGCGCAATGTCTTGAGGGATATGCAGTGGAAAGTATGCATCAGTGGAGTGCCACACTTTCTCAACCATGTTTACCTTATTATCATTTTCTCCCACATATTTCTACATAAAGTCACCTTAATATTTCTGTATCATGCATTGGTTATCAACGTAGCCTGCCCCCTTTCCCTGTGAAAAACAGTCTATATTTAGATGGACTTCCTGCATCGGCATAAGCCGTGACTCAGCTGCAGCATCTTTGAGTCACACGACTGTGGGTTTATTCAGCTGCGTAGATATGAGCAGAGAAATCTGGGCTGGTACTCCAAAGCGTGTGTGCGTGTGCGTGTGTGTGTGTGTGTGTGTGTGTGTGTGTGTGCGTGTTGCAATGTCTTTAGTCAGAGGGTGGTGAATCTGGAATTCTTTGCCACAGAAGGTTGTGGAGGCCCACTAAATGGATCTTTTTAATGCATAGATAGATATATTCTTGATTAGTACGGGCGTCAGGGGTTATGGGGAGAAGGCAGGAGGATGGGGTTAGGAGGGAGAGATAGATCAGCCATGATGGAATGGCAGAGTAGACTTGATGGGCCAAATGGCCTAATTCTGCTCCTATCACTTATGACCTTAAGACTCAGGGTGCAGAAGAAGGGTGTTCCTTCAGTAATATTTCCATGAGAATCTTGGACCATCCCCTGCGCAGCTGCCATCTCTTTAAACTACAAAACTCTCTCAGCCTCCTCCACTGAATCAAAAGCTATTTATGAATTTTGCCTGTGCGGTCCCCAGTCATGTTGACGAGCACTAGAAAATAGAAAATAAATCATAAATTTGTGCGGATTTATTCACATTCAGAACAATTTTCTTTTCAGCATTTACATTACAAAGGATGTTGGTGAAGACCTATCCTGGTTTGTATGTGTGTGTGTGTATATTGTGAAGTTATAAACCTGCAAGACTTTGTGATATCATTTCCCCTACTGCTCTGGTCACCCCCATCCCAAGCATTATAACGCTCATGAATATCCGTGAATCTGTTCAAATTTCCAAAATGTGCTTGTGCCTTGGGGAGGGGGACTGAGAAAAGGGCCCCCTATAGAAAATGGTTTGCAGATGCAAAAATAATCAAATGAGTTTGTGGAGTCTAATATTTTCACACATCAGTAATATTAGATGTGGATGCTTCAAATGTCACGATCTTGACCTATTTACTTCATTATTTGATGCCATGGGCTTCCTTCCTCTCTCACTGTTCAATGTTTAGTTTAGAGTTCGGAGATAAAACGTGGAAACAGGCCCTCTGGCCCAACGAGTCTGCACCGACCAGCGTTTCCCGCACACTAACACTATCCTACACACACATGAGGGACAATTAAAATTAACCTACAAACCTGTACGTCTTTGGAGTGTGGGAGGAAACCGGAGATCCCGGAGAAAACCCGCGCAGGTCACAGGGAGGTAGACAAAAGTGCTGGAGAAACTCAGCGGGTGCAGCAGCATCTATGGAGCTAAGGAAATAGCCAACGTTTCGGGCCGAAACCTTTCTTCAGACTGGGGGCGGGGAGAAGAAAGGAAGAAGGAAGAGGAGGAGGCTGAGGGAGAGCTGAGAAGGGGAGGAGACAGCAAGGGCTACTGGAAATTGGAGAACAATTCCACAGAGGGTAGTTGAGGCCAGTTCATTGGCTATATTTAAGAGGGAGTTAGATGTGGCCCTTGTGGCTAAGGGGATCAGGGGGTATGGAGAGAAGGCAGGTACGGGATACTGAGTCGGATGATCAGCCATGATCATATTGAATGGCGGTGCAGGCTCGAAGGGCCGCATGGCCTACTCCTGCACCTAATTTCTATGTTTCTATCTATGTTTCTATGAATTCACAGAAATTGGAGAGGTCACAGGGAGAACGCACAAACTCTGTACAGACAGCGCCCGTGGTTAGGATGGATCCCGGGTCCCTGGCGCTGTGAGGCAGCAACTCTACCGCTGCGCCACTGTGCCGTTTTGTGATCCCCCATTATTGAGCCCAGGACCTCCTGACCATGCTGCCCTGAGAGATACTCCAGCACTTTGCGTCTTTTTTGTAAACCAGCATCTGCAGTTCTTTGTTTCTATCGGCTGCTTCTTCCAAATAGCCACGTTTATTGTGAGAATATCCCAATTTTCTGTTCTGTTTCTTCACCCCTTTCTCTCCATTAATAATGTCTCTGCTCACCGGCTTTTGTTCCCTATGCTGTTGGTGCAGGTCCTGACTCTTGCCTTTTAATCACTAGCTATGGTTGCTTGTGCTAAAATCCTGGGTAGCTAGGGTTGTTGTCCACCAGCCAGGTAGGGCCACGGAGGTGACTCGGCAGTAGGGGTTTCACAGTCAGCAGGGTTTGTATTGGGAAAGTGTTTGTGTTCAATGTAATAGCGGCCTTTCCTTGTTTTCAGCTCTTCAGCTTCCATTAGCAAATGATGCTGGCAGCCGATCATCTTCATCAGAAACCTCGCCACAGCATCCCCCGCCTCCTTCACGTCCTCGGCACATGCTCAGCCTCCCACAACCGCTGCTGCAGAAGAGCATGGAAAGGTAAGAAAAGGCTACACCTTATACGTGAGTGTGTAAGAAAGAACTGCAGATGCTGGTTATGGCTCTCTTGACTCATGATTGTAGTGTAATCCGAAGTAGTACGGAAATATTAATGTGTAATAGCAGAACAACTGAATGACATAAGGAATATGTAGTGCAGTGATTGTTAGAATGTCTCACAAGCTAGCGTGGCAAGACATTCTAACAGATAAGAGAAAGTTCGATTTAGCTCTTAGGGCTAAAGGAATCAAGTAATATGGGGTAAAAGCAGGAACGAGATACTGATTTTGGATGATCAGCCATGATCATATTGAATGGCGGTGCTGGCTCGAGGGGCCGAATGGCCTACTCCTGCACCTATTTTTCTTTGTTTCTATCAATGAGACAATGAGGTTTATGTTCGGAGGAATGGATTATTTTGGGCTTTCTGGGCAAAAAGCTCTTGGCTTTCGTTCTAATTTCATGACTTGTTGGAGGTCTGCCATAACCATCGGTGTGTTTATTTTTACAGCATGGAGATTGAGCAGAAGCTGCAAGAGATTATGAAACAAACTGGGTACCTGACAATAGGAGGGCAGGTAAGAGATATGATAGTTGCTCCTTATGCTTCATCGACCTCTTGGTTGAAGCTTGTCGGAACTGCGAAAGCCAGACGCAAAGTGCTGGAGTAACTTAGCGGGTCAGGCAGCACCTCTGGAGAAAAGGAATGGGTGACGTTTCTGGTCGGGAACCTTCAGAGGTGAACGTTGGTCCTGTCCTAAAACGTCACACATCCTTATTCTCCGGAGATGCTGCCTGACCCGCTGAGTTACTCCAGCACTTTGTGTCCGTCTTCGGTTTAAACCAGCACCTGCATACTGTTAGAAAAGCCCCAGTTGTGGAAAACTATGAGGAACGTAGGGACAGCTGTAGATCATTCAGCTCCTCAAGAATACTTTGCCATCGAGTTAGATTATCGTCTTGGTTCCAACTACCGGTTCAGTGTCCTCATCCCTCACCCAGTAAGAGTTACTTCCGTGAGGTTTGAAGTTGGCCGCCAGCCTCGGCAGGTTTGAAGGTGAGTCGTATATATCACAAGCATCCTTGACGTGAATGTGTAGCGCCTGACATTCCCCGCTGAACAGCATACACCTTCTGCAAGGTGCGTTTTTCTTGTTCTGTACACTATCACTGAAGGAAATCAAACGCCTTGATTTGGCACCAGAAGTTTCTACTTCAGTGATGTTATTCGCTGCAAAAAACATCTCTTATACAAGAATTAGGTGCATCACTACTTCAAAAAATAAATGGTGTCAGGATCTGTTAAAGAGGGAGGAAAAATATGAAGTTGGTATATCCCTTTTGCACGGTTTTAATAGAGCTTTGGGTTTTTTTTGGGGGGGGGGGGTTTCCTTTTTCTTCCTTTCTTTTCTAGGGTCTATTTCTTAATTCTTTTCTCTAACCAATGGGTCTCAGTTTCTTTTTCGCATTGATCACTCTTTTACACAAACACAACTTTCTATCTCTCACTTTCTCTACTTTTTCTTTATCTATATCTTTCCATAAAGCTTAAAAAAATGAAGGGGTACAATAAATGTAATATATCTGGATTGTACTATTGTAAATTACTGTACTAATAAATAAAAATATTTTAAAAAATCAATTAAAAAAAACCCATCTATAAGCGTTCGATGTACACACTGAACCTTTCCCCGCTTTGCTGGAACTCACCCGACGTATCCGCTGGGCACCGCCATTTTGGATTTCTAACCGTCTCACAGAATTCAAACTTTGTGACCAGATTTTCAGCTTTCACTGGCACCAAAGGTTATACAACCTTCTCGGCGCCTCTGTAGAATTCCTAATTAAAGGTTCAAAGGTTCATTTTCTTGTCACATACACCAATTGGTGTAGTGAAATTCAAGTTGCCATTGCAGCACATAAATGCCCCAACCTGCCTAGCTATATTCCAGCCAAATAATTAATGTTCATAAGTGATAGGATTAGAATTAGGCCACTCGGCCCATCAAGTCTACTCCGCCATTCAACTATGGCTGATCTCTCTCTCCCTCTCAACCCCATTCTCCTGCCTTCGCCGCATTACCCCTGACACCTGTATTCCTTGTAATCCTTAAAATAATCCACAACCTAACTTTTTTAACTTTATGTTAACTTGTACTGCTAGTCCTGCATTCGACTGAGTGGTGACCCCAACTATAGGAAGTATTTTCCCTCTGATACCTATAAACGTCAGTGCTGCTCATGCCAGACTTGATCAAGTGCTTCCTTGATGTCAAGGGCAGTCACTTTCATCTCAGCTCTTTGCAAAACTGTTATAAAGTCTAGAGCTAAGAATCCTGGCTGAACCCTGAGATAAGTGACAAGTTCATAGTTCACTGCCGTACTTCGACAAAAGGAAGCAACTGACAGAAAGGCGTTTTCTTGTAAATGAGGAAAATGTGTATTTCTTTCAGCTCTCTGTGATGGAATTTCTTGCTTCTCTGGTGTCAACGTTTTCAAATTGTACTCAGAGAAGGACTTATTTTGCTCACCATTGTGTAGAGCAAATCTCAAATACCCGAAAACAAGCAATAACTGAATATTGACAAAATTGTCAGTTGCTTCCTTTTGTCAAAGTAGGGCAGAATACTACTTGAAAGCCATCCTTCACTGCTGATAGGGCAGTAATTTATGAGGTTGGATTGAATGTGATGTACAGGACATACGCTGGCAGTTTCCACATTGCCTGTTGGTGGTCCGTGCGGTCTCTGTGGGCCGAAGGGCCAGTGTCATGCCGTGTGGCTCTATGACTGTGTACGAGACATCTAATAATAATATTAATAATAATATATTTTATTGTCATTGCACATAAGCGCAGCAAGATTTGGTTTGCAGCTTCCATCCGATGTCATAACTTAAATAACTAATAAAATTTAGATTTAGATTTAGATACCCCGAGAACATGGTTTGTAAAAATGAACATTACAACAGTAAAATAGTCAAAACAGTTCAAACAGACTAAATCTAACATCAAATGTTGCAGGTCTGAGTTCATAATGACCGTTCCTGACCGCTGCTTCTTTGTATGTTTGTGTCAGCGATATCAGGCTGAGATCAGTGACCTGGAAAATCTGGGCGAGATTGGCAGCGGTACGTGCGGGCAGGTGTGGAAAATGAGGTTCAAGAAATCAGGACACATAATAGCAGTGAAGGTAAGTAAGGCACACGTAATCAGATGGAAGTGGAAGGGGGAGGGGAGATGATCGCACGTCTTGTTTCTTATTTATAATACTAATACAAGTGGAGAAAAATATCTTATGAAGTGTTTTTTTAAATCAGAAAAGCTGTTCATTGATGGCTGAGTGCAAATGTAACTCCAGATAAACTTGAACCATACAAATCATTGAATGTTCTTCTAGAGCAGACTTGTTGTTCTGCACCTGGATTTTACTGGGGTGTTTAGTTTGGAGTTATAGTGCGGAAGCAGGCCCTTCGGCCCATCGAGCACGGGCCGACCAGCCATTCCCGCACACTACCACTATCCTATACACAGTTTACAATTATACCCAAAGCCAATTAACCTACAAACCTGCACGTCTTTGGAGCGTGGGAGGAAACCGGAGCACCCGGAGAAAACTCACGCAGGTCGCTGGGAGAACGTGCAAACTCCATACAGACAGCACCCCGTAGTCAGGATTGAACCCGGGACTCTGATGCTGTCAGGCAGCGACTCTACCACTGTAAGGCAGCAACTCTACCACTACGCCCCGGGTGGTTGAGATTGAATGAGATTGGGGGAAGAAGGAAGCAGTTTGAAGGGAATTCAGGAAGGATCAAAGAGAGACTGGGAAGTTCACGAATTAGCAAGGTAAACAATTAGGCAGCTAAAAGAACATTAAGCAGCAGAGGGAATCAAACTACAGGACAATGCTGCATTGACAAAATTAAAGGCCCTGTATCTGAACAAGAATAAAATTTATGTTAGAAAATTAGAGTCCGAAGGAGGGTCTTGACCCGAAACGTCACCCATTCCTTCTCTCCAGAGATGCTGCCTGTCCCGCTGAGTTACTCCAGCTTTTTGTGTCTATCTTTGGTGCAAACCAGCATCTGCAGTTCCTACACAGAAAATTAAAGGCCCTGGATACGAAGATGATAGAATTTATCATTGAGTTTGGTGGTGAAGGAGGGTCACTGTGAAACCTGGCTCTTCAATCGCAGTAAAGGAAATCATGACAGTATGAGGGAAAAACTGGCTGAGGTGGATTGGAAGAACTCGTTGATAAATATGAATGGTTAGCATTTACAGAAATAATAAATGCATTGCAAAAAAAAAAAATTCTCTTTAAGGCATAGAGAAAGTAATTCAGCAGCAGCTGACGAGAAATGAAAGACTGTGCAATTCAAGAGAACAGCTCATGTGGTTGCCAGAAATAGCAGTAGGCCTGAGGATTGGATACATCTTCAAACACACAAAGGACCAAGACACTGACAGAGAAAAACAAGATAGAATGAGACTGGCGGGAAATGTGAACATAGATTGTAAGAGGCGGTGCAGCAGTAGAGTTGATGCCTTCCAGTGCCAGCCCTGGGTTCGATTCTGACTACGGGTGCTTGTCTGTACGGAGTTTGGACGTTCTCCCCGTGACATCGGAGGCGGGCACGGGTTATTGATTGGGGATGATCAGCCACGATCACATTGAATGGCAGTGCAGGCTCGAAGGGCCGAATGGCCTACTCCTGTACCTATTGTCTATTGTCTATTTTCAAGGTCACAACCCGAAAGATCATCTCTCTGTGTTCTCCAGAGATGCTGCCTAGCCCGCTGAGTTACTCCAGCACTCGGTGTCCTTTTGTGGAAACTAGCATCTGCAGTCCCCTGTTTCTGCTTTCTTCACCATCGTATTTACTGGTGCTGCCACCTTCAGGGACCTTTAGACTTGTGCACCAAGATTCCTTTAGATTCAGATTCAGATTCAATTTTAATTGTCATTGTCAGTGTACAGTACAGAGACAACGAAATGCATTTAGCATCTCCCTTGAAGAGCGACATAGCAAACGATTTGAATAAAAAATAAATAATAAGTGTCGGGGGGGGGGGGGGGGATTGGCAGTCACCGAGGTACGTTGTTTAGTAGAGTGACAGCCGCCGGAAAGAAGCTGTTCCTCGACCTGCTGGTTCGGCAACGGAGAGACCTGTAGCGCCTCCCGGATGGTAGGAGGGTAAACAGGCCATGGTTGGGGTGAGAGCAGTCCTTGGCGATGCTGAGCGCCCTCCGCAGACAGCGCTTGCTTTGGACAGACTCAATGGAGGGGAGCGTGGAACCGGTGATGCGTTGGGCAATTTTCACCACCCTCTGCAGTGCCTTCCGGTCGCAGACAGAGCAGTTGCCATACCATACTGTGATGCAGTTGGTAAGGATGCTCTCGATGGTGCAGCGGTAGAAGTTCACCAGGATCTGAGGAGACAGATGGACCTTCTTCAGTCTCCTCAGGAAGAAGAGACGCTGATGAGCCTTCTTGATCAGAGTAGAGGTATTGTGGGTCCAAGAGAGGTCATCGGAGATGTTGACTCCCAGGAACCTGAAGCTAGAAACACGTTCCACCTCCGTCCCGTTAATGTGGATGGGGGTGTGCGTGCCACCTCTGGACTTCCTGAAGTCTACAATGAGCTCCTTGGTCTTCTTGGAGTTAAGGGCCAGGTTGTTGTCAGCGCACCATGCTGCTAAGTGCTGGACCTCCTCCCTGTAGGCCAGCTCATCGTTGTTGTTGCTGATGAGGCCAATCACCGTTGTATCATTTGCATACTTGATGATGGTGTTAGTACCATGTACAGGTGTGCAGTCATAGGTGAAGAGGGAGTAGAGGAGGGGGCTCAGCACACAGCCCTGAGGAACGCCGGTGTTCAGGGTGAGGGTTGAAGAGGTGTGCTTGTCTAACCTCACAGACTGGGGTCTGTTGGTTAGAAAGTCCAGTATCCAGTTGCAGAGGGAGGGGTCGATGCCCAGGTTACCGAGTTTGGTGATCAGTTTTGATGGAATAATGGTGTTGAATGCTGAGCTGTAATCGATGAACAGCATTCTTACATAAAACATTTATTGCTTAATACTTCCCAAGACCCTGCTATCTCATATGTAGGCTGCCCCTATGTGATGCCTGAAAATGCATCACCCTCACACTTACAAGGATTAAATGCCATATACCATTACCCAGTCCATTTTATTAGCTGATCAGTTCTGTAAGTTTAGACTACCCTCCTCACTATCAGTAACATTACCTGTTTCTATGTCATTGCAAACTTACAAATCTATCTAGTTTAGAGATGCATCGCGGAAACAGGCCCTTCGGCCCATCGAGTCCGCGCCGACAAGCGATCCCCACGCACTAGCTCTATCCTGCACACACTGGGGACAATTTACACGGACACCAAGCCAGTTAACCTACAAACCTGTACGTCTTTGGAGTGTGGGAGGAAACTGAAGATCTCGGTGAAAACCCACAAAGAGCACGTACAAATCCGTACTGACAGCACCCGTAGTCGGGTTTGAACCTGGGCCTCCAGTGCTGTAGCAGCAACTCACCCCGCTGCACCACCAAGCTACCCATAGGTCATTAATCATAGGTCTGCATTCATATGGTGTATATCAAACAGCAAGGGTCTAGACACGAACGCTTCCTATGCTATACACCAGTATATACACCAGGCTTGCAAACACAAAAACAGCCCTTCAACTATCAACCTCTTTTTCTTATCCTCTTTGGAGACCCTCGGACGATCTTTAATCAGACTATTGAACATTATCTTGCACTAAACGTTATTCCACTTAACATGTATCTGGATGGCCTGATTGTAATCGTGTATTGTCTTCCACTGACTGGTTAGCACGCAACAACAGCTTTTCACTGTACATGTGACAATAAACTAAACTAAAGCAAGCTAATTTTGGATTCAGTTTGTCAACTAGTCTTGGATCTCATGGGCTGGTCCTAATGCAACTGGTGGGGCTGTCAAGGTTTAGTCCCTCCCAACTCATCTCTGGAAACGCATGGTATAGCCCATGCTTGCACCAAGGATGTGGAACTTAAACTGATCATCAGTCATTTGCTTCTGTTGAAATGTCATTCACCAAATTTGATTACAATCGAGCCATCCACCGTGTACAGATACATGATGAAGGGAATAACTTTTAGTGCATTGCCTATTTCCCTCTCCATAGATGCTGCCTGACAGATATTTCCAGTTTTTAATTTATAGACAATAGGTGCAGCAGTAGGCCATTCGGCCCTGCACCTCCATTCAATGTGATCATGGCTGATCATCCCCAATCAGTACCCCGTTCCTGCCTTCTCCCCATATCTCCTGACTCCGCTATCTTTAAGAGCCCTATCTAGCTCTCTCTTGAAAGTATCCAGAGAACCTGCCTCCACAGGCAGAGAATTCCACAGACTTGTAAATCTCTGTGAGGAAAAAGTGTTTCCTCGTCTCCATTCTAAATGGCTTACCCCTTATTTTGGTTTTAGTTTTAGAGATACAGGCCCTTTGGCCCTCCGAGTCCACGCTGACAAGCAATCACCTGCACATACTAGAGACAATTTACAATTACACCAAGCCAATTAACCTACAAACCTGTACATCTTTGTAGTGTGGGAGGAAACCGGGGAAACCCCATGCAGGTCACAGGGAGAACGTACAAGCTCCATACTGACAGCAGCTATAGTCAGAATCAAACCTGAGTCTCTGGTGCTGCAAGGCAGCAACTCTACCGCTGCGCCACCGTGTCACCCCGCAATATGTGTGTCCTCATGAATTGTGTACAGGTAACACAATGTTTTTTTTGTTGTTGTGATTTTCAGCAAATGCGTCGCTCAGGTAACAAAGAAGAGAACAAACGAATCCTGATGGATCTGGATGTGGTGTTGAAGAGTCATGACTGTCCTTACATCGTGCAGTGCTATGGCACCTTCATCACCAATGTAAGCAGCTTCTCACCTTGTATCTTCCTTTAGTTTAGTTTAGAGATACAACGCGGAAACAGGCACTTCGATCCCCGCCCACTAGCTCCATGCTACACACTAGGGACAATTTACAATCTTTATCAAAGCCAATTAATTAATCTACAAACCCCCACATCTTTGGAGTGGGGGAAGAAACCAAAGCTTCTTTGGGGGGAAATCCACTCGTTCACGAGAAGAACGTACAAACTCCATACGGAGAGAACCCGTAGTCAGGATGGAACCTTGTGCTGTAAGGCAGCAACTCTACTGCTGTGTCTCTGTGCCGCCCCTTGTTAAAACATTCTGTTTGTGATGACTTGGCCTGTGCTTGTTAATCTCGAGACTGTGTAATGACCCAAGGTTGTTTTCCTGCAATGTGCAGACAGATGTGTTCATTGCCATGGAACTGATGGGCACGTGCGCTGAGAAGCTGAAGAAACGCATTCAGGGGCCTATTCCAGAAAAGATTCTCGGCAAAATGACCGTTGCGGTGAGTAAGGGTTGAGAACAAAACAAGCAACCACTTAACTGCCTGAAACCATGCAAAGAGAATATTCGCAATATTCTGAGATACAGTTTGTAAATCGACTGGGCTTGTATTCACTGGAATTTAGAAGGATGAGAGGGCATCTTATAGAAACATAAAATTCTTACGGGATTGGACAGGCTAGATGCAGGAAAAATGTTCCCCATGTTGGGGGAGTCCAGAACCAGGAGGTCACAGTTTAAGAATACGGGGTAGGCCATTTAGGACTGAGATGAGGAAAAACTTTTTCACCCACAGAGTTCTGAATCTGTGGAATTCTCTGCCACAGAAGGCAGTGGAGGCAAATTCACTGGAAGTTTTCAAGAGGGAGTTAGATAGAGCTCTTAGCAATGGAATCAAAGGACCTGGGGAGAAAGCAGGAACGGGGTACTGATTGTGGATGATCAGCCATGATCATATTGCATGGCAGTAGACGGCCAACATTCAGAAGATCCAAAATACATAAAATTAACTCAAGCACATTTAAAAAACAACTCTCGTTGCTTTACATTGGTGGAGGTACTAACGTTATACAACAGTGGTTCATAGATTTACATACATATAGCCCTCCATAAGAGGACGTCAAGAAAGGCTTGAGAGTAAAGATGAGTTTTAAGTCTCGACTTAAAAGAGTCGATGGAGGGGGCAGTTCTGATGGGAAGGGGGATGCTGTTCCACAGTCTAGGAGCTGCAAACGCAAAGGCACGGTCGCCCCTGAGCTTACGCCTAGACCGCGGGATATTCAGCAACCCCATGTCGGCTGATCTGAGGGACCTGGAGGTGGTGTGGTGGACAAGTGGAAAGAATTGGGGAGGGAAGGGGAGTCTGTCTACCCCACGACAGAAGGGGGAGGAGTTGTACAGTTTGATAGCCAGTTGTAATAGGAGTTGTACAGTTTGAAGGATCTCCTGTGGCGTTCTGTGCTGCATCTTGGTGGAACCAGTCTGTTGCTGAAGGTGCTCCTCATGTTCATTCCTCACATTACTCACAGGGCATGAGCTATAACTCCGAGCCACACTGAGCATTTGTGAAGTTTAGCTTTTGTTTCATTTAATTTAGAAATACAACACAGAAACAGGCCCTTTGGCCCGCCGGGTCCGCACATTAACACTGCCCGACAAACACTAGGGGCAGTTTTTACATTTACACTAAACCAATTAACTTACAAACCTGTACGTCTTTGGAGTGTGGGAGGAAACCAAAGATGTAGGAAAAAACAGGTGATGGGGAGAACGTACAAACTCCGTGCAGACAGCACCTGTTGTCAGGATCGAACCCAGGTCTCTGGCCTGTAAAGCAATAGCCCTTCTGCTACGCCATCATGCTGCCCTGTTTAACTTCAAACATCGTCAGAAAGTAGGAGCTGCAGATTTACAAAAGAAGACAGAATGCTGGAGCAGCTCAGCGGATAGAGCCGAAACACAAATCCTTGCCCATCTGTGTTCTTTGATGCTGCCTGTCCCGCTGAGCGACTCCAGCACTCTGTCTTTGTTTTATAAAGATCAAGTCTCCATCTGTTGATAAAGACCCCTCCAACATCAAGCCCATGATCTGTAACGTCTGCTCACTAACGGGAGTTTATGCGACAATCGGCAGCAATAAATGAAAATACATTGGAAAGATAAAATGTTTAAGAAAGAACTACAGATGCTGGAAAAATCGAAGGGAGACAAAAATGCTGGAGAAAGTCAGTGGGTGAGGCAGCATCTATGGAGAGAAGGAATAGGCGATGTTTCGGGTTGAGACCCTTCTTCAGTCTGAAACTCAATGGGTGAGGCAGCATCTATGGAGAGAAGGAATAGGTGACCCTTCTTTAGTCTGAAGAAGGGTCTCAACCTGAAACATTCCTTCTCTCCATAGATGCTGCCTCACCCACTGAGTTTCTCCAGCATTTTTGTCTAACTTGGAAAGATAAAAAGTGCCAGAATGATGTGATATTTCCGTCCGCTGTCGTTACTGTGTCCCGGATCAATAGTAGAAATGTTCCTTTATCCCCCCCCCCAAAAAACAGATTGTCAAAGCTCTCTTCTACCTGAAGGAAAAGCATGGTGTCATTCACAGAGATGTCAAACCTTCCAACATTCTTCTGGATGAGCGGGGACAAATCAAGTTGTGTGATTTTGGGATTAGCGGGAGACTGGTTGACTCGAAAGCAAAGACGAGGAGCGCAGGCTGTGCAGCATACATGGCGGTGAGTCTACGCGTTTGGTTATTAATGCTTACAGTCACGAGGAATAATTCTGTTTGTTGCTGTGCAAAGGGTAAGATATTGGTGCATGTAGGTGCTACCCAATTTACCATGCTTCAACTTGCGATATTTCGACTTTACGATCGACAAACGCTCAGCAAAGGCAACGAGCCGCACGTCACGTCCGGTCACGTACGTTTTTGACTTGCGCTGTTTTTGGTTTACAGTGGGTTTATCGGAACGATCAGTCATGATCACGTTGAAGGGCGGCGCTGGCTCGAAGGGCCAAATGGCCTACTCCTGCTCCTTTTGTCTATTGTAACACCATTGCAGGTCAAGGAGCAGCTGTATTATAATGCATACCAGTGGAGAGGGGTAGAGTATGCAGGAAGGAACTGCAAAGGCTGGTTTACACCAAAGATAGACACAAAACGCTGGAGTAACGCAGCAGGTCAGGCAGCATCCATCGGTAAAATGAATGGGCGACGTTTCGGGTCGAGACCCTTCTTCAGGGTGTAGTGACGCTTAAATAATATAGAGCGGTACAGCACAGACACAGGGCCTTTGGCCCACAACGGCTGTGCTGAACATGAACCCAGGGTGTGACTGGTCCTTGATTATGCTGCTGGCCTTGCCGAGGCAGCGTGAGGTGTAAACAGAGTCAATGGAAGGGAGCTAGACAAAAGTGCTGGGGAAACTCGGTGGGTGAGGCAGCATCTATGGAGCGAAGGAAATAGGCAACATTTCAGTCTGAAACCCTTCTTCAGACTGATGTAGGGTGGGGGGGGCGGGGAGAAGAGAGGAGAAAGGAAGAGGAAGAGCCACAGGGCTGAGGGAGAGCTGAGAAGGGGAGGAGACAGCAAGGGCTACCGGAAATTGGAGAAGTCAATGTTTATGCCGCTAGGGTGCAGACTGCCCAAGCGGAATATGAGGTGCTGCTCCTCCAATTTCCAGTGTTGCTCACTCTGGCCATGGACAGAAAGGTTGGATTCGGAACGGGAGGGGGAGTTGAAGTGCTGAGCCACCGGGAGATCAGGTTGGTTAATGCGGACCGAGCGGAGGTGTTCGGCGAAACGATCGCCAAGCCTACGCTTGGTCTCACCAATGTAGATCAGCTGACATCTAGAGCAGCAGATGCAATAGATGAGGTTGGAGGAGATGCAGGTGAACCTCCGTCGCACATGGAATGAATGACTGCTTGGGTCCTTGAATGGAGTTGAGGGGGAGGTAAAGCGACAAGCGGTTGCAAGGGAAAGTGCCCGGGGAGGGGGTAGTACGGGGGGGAAGGGAAGAATTGACCAGGGATAGTGGGACTGTTGCAGAGAAATGACTGAATCTGTAGTTTTGCTTTGTAGAAATAAATACTGAATCTGGTATTTTCTGATCCCTTTCTGTCTGCAGCCGGAGAGGATAGATCCTCCCGATCCAACCAAACCTGATTACGACATCAGAGCGGACGTGTGGAGTCTGGGCATTTCACTGGTGAGGAACCGTGAGCAAGCTGGTTTAGGACTTGTACTCTTCTTTCAGTTTGTACCGGTGGAGTCCGTGTAACCAAACTGTGGTCCGTGTAACTAAACTTGCCACAAGTATAGTGCAGTAGCACACTTTTACAACTGGTGTATTATGTACATTCACTGTAGTGCACAGGGACAGTCACATCTAAAGACACAACGAGCTGGAGTAACTCAGCGTGTCAAGCAGCATCTCTGGAGAACATGGTTAGGTAACGTTCCAGGTCAGGGCCCTTCTTCAGAATAGGTCTCGAAACGTTACCTATCCACGTTCTCCAGAGATGATGCCTGACCCGTTGAGTTAATCCAGCATTTTGTGTAAACCAGCATCTGCTGTTTCTAGCCCTTACTGTCTCCTCCCCTTCCTTAACCCTTGAGCTGTCTCCTCCCACCCTCCTATCCGCCCGCCCTCGGGCTCCTCCTCCTCCCCTTCCTTCTCTCCCCCCCCCCCCCCCCCACCACCCCCCATCAGTCTGAAGAAGGGTTTCGGCCCGAAACGTTGCCTATTTCCTTCGCTCCATAGATGCTGCTGCACCCGCTGAGTTTCTCCAGCAATTTTGTGTACCTTCTGCTGTTTCTTGTTTCTACAGTCACATCTTTAGCCAGAGGGTGGTGAATCTGTGGAACTCTTTGCCACAGAAGGCCGTAGAGGCCAAGTTAGTGAATATTTTTAAGGCAGAGATTGATAGATTCTTGATTAGTACAGGTGTCAAGGGTTATGGGGAGAAGCCAGGAGAATGGGGTTAGGAGGGAGAGATAGATCAGCCATGATTGAATGGTGGAGTAGACTTGATGGGCTGAATGGCCTAATTCTACTCCTATCACTTATGACCTTATGTTCTAGTAAGCTATCCTCAGCCATACGTTCACTATATTCTACATAGAACACAGACGGTCCTTGACGATTAAATAACAGAAAGCTGGAAGAACTCCATGGGTCAAGCAGCATCTATGGAGGGAGGCCCAAGGTTGGTCAAAACCTGCATGAGGCAAAGGTGATTAAATTGCTGAGTTTTGTATAAGGATGAGACGGATTGGAAGAACAACAGATATTCCTCTTACTGAAGTCCATGTAAACTACATCAACCTCATCTGTACATTGTATTACACTGTAAATGACACGACTATATGGCAACGCACTAACTAGCAAAAGTGTCCTGGCAAGCTCAGTGACCTTAGTGTCTGGCACGCATTAATATGTGCGCTGGCAGATAGATATTGTAACTGTAGTAACAAACCCGCACGTCTTTGGGATGTGGGAGGAAACCGGAGCACCTGGAGAAAACCCACACGGTCAAGGGGAGAACGAGCAAACTCTGCACAGACAGCACCCTAGGTCACGATCGAGCTCGGGACTTTGACGCTCTGAGGCAGCAGCTCTATCGGCTGCGTCACTGTGCGGGTTTGTGGGTTGATTGGCTTCTGTGAATTGCTCCTACAGTGTACGGAATGGGTGATAAAGTGAGATGACAGAGAACTAGTATGATATTGAGTGTGGCTGAAGGGCCTGTTTCCATGTTGTATCTCTAAACTCAGTTGAAATGAAAATAGTTTAAAATCAGCCTTAAAATACATCAGCGTTCAATGGTTCAACTCCGAGTCACACAACATTCTGCGTAGAAATGTGTCTAAACCGTGGAACATGCACTGTAGAATGAAATAATGCCCCATTCCTATCAAAGGAAATGGGGATTGACTTGGTCTTGAATGGTTTGTTTCTCTAACTGAACTCTGCATCTGTCATCTGTCTGCAGGTTGAACTCGCCACAGGGCAGTTTCCGTACATAAACTGTAAAACAGACTTTGAGGTTTTAACAAAAGTGCTGCAGGAAGACCCTCCTCTGCTTCCTCAGACCATGGGTTTCTCCATGAACTTCCAGTCATTTGTAAAAGATTGGTGAGTAAAACCTGGCGATATGTTATAAAGCAAGCTCGACACATGACATCAATTTATATCTTCCCCAACTAGTAATGGAGTGGTGCGCCACAATGCTGAGAAATATATTCAACATTCTGTATCTTCCCCTTTGCTCTATCTATTGTACTTGAGTTTGACCTGATTGTATTTATGTCGATTTTCCAGCATCTGCAGTTCCTTCTTGAACATGTAGACAATAGGTGCAGGAGTAGGACATTCGGCCCTTCGAGCCAGCACAGCCAGTCATTCACTGTGATCATGGCTGATCATTCCCAACCGTTCCTGCCTTCTCCCCATATCCCTTGACTCCACTATCTTTCAGAGCTCCTATCTAACTCTCTCTTGAAAGCATCCAGAGAATTCGCCTCCTGAGGCAGAGAATTCCACAGATTCACAACTCTCTGGGCGAAATTATTTTTCCTCATCTCCGTTCTAAATATTCTTAAACTGTGGCCCCTGGTTCTGGACTCCCCCAACATTGGGAACATGTTTCCTGCCTCTAGTGTGTCCAAACCTTTAATAATCTTATATGTTTCAATAAGATCCCCTCTCCTCCTTCTAAATTCCAGTGTATACAAGCCCAGCCGCTCCATTCTCTGTCTGTACAGGTGCTGTCTGTACAGATTTGTACGTTTTCACCAAGATCTTCAGTTTCCTCCTACATTTCAAAGGCGTACATGTTTGCAGGTTAATTTGCTTGGTCTGAATGTAAAATAGTCCCTAGTGTGTGTAGGATAATGTGTGAGGCTCGCTGATCGGTGTGGACTCTGTGGGCTGAAGGGCCAGTTTATATGCTACATCTCTTAAACTAAAACAGTCGCATCTCCGGCAAGGTAAGAGATTGAAAAAAAGGTTCCCCAGACCCCCTCCCCCACCCCCCACATTAAACAAACCGGAGAACATTAACACATACTTTTGAAAACACACTAAAAATAACAAAAAAGACAAAAAGACAGACAGACCGTTGGCGAGGCTGCCATCGCTGACAGCGGCACCCGGTAAACCTACACATGTTTGCAAAAGAGTATCCTGAATGTACTTAAAAATCCAGCACCTGCCAGCCATGAGCTCATCTGCTCATCCCAATCAAAATTAAACTTTAATCCTCAAGTAAAACTAAACGGCCTTTGTTTTCAATTTATTTAATCTCCTTATGGATATGTTTAAGGCAGAGATCGATAAATTCTTGATCAGTACGGGTGTCAGGGGTTATGGGCTGAAGGCAGGGGAAAGAGGGAAAGGTAGATCAGCCATGATTGAATGGCGGAATAGATTTGATGGGCCGAATGGCCTAAATCTGCTTCAATCACATATTGCTTTCCTTTCTTATCCTCTTAGCCTTACAAAAGATCACAGGAAGAGACCAAAATACAACAAATTGCTTGTGAGTATCCCTTTGTGATATTAATGTAATGTTTTGTCCGCCTGCACATGTCCTGAGATTAATAATACAGATCTGGTGCTGGGGTTAATTAAGTTCCAAGCACAGTGTGAAAGGACTCCCTGTGGCTATTAACTCGCACTTCAGCCGAGCAGTTGTGTTTGCATGGTGGATTTCACAGTTCCAGTGTTCCCAGCCAAGCTGTAACTACACCAATGAGGGATGCTTGCCTTGGGTCTGAATAAAGGGGCCGTACACAGAGGAAGCGTTACGTGTTTCAGTTTAGGGAAGAACAAGTAAAAGTCAAAGATTTGGGTTCTTGAATGGGGGAAGACCAATCTGACCTCACAATTGCTTGTCGCACCTGAATGGTCAATGGACCCAAGGAAGTACAACGGGATCTGGGGGTCCTTGTTCATCAGTCTATGAAAGTAAGCATGCAGGTACAGCAGGCAGTGAAGAAAGCGAATGGCATGTTGGCCTTTATAACAAGAGGAGTCGAGTATAGGAGCAAAGAGGTCCTTCTGCAGTTGTATAGGGCCCTAGTGAGACCACACCTGGAGTATTGTGTGCAGTTTTGGTCCCCTAATTTGAGGTTGGGCATTCTTGCTATTGAGGGAGTGCAGCGTAGGTTTACAAGGTTAATTCCCGGGATGGCGGGACTGTAATTTTCTGAGAGAAGGAGCGGCTGGGCTTGTACGCTCTAGAGCTTAGAAGGATGAGAGGAGATCTTATTGAAACATATAAGATCATTAAGGGTTTGGACACACTAGAGGCAGGAAACATGTTGGGGGAGTCCAGAACCAGGGGCTTCAGTTTAAGAATTAGGAGTAAGCCATTTAGAACGGAGACGAAGAAACACTTTTTCATGCAGAGAGTTGTGAGTCTTGTGGAACTCTCTGCCTCAGAGGGCGGTGGAGGCCGGTTCACTGGATACTTTCAAGAGGATAGCCAGGAGAACATGGATAGGCAGCATCTCTGCAGAATGTGGATAGGCAGCATCCCTGGAGAACATGAAGAAATACTTTGTCTCCACAGGAACAGACAGCAAAAGAACCTTTGTACAGTTACACAATCATAGATGTGCTGCAATTACAGTCTGTGCTCTGGAAGTGGAAGCTGAATGTTGTCAAGCAGATTCACAGCGGAGATTTTATTAATCTTGTTTCACATTTATTGCCCATCCCAACCTGCCTTTTAAAATCTGCTCTCATCTGCTGCTGAACATGGTGACTGAGTGCATTGCAACTTGGCCAGTGAACACTGCACAACCGTCTCTTCATTTATGAAGCGCTTTCTGAGATGAGTTATTATCTTTAGTTTTGTTTATTGTCACGTGTACCGAGATACAGTGGAAAGCTTTTGTTGCGTGCTATTCAGACAGCGGAAAGACAATACATCATTACAATCGAGCTATCTACAGTGTACAGATACATGATGAAGGGATTAACGTTTAGTGCAAGATTCAGTCCGGTGAAGATAGTCTGAAGTAGGTTTCTCCAATGAGGTAGAAAGTAGCTGGTTGTTTCTCGAATGGTTCAGTTGCCTGATAACACCTGCCCCTGAATCTGGAGGTGTGCATTTTCCTCTCGCCCGATGGGAGAGGGGAGAAGAGGGAGTGAAACTGATCCTTGTTTATGCTGGTGGCCTTGCCGAGGCAGCATGAGGTGTTTTGGTTTTGCTTTCCTGGTCCACCAAAATATTCCAAATGGAATTTAAACTGGTGGAGGGAGGACTTAAGCAAGAAAGCTTTCTTGGGGAAAAAAGAGCTACCTTAAATGTAGTTGCATCTGGTTGGGTAACTATGGTAGGGTGAAGAATATTCTATGCTTGAAGAACGAATTGCTGTACACATCTGTCTTGGTAGCTGGTATCTCAAATTGGATCGAATGCCCTCGTCTGCTCCTAATTGGTTTGAGTGTAATTGGGTCAATGGTAGGGAGGTTCTAACTCCCTGGAAAAGACGACATTAACACATAGGTTTAAGGTGAAGGGGGAAAGATTTAATAGGCTCTGTGGGGTAACCTTTTCACACAAAGGGTACTGGGAGTAAGTAAGTAAGTTTATTGGCCAAGTATTCACATACAAGGAATTTGCCTTGGTGCTCCGCCCACAAGTAACAACATGGCAGACAGTGACAGTTACGAATGACTCCGAAACCACTAAACATTAATAATAATAAAAGCTTATGAACTAACAAAATATCAGATCAAAGTGTAAGTGACAGACTGCCAGAGGAGGTAGCTGAGGTAGGGACTATTGCAATGTTTAAGGAACACTTAGACAGGTACATGGATAAGACATGTCTGAAGAAGAGCCTTGACCCCAAAACCTCACCCGTTCCTCCTCCCCAGAGACATTGCCTGTCTCGCTGAGTTACTCCAGCATTCTTCAGACAGAGTTACAGTTTCGGCCGGAAACGTTGCCTATTTCCTTCGCTCCATAGATGCTGCTGCAACCGTTGAGTTTCTCCAGCACTTTTGTCTTCCTTCGAATTACCCCAGCATTTTGTGTCTACCTTCGATTTAAACCAGCATCTGCAGTTCTTTCCTACACATGGATAGGACCGGTTTAGAGGGATCTTTGCCAAACACAGGCAGGTGGGCTTAGTGTGGATGGGACATGTTTGTCGGTGTGGGCAAAGGGCTGTATCACTCTGTGACACCTTCCCTTTCTCCCACTGCAGGAACATAATTTTATTAAACGCTACGAGACCTTAGAAGTGGACGTGGCTTCGTGGTTCAAAGAGGTGATGGCAAAGACTGAATCACCGCGATCGAGCAGCATCCTCAGCCAGCAGCACCTCCCGATCTTCTCCAGGTAGCCAGCAGGCAGAGTGGCAACTCAACCTGTGGGGGAGGAGAGGAGAGGAGAGGAGAGGAGTTTCGGCAAGTCACCACCAACACCCGCGGCGTCAGGCACAGCTCCTGAGAACGATGAATTGTACATAGTCTATCCATGGGGGGTTTTATTTTCTGTCTAGTGTGTTCTTTTTGATTGACTCAGGAGTGTGGGTTGTTGTGTGTTTGGAGATACCTTCAGTTGGTAGGAAAGGTGTTGCAGACCGCGTATTGGACTAAGGTTTGTTTCACACTTACTGTGAAAAGCTTACGCGCTGCCGTTGGCCTCTGGCCTTCCCCGTTAACCTCTCCTAACGGGACAAATGGTGATTGCACACTGCAGAGGAATCGCATCTTTATATAGTGTTTAATAACTACCGGGTTATGCACTGTGATTAAAAAAAAAAAAAGGATTTTACCTAATTTATTAAATATGAAAGTGTAGCTGATGTGAACTCAATGTATTACAATAGTCTAGTGTGTTTCAAACGCATGGAAAACTGCTGCTTTATTTTATTTCAAACAGTTACTTTTAAAGCCTTTTTGGAAAAGGTGAATATCGGACAGGGCTTTCAGAATTACTCTGCAAGCGAAAGTCTGGCGGAATATACCAAGACTGTTTGCTTGGTTCGTTTTTTTTCTTCTTGTTTTTATTTTGATGCAGTGTGTTCTGATGCATGCCCAGTGCCTGTAATCATGGGTCATTCACTGGGCCGGCCATCGCGCCTGATTATCAAGTGGTTTTACCAGATGAAGTCAGTGCAACGCCCAGTGTCTGGAATGGTCGGCCACTCACTGGGCCATCACACAGATTCTCAAATGGTTTTAGTAAACGACCTCCATATGCAAACGGTGATTCGGAGTCACTCTCAGTGCTGCTGCAACCTGAATCACACTTGTGCCGGCCATTCCTTGTGATCATACCTGCATTATTGTTTGTTGCTGTACATACGGGTGATGGCCCCAGCGCCCCTGTTGTCACCGGCCTGCCGTGAGGTCGCTGAATCGGGACATGTCAATCCCGGCCGGCAGGCGGGCGGGCCCGGCATCTCACATCATGGAGTCTTGATTCTGAATCCTTTCAAACCTCCGCTTGTGCTTTTATTCTCGCCTCTAGTGGGCGGTCTTGTGCCGGTGCACACTACAGCTGATAAATTAGCGCGTTTGTTAGTCCGCGGTGACTTTCTGTTACATGGTCACCTCTCCACCAGCTGGCAGGCTGTTTCCTTCGAGAGACACTCTCTCTCCATCTCTCTTTGTCTCTCTTTCTCTCTTTCTTTCTCTCTCTCTTTCTCTCTCTCTCTCTTTCTCACTCTCCTCTCTTTCCCTTTCCCCCTCTTTTTCTCCCTCTTTCTTTCTCTCTATCTCGCTCTTTTTCTCTTTCCCTCTTTCTCTCTCTTTCTTAGATGTTTCTTAGTTAGATGTGGCCCTTGTGGCTAAAGGGATCAGGGGGTATGGAGAGAAGGCAGGTACAGGATACTGAGTTGGATGATCAGCCATGATCATATTGAATGGTGGCGCAGGCTCGAAGGGCCGAATGGCCTACTCCTGCACCTATTGTCTATGTTTCTATGTTTTCTCTTTCTCTCTCCTCTCACTTTCTCTCTCTTTCTCTCTCTTTCTCTCTCTTCTCTCTCTCTTCTCTCTCTCTCTCTCTCTTTCTCTCTCTCTCTCGTGAAGATAATTTGCAGTAAGGATGTGCCATGGGCAGGTAGTGGAGGGCTTGTATCCAGGAGGTGAGCATTGAAACGGGGGGAGATCTCTGCACCTGAAAAAGCATGTCTTTGTCCTTTAATGCTTTGAGGCCTTCGTTTTTAAGTTAAACCTAATCCATGACATGGAGAGCATGTGATGGCAGCCGCACTCTAAAATCAACCTTGATTTGTTCTGATTTCATGAACTGATATCAGTTGATTGCTGTCTCAAACCAAACCAATCTTACACTCGACATGACCTCTCCTTCCGCGCTGCGAGTTGGACCTTTGGATCACATCTACTGAAATGAACTGTGCTGCTCCCTCCCTGTGTGTGTGTGTGTGTGTGTGTGTGCTCGTGTGTGTATGTCGAGCCCACTCACGGCAAGAGATAGTGGGGAGAGCAAGCACCCTGTGAGTAAAGCAGTTCAAATATCATCTCTGTCCTTGCTTTTCTCTGACTTGCAAACCATTTTGGAGACAGTTTCACAGCAAGTAGACTAACTGTTGTAATAATAGCATTTAATTGTTGCGATCCCTTTCTGTATTCTACGTCCAGTCTTTTGTCCCAACACGTGAAGTATAGCTACTTCACCATATAACATGGTCGTCTTTCATTTACATATTTAATTGAATCTAGAGCATGTGAACAATTTCTCTTTCCCCTGAGAGCTGACCCTTTCTTCCTATCAGGATCGATAACTCCTGCATTTCTGGTGGAAGCTGAAAGTCTGGCTTGCATTGTGGTGTAATTTTGAAGGTGAGGGCTGTGGGATTGGTTTTAAAATGGGCGTCACGGTATGTGTAGGATAAGGTTGAGGGTCTCGGAGAGAAGGGCAGGTGAGTGGTAGACAGAGGGAGTTGGATGTGAATTCGGAAAGCTGTTCAGAGTTTAGCACTGGCGGTTAGCTGTTTGGTTTGATGGTCTGCTGAGGGTTGTCGTGAGCAGGAAGCACAATAATCACACAGCAGTTGAACCTTTCTCTAAAGTACCCGCATGGATGTGGCAAAGGGTCTGTTTCCGCGCTATATCTCTTAACGGAATACAAGTAAAGATCGCATCAAATAATTCGAGAATGGGAGCGAAAATGTCCACTGTTCTCTCATCATCATCTGCACTTGTGTTTTATACATGTGTTGTACAGCAAGGGCCATTTGTTAGTATTGGAGCCCTGCTACACACGCCATTGTTTGGGTTACCATTGTGGAGCTGAGGCCAGAGAGAGATCAGCCATGATCATATTGAATGGCAGGGCAGGCTTGCGAGGCCTATACAGGTGAAAGATGATCTCAGAGTTGTTTAAGAAAGAACTGCAGATGCTGGAAAAATCGAAGGTGGACAAAAAATGCCGGGGAAACTCAACAGGTGAGGCAGCATCTATAGAGATTCTCTGCCTCAGAGGGTGGTGGAGGCCGGTTCTCTGGAAGCTTTCAAGAGAGAGCTAGATAGGGCTCTTAAAAATAGCGGAGTCGGGGGATATGGGGCGAAGGCAGGAACGGGGTACTGATTGGGGATGATCAGCCATGATCACATTGAATGGCGGTGCTGGCTCAAAGGGCCGAATGGTCTACTCCTGCACCTATTGTCTATTAAGAGAAGGAATAGGCGATGTTTCGGGTCGAGGCCCTTCTTCAGACTGATCTTAGAGGATCTGTATAAAAGCATAGAAACTCGGCAACTGAATAGCAACTGTGGTAAGATTAGTTCAGAGAGTGGGGGGAGCGTTCAGGTGAAGATCCAACACCGCGATGGGCAACGCTGGGATTTGGCTCTTTGGCTTGGGGCAGTTTCAGAATGACAAGGTGCTGCTGCTTGAAATAGAAGGGGAACAGGTACGTGAGATAGTACGTGAAAGTGGGACGGTGCAAGGCAAGATGGGAGAGGTTTGATAATGTCACTATTAATTGCCTTACCTTCATATTACCTTCCACAAGCCAGTTCTGAATTTAAAACATCTTATTCTGCAAACATTCAGCTTCCCCCCCTGGAGTTAATGCTCATGTGTTGTCGTCAGAAAATCCTGCAGGAAGGGGGGCCCATTTGCTCCGTGGAAAGATCATTGTTTATTTTCTTAACATCCCCCCACCCCGCGCAATCCCAAATCCTTCCACTCACTCTCTCAGGAATCGGAATGTAAAGCACTTCCTCGTTACCAGACTGGATATTTCCTGCCTGTGAAGCCAGCATGCCAACCTTTAGTAGTTTTGCCACCGCATTGTCAAGCTGCCTTCACCTTGAAATCCTTTCAACTGGCGCCTAATGTTCAGAGGCACTTTGCAATAAACTATCCACCGAGCATTCTCAGACCAGCTCGGGAAAAAAAATCTCGTCGCTTTTGGCCGAATGAAACTGAAGAAAAAACCACCAAAGAGAAAAAAAAAAAAATGCCTGTTAGAAGCTTTAAACTTACTGGGAATCTTATTATTTTACTACAGCAGATTATTAAGTGCAAAAGATTATATGAGTAGATACTTTATTTGATAGTTTATTTAAAGGGGTGTCTGGAACGAGAGGGGAACGAACGTCTTGTACGGAAAGGGAGTTTATTTTAAGATTGAGATAAGAGAAACTCCTTCTCTCAGAGGGTTGTGAATCCTTGGAGGTCACTGCCCTGGAGAGCTGTCGATGGCGAGTCATTAAATATATTGAAGAGATAAATAGAGTATAAGAGATCGGACAATGAAATGGAGCTGAGACCAATGATGGGATGAGCTGTTGAACGGTGGGTAGAGCAGGTTTGTGGGGATTTGTGAGTCCTCCTCTGCTCTGTGTTCTGCATTTCATCTAGTTCACTCTCCCGCCCCGACACCACTCACCTTCTCTGCGTGGCATGAAAGGCCTGCCGCCCTCAGAGTTCTAGGCCGCACGCAGGCGGAAGGCTGTGGGGACGAGGCGGGAGACTGGGAGTTGAAGCCAATGATAAGATAAGCCATAATCTCACCGAGTGAATCTCAGGAGGCTGCGACGGCCATGCCTGACCCTGTTTCTCAGCAACGTCCACCAGCATACACGTGAAAAGGAGAATTCAGGCCAGAGAGAAACTTTTTGCGGGGCCTTGAGGAGCCTTTCAGTAGTGAACCCTAAAAGCCGCGATGGGACTGTGTGCGATTTAATGTGAAAAGACGTTAACATCGTCCGCACTGACTGCATGGCAAAGTAATACTGTGCAGCTGACAGACTTACCAAGTTCTATTGCACTATGCATCACTTCTAGGCCCAATAAGGTGATCCCTTGCAATGGATTCTCAACTCACTGTCCTTGATGTGGATAATGGTGATTGGTGTGTGTGTGTGTGTGTGTCAAACGGTGTAAGTGTGTAAACAGTGCCACCGTGTGTGTGTGTGTGTGTGTATGTACACGGTAGATGTGTGTCTAAAGTCATAAGTGATAGGAGCAGAATTAGACCATTCGGCCCATCCAGTCTATTCCGCTCTTCAATTACGGCTGATCCACCTCTCCCTCCTAACCCCATTCTCTGATCGATGCCACCAAGTGTGTAAGTGGTGTCTGTGTGTATGTAAGCAGTTGTCACTGTAAATGTGTGTGTAAACAAGATAGGTGCATATACGCAATGTCACTGTTGTGTATGCAGTGTAAAAGTGTGAGTGCACAAGTGTAAGTGTGTGCGTGTTGTACGCTGGTCTGCTGGTGTTTTCACTCAATGCATGGAGTGAAGGTGCTGGTGGGAATGACTCGCTCAATATAATGCCGGAGCCCATCTTCTGCTCTGGTCTGCTCGTCCTTGCGACCGAGGGGGGGGGGGGGGGGGGGGGGGGCAGGCATAGAGCAAAATCAGATGGCAGTCTTTGGAATAGCAGAGATGGATGAAATAGGGAAGCAGTCCTGTGGATAGTGGAAGTGAAAGGACTTCACAAATCGGATGCATTAATTGTTGTTGTGTAAGGAACATGGATCCAGGGCTGCAAAATGGTTTTGAACTACAAAGCATTTATGTCTAAGTTATTGTCAAAACAACCCAAAGATCGCATGCTTGTGCACCAAGAGGCATCTGACATACTCTTGCAATGAGGTAGGCCTCAGTAAAGAGCCACCGCTCAACATTTGTAAAGTCCACTAAAGAGATAAGGGCTCAAATTCTCTGCCTCAGAGGGCGGTGGAGGCAGGTTCTCTGGATACTTTCAAGAGAGAGCTAGATAGGGCTCTTAAACATAGCGGAGTCAGGGGATATGGGGAAAAGGCAGGAACGGGGTACTGATTGGGGATGATCAGCCTTGATCCCATTGAATGGTGGTGCAGGCTCGAAGGGCCAAATGGCCTACTCCTGCACCTATTGTCTACTGATTTTTTTTTTAGTTGTGTTGGACTTGTTTTAACAGAATTTAATGTCTGTCAGCCCTTTATGGTGAAGAAGACATCTCTGTAAACATCTTTTGATATTGCAGTTTCTGAAAGAGGCATTTTGACCTTTAATTGTCCTCGCTCTCTTAACGCCTGGGTTTATTGAGCATGTTGTCAAGAGAACAGGCTGTCAGTCTCTCCCCCCCTTATGTACACATGCGCACACACACACACACAGTCAGACTTGTAGATTCACGAGTGCTCTGAATCCTGCACCAGATAATAATGCCAGGATTCACTTCAATCACAATGGTTCAATTTATCAGTCCTCCAGAAGTAAATGCAGTTTTATTGCATTTTTATTTTTTTACGTTTTAATTTTGAACAAAGTTTTTTTAATTGTATTCTCTGCAGTTAGCTTCAACCTGCAGCGAACACATTGATGGTGCCTATACTGTATGCATGCCACACAAAGGCAGCCACAAGGAGCTTTTACATATGGTAGATTGGTCAGAAAAGTAGGAATTAGTAATTCGCAATATATCACTTGCATGTTAATGTATGGGGTAATCTGGGTACGTATTACGCTGCAGTGCCCAGTATTGCTCGTGTTGTTAGGCACAAGATAACGGCAGGGTTTAGGTGTGTCCCAAGATTTGGACTGATCTCATCTCACATGTCAGTTAGTAGAGGTTTAGTTTGTTGAATGTCAGATATGTGACGTTTTTTCCTTACCATAACAGTGCCCTCCATAATGTTTGGGACAAAGACCCATCATTTATTTATTTGCCTCTGTACACCACAATTTGAGATTTGTAATCGAAAACATCACATGTTGTTAAATTGCACATTGTCAGATTTTAATAAAGACCATTTTTCTACATTTTGGTTTCACCATGTAGAAATTACAGCAGAGTTTATACATAGTCCCCCCATTTCAGGGCACCGTAATGTCCAAAACACCTCCCTGATCCCAGCTCTAGGTTGCTGCAGATTATTTGTCCTTTCTCGAGACGGTTGCCACAACCTACCCACCCAAGGCTTTTCTTCCTGCCAGAATCAGATGCTATGACGGGGAAAAACTGCGCTTAAAGTCGCTAAACCACAACAGTTAGTGGAGTCAGTTCATGTGATAGGAGCAGAATTAGGCCATTCGGCCCATCAAGCCTACTCCGCCATTCAATCTATCACTGCCTCCTAACTCCGTTCGCTTGCCTTCTCCCCATAACCCCCGACACCTGTACTAATCAAGAATCAATCTATCTATATCTGCCTTAAAAATATCCACTGACTTGGCTTCACAGCTCCAAAGAATTCCACAGATTCACCACCGTCTGACTAAAGAAACTCCCCCTCATCTCCTTCCTAATGTCCTTTAATTCTGAGGCTGTGACCTCTGATCCTAGACTCCCCACAAGTGGAAACATCCTCTCCACATCCAGTCTATCCAAGCCTATGAGGCAGGTGGGGGGGGTGCAAGGGAGATGATGAGCTGTGGCCTGACCTTTGCAGTCCTGTCAATGTCAATGGATAATTGCGTGGCAGCAGAACTAATGGTGGTGGTGGATCTGAGACTGCTTGACATGGATGTGGATGAGATGGAATGGGACAAAATTGCTTTTAATGTTATTCTTGCATGGACAATGTCTTATTTTTTCAAAAATCTTTTTAAAAAAAAAGTTATAGTGTTTTATTTATTTTGTGTTACAATGAGCAGTATGGAGTGTGAATGGTTTCTTATCCTTTCTGTCATTGCGAATGTCTCTGGACTTTGAGAAGATCTTGTTGGCATTGCCAGTCGCTCCCCCTCTGCTCCGGACCGGGCTTTCAAAGTTATGCACGGTTGAATCCTCTCCTAACCTTCACCCAAAGTTTTTTATGCTCGGCGAATAAAGAGAAACTTGGAATAAAGAACAGTACAGCATCGGAACAGGCCCTTCATCCCACGATGTCTGTGGTGAACGTGGTGCCAGGTTAAAGTAATCCCCTCTATATCCATGTGCCTATTTAACTTTCTTACTGACTTACTGCCTGTTATGCCTCCTGGCATGTAGGGCAACAACGAAGGTCCTCCACTCAGCAGTGTTGATTCCTTCAGTTGCTGTTTCCGTAACATATTTGTTTTGCGAGACAGGGTTGTTAGCCCTGTCCTCAACTCCCAACCTGGAGGACCAGTGGATCGCTCTTGGTTTGGCCTCTACCCTTCGACCTGTCCAGCATGGGGGACCCTTACAGGAGACGAATCTCCCGCTGGCATCGCTCTAGGGGTCACTGAGACACACAAGCTCCCCGACCACAAGGTTGCAATCCAACAGAGAGGTGCCTATTTAAAAGCCTCTTCAATGGCTCTATAGCAGGGGTTTTCCAACCGTTTTCGTCCCGTTTACCCCTGGCAACTTGTCGAAAGTCAATTTACCCCCACCCTGTTTTGTTCAGTCATTTTGAGATTACACGTCTCCCATAATAAAGCATCCGACAAAGGGGAAATTTTCAAACACTGTTTTTAACATTATTATTTTAAATTCAAATACCAATCATAACAGCACATAACAATGTTAGTTCACTTATTTATGAACAACTAATGATGAGCAGATACCGGTCGGTATTACCAGAACCAAACACAGTCAGTCAATGAGAACACATCAATCAATGAGACAATTAAGTAGAAAATAAAATACAGATCGTTAAGTCCAAAGCGGTGGAAAGAAAAAAAATGTTTTTCACAAAATTCAAATTTTCTTCGGAAATTTCAGATTAAAAAAAAATAATATTTGAAAAAAAAATGTACAAATCCAGAATCAACATATTTACCCCCTGGGTGGGTGAAATTTATCCCATGGGGGTAAATTTGCCCCAGGTTGGAATCCCTTGCTCTGTAGAATCTGCCTCTACCACCACCACTGGCAGTGTGTTCCAGGCACCCACCACTCTGCATTCAAAAAACTTGCCCCACACATGTACAGGTCCCGCCTGCCCTGTATGAGAGCCCAGTGATCCACATACCCGAACCTTTCCCTCCTGCCCCCAGCTCCTTAGTCTCATTGAACTGATCTTTCTACTTCTTGTTGATGGCACAGGTGGTAACGCTGAGGTCCTTTCTTTAAGCTTCCAACCATATTCTCCTGTCAGGACCTCATCTCCCTTCCCACCTGTCATTGGCACCAACATGAACCACTGCCCCAGGCTGCTCACCCTTCTGTTAGAACCATTTATCATCAATGATGTGTCATCTGCTCTAAAGGGCGAATGGTTCTTTATCAATCACATCACTGATCAGACATTTCTGTGAATAGCCCTCGAGGGTGAGGCCAATTACCTGTGAACACAGCTGGAGACCAGTGAGTAACACCACTACCATCAATGGTCGATGGGCCGAAGGGTCTGTTTCCATGCTGTATTTCCAAACTAAACTAAGCAAGGGGAATGATGGCCATACTGCTCACTTTTGCTGAAGGTGTTCGTACTTTGAATCCAAGCTTTAGTGCTTCTGTACATTTCAGCTCGTCGTATGTGATCGGTGGGAAAAGGAATTCTGTTGAGGTCCTTGCACTGCTGCCTGCATGCACCAGAGTGCAGCATGCATTCATGGTGCAGCGCTGCTGGCCATTGCATGTGTCAAGTGCGACACCATTACCTTGTGTTGCGTGACACAGCAAGTTACTGCGTGCCAACAGTCCAGTGAGGAGCTGAGCTCAATGATGGGACGTGGTCTTGCAGTAGCAGGGGGATGTCACCATTAATCTTTAGTGTAGGAAGGAACTGCAGATGCTGGTTTACACTGAAGATGGACTCAAAATGCTGGAGTAACTCAGCGGAACAGGCAGCAGCACTGCATAGAACGAATGGAACTGGATGGAACGAGTGGAATTCTCTGCCTCAGGCAGGTTCTCTGGATGCTTTCAAGAGAGAGCTAGATAGGGCTCTTAAAAATAGCAGAGTCAGGGGATATGGGGAGAAGGCAGGAACGGGGTGCTGATTGGGGATGATCAGCCATGATCACATTGAATGGCGGTGCTGGCTCGAAGGGCCAAATAGCCTACTGCTGCACCTATTGTCTATTGAATCCACTCTTCCTATCCAGAGATGCTGCCTGTCCCACTGAGTTACTCCAGCATTTTGTTTCTATCACCATTAATCTTGGTGTCTCAGGGTCAGGTGAGGGTTGGAACATCAAAGTTCCGGCTACTCCCCCATGTGGAGCATGTTTGCATGTGTACGCTGTGTTGGTCGAGACACTCAGGGTTGCCTTCAGTCCAATGCCCTGTTGACAATCACTCTAGGTTCATGTAATGCAAGCACGGTGCTGAAGGGCGTTGGGCTCTTGGCAGAACTGTCGTGGAGTTGGCTTCTTCAGGGCTGTGTATTCAGTCGGAGTGGATCTGATCTTCCCCATGGAGATCACACCAGTCATTGCCTTTCATTAAATAGTTCCAAATGATACTTGGGCTGTAACAGAGCAGAAAGATTTCTGCCCACCCTTGTGGGTTTTAGCCTGAGCTCAGTATCTTGTTCACGTTGTATCTTCTGCTCTCTGCCTCTCCAGCTGATGTTTGCAATTTAATAAGATATGGGACTGATGTTGTGCCTCTTATCCAGACTAAAAACCTCACTGGGTTGTGTGTGTGAGAGAGAGAGGAGAGAGCAGGATGAATAATGTTTAAAAATGACAAATGTTGGCACTTGTGTTACAACTTATTTACACCAAACGCATCTCATTACTTGTGGTCATTAACACGATGTTTCTTTTTACATTTGCATTTTTTTCTAATGGAAAATTGTTCTTACAAAACCCTGTACAACCCCAAAGCTCGCTCAGTGGCCAAAGACTGATCCTCCTCCACAAGAGTGACTTGAGGCCTTCTGAAAACAAATGGCAATTTTCAGTTTTCAAAGCTGGCCTTTTGCGTTAATGAAGCCCAGCAGTTTCTCTGTGCTGCAGCAGGGATACGCCAGTCGGAGGCTGTAGCCCCTGATCAGAATCGGTAAAGCCTGGTTTAAAAATCACATTTGGCAATTTCATACATCGACATAGGGCCAGCTTCTCTTTAAACTTACTCCTTGGAAAACTAAGTTAAAGCGCGGGCTTTATGCAGATTTGCATTTGGTGTAATGCATGGCCAGGAAAAGCTATCGGAGAAAATCCTAAACGCAAACGATTCAGTTCAACGTTTCAAAGACTTACCATTTCAGACCAAGATCATGGAAGCAAATCAATGAATTTAGTGTTATGGGCATCCAAATGATTGTATTTTTAAACTCTTTGCATTGTAAACACAATTAAAAAGTATGTACTTTCCATCCAACAAAGTGATCTGTGTGTTTTCTTGCTACTTATTTTTGGTGATGTCCTCATTGTGGAGAGTTTATTGCAGCTCAGGACACCACTGTCCATCTCCGCTGCTTCATCCCAACTCACTTCCTTCGGAGCGTATGAGGCAGAGGAAGCATTTGAATTGATGGATTTCTGCATGCCCTTTCACTCTGTGAAGTATTCATCTCTTGTGCAATATCTGAAAGGCTGGATCCATTGACACATGGCAAAGCCCTCACCCCGACAGTGAGTAAAGTGGCCCAAAATGATGCACCTTTACTTCAGATGTCATTGAACCCAACGAGGAGTTTCCCTGCTGTTCAGGGTTTAAATTCAGCAGTACAAGGATTGGTGTATAAAATGGTGGAGGGATAGATGCACAAAGTCTCTTGCCCAGAGTAGGTGAATCGAGGACATAGGTTCATGGTGAAGGGGAAATGATTTAATAGGAATCTGAGGGTTAATGTTTTCACACAGAGGGTGATAGGTGTATGGAACAAGCTGCCAGAGGAGGTAGTTGAGGCTGGGACTATTCCAACGTTTAAGAAACAGTTAGACAGGTAGGGCAGGACAGGTTTAGAGGGATATGGACCAAGCGCAGGCAGGTGGGACTAGTGTAGCTGGGACATGTTGGGCCGAAGGGCCTATTTCCACATTGTATCACTCTGACTGTGTAGTCTGAAGATAGGTTTTGGCCCGAAACGTTGCCTATTTCCTTTGCTCCATAGATGCTGCCGCACCCACTAAGTTTCTCCAGCACTTTTGTCTACCTATGATTAGAGGCAACATTTCTTCTGAGCAATGTATAGGAGTGTGGAAGTGTTCCCTCGATTCCATCGTCCACATCTGTTTGATTCTATCCCACCTTCTCAGCTCAATACACTTATCCCATCTATAAATAATCTCCAAACACCTTCAGTTAAACAAACTCCATAGATATTTTTAAAAATCCAATCGATTTATTAACCAACAAACCACCTTCAGGTAAAGACAGGCAGAAGGAGCAATATACAAACAAATTAACACAGATCCAATGTTGTATAAAAGCTTCAATTCTTCCACACAAATTTCAATCCATGAAACAGTTTTAAAAAAGTAGATATTGACAAAAAAAAAAATTTAAAAGACATCTTCCCATCTTGCAGGCAGAGGCATCGAATGACCAGTCAACTGCGATGAGTTCCCACGGGATCCTTTCAGCCCTCACTGGCTCAGATTCTATCGACTTTGTTCAACTGGAAGACAAGAATACTACCATAAAATACACCGAATACAAAGCAGAGGGTAAAGTGCAAATCATCTGAAAAGCACAACTGATGATTTCAAATTGACGAGGACACTCCCTGGCTTACGCAATAGGCGACTTACATAAACTCGTACAGAAACAATTCTATACTCAGTCCCCAATGCAAGGAAAGCAGTTTATAATTTTCACGACACTACGATCTCTTAATGTTTACATCAGAAAAACCAGCAATGGTGGTTGTGGTGATGCAGAAGATCAGGCGGGGCAGGACATGCCTAGGATACAGCTGAGACCGTTAATACTCTGAATTATTTCGGGCAGGGAATGAGCCCTTTGGCCCACAACACCTGCGCTGAACATGCTGCCAAGGTAAACAAATCTCATCTGCCAGTACATGATCCACATCCCTTCATTTCCTGCACCACTATCGTATATGCCTCCACCTTCAGCCCCGGCAGCACGTTCCAGGCACCCGCCACCAGACAAATAATCCACTGTTCAGTGGGAGAAGGGTGCTGTAGCCGGAGAATGGATTCAGTGTTTCCAGTCTCCCAATGGGTGCAAGGTTGATTCTTGAGAGACAGAGGGGCTGGAGAATGAATGCTGGCGGTAACAACACTGGAGGAAAAATGTTTGCAGACGATTCCCTGGCTACAATGAACAATGAAGCCACACAAGCACGGGCCAGATCTAAATGAACACTCCCAGGACACGGACATGTCCCTGTGTTATGGCCCTACTGCTCTCAAACAGTACAACTGTGAGAACATGAATGGGTAGTTTGATAACTTAATGTTCCAGGCTTTTATAGTTTCAGAGATACAGAGGCCCTTCGGCCCACCGACTTTGCGCCAACCAGCGTCCCGCACACTAACACGATCCTACACACACTAGGGACAATTTACAATTGTACCAAGCCAATTAACCTACAAACCCTCACATCTTTGGAGTGTGGAAGGAAACTGGAGCACACGGAGAAAACCCACGCATATCACAGGGAGAACGTACAAACTCCATAGACAGCACCCATGGTCTGGATCGAACCCGGGTCTCTGGCACTGTGAGGTAGCAACTCTACCACTGCACAACCGTGCCACCCAATGCGAGACAATGAATGGCCAACCACACTGCCAAAGGATCATCCAACTGGTAACAGTGCAGAAAGGATGAAGATGGTACGGGAACCACATGAAAGGCTGGAGAGTAGGCAAAATAACTGCCTGACGATCACAATCACTGCATAGTTAATCATTTAAAAAAAAAAAGATAATTTTTTCATAAGTCTTCTAAGTCAGGACTGTCTTATGAAGAAAGACTGGATAGACTTGGTTTATACTCTCTAGAATTTAGGAGATTGAGAGGGGATCTTATAGAAACTTACAAAATTCTTAAGGGGTTGGACAGGCTAGATGCAGGAAGATTGTTCCCGATGTTAGGGAAGTCCAGGACAAGGGGTCACAGCTTAAGGATAAGGGGGAAATCCTTTAAAACCGAGATGAGAAGAACTTTTTTCACACAGAGAGTGGTGAATCTCTGGAACTCTCTGCCACAGAGGGTAGTTGAGGCCAGTTCATTGGCTATATTTAAGAGGGAGTTAGATGTGGCCCTTGTGGCTAAGGGGATCAGGGGGTATGGAGAGAAGGCAGGTACGGGATACTGAGTTGGATGATCAGTCATGATCATATTGAATGGCGGTGCTGGCTCGAAGGGCCGAATGGCCTACTCCTGCACCTAATTTCTATGTTTCTATAATTCTTTTCAAACTTTGCTCTTTACAGCCCTTCATTTGTGCCCCAATTTTGCCCGTTGCTGTAACTTTCTGCACTAGAACTTTTTACAAAACTATTTTGCCTTTAAAACCCTGACGTTATGGTGCAAAGTGGAAAAACTAATCTTGATACATACTGTAAGTCGAAATATCAATTTCATCTGGAAGTTCAGCAACATTAACTTCAAATCGATCCTGTACGTCATTCAGCACCTTAGCATCAGTCTCGTCAGACACAAAGGTAATGGCCAAACCCTTGGTACCAAACCGACCAGCGCGAGCAACCTGCAATGGGGTTACAAAAGATGTTATTGCATCCCTTGTGGAACTCAACACAACTTTACATTGGTTCAACACTCGCACGTAGAAGAATGTGAATTATTAAGAAAATAGTCATGATAAACACTATTCTACAACTCTCTCTCTCTGCACCTCCATCATAGATGCTTGTACACCAACACAGCACACACCCAGGCCCAATTGTAGCAGCTGTACTGCACACAAACAGAGTTGCACTCCCAAGGACAGTTATGTTGAAAATAGAAGGGGGAGACAAGGAACTGCAGATGCTGGTTTACAAGAAAAGACACAAAATGCTGAAGTAACTCTGCAGGTCAGGCATTTTGGGTCTGAAGTAGGGTCCCAACCCAAAACGTCACCGATCAATGCTCTCCAGAGATGCTGCCTGACCTGCTGAGTTACTCCAGCACTGTTTTTTTTGCTGGAAAGTGAAATTTGACAGGGATATCCTCAGCCACTCACTGCCTCAGACAGCATAGTGGGTATGGCAACCATGCAGTCAAAGACTTGCACATTATGCAAGAATGCTTCTGTGGTCACTTGAAATACTGACCAGCGCACATCTAATCCTTTTTGCTTCTTCTAGTTCAGCAGTGCAACCATGTGTTTTCACAACTTTGAATCAAAGGAATGGCACACAGGTGCAAAATAACAGTTCCAAGAATATTGGGGGTATGGAGAAAATTGTCAACGGTGCAAGATTAAATGCCATAAACATAAGACTATAAACCCTGTAAAACAGAATAGTGAAAGACCTGGATGGAGTGGACATGGAGAGGCTGTTTCGACTAGTGGGAGAGTCCAGGACCAGAGGTCATAGCCTCAGAATAATAGGACGTTCCTTTAGGAAGGAGATGAGGAAGAATTTCTTGAGTCAGAGGGTGATGAATCTGTGGAATTCTTTGCAGCAGAAGGCTGTAGAGGCCAAGTCAATGGATATTTTTAAGGCAGAGATAGTAGATACTTAATCTGAAGAAGGGTTTCGACCCGAAACGTTGCCCATTTCCTTCGCTCCATAGATGCTGCCTCACCCGCTGAGTTTCTCCAGCACCTTTGTCTACCTTAGATACCATTAGTACCAGTGTCAAGGGTTATGGGGAGAAGGCAGGAGAACAGGGTTAGAAGGGACAGATTGAATGGTGGAGTCTTGATGGGCCGAATGGCCCAATTCTGCCCCTATCATTTTTAAACTTCAACACACTGAGTAAACCATCATCCGTCCAGGTGATGGACCCTCACCCTGTGCAGGTATGTATCAGAATCCTCTGGCATATCATAGTTGAAAACGATGTTCACTCGCTCTATGTCCATACCACGGCCAAATAGATTTGTCGCCACCAAGATACGCCTCTGAAAATCTTTGAACTGTTGATATCGAGACAACCTGAGATAGCAAGAGGGGGAAAGGGGGCGAGGAACAAAAAAAGTTGAAGCGTACAGGTTTCACAAATGTTAACACATGGGAAGAAGCAACAAATAGTTGTGAAACAGCATTGTATCAGTACTGACCTCTCCTCCTGTGCCATTCCCCTGTGAATGGCGATCGCTGGGAAGTTCTGCTCCACAAGCAGCTGTGCCAATGCCACGCAACGCTGAACCGACTTTACAAAGATCACCACCTGCAGGGATCACCAGCGTTAAATGTGCCTCGAGGTGGCGACGACTGCTGTTAGCATTGCGCAAGAATCGCTCAAAGTGGCAACGGTCGTGAAAGTGGTGGCTTAGCACGCTCGCCTTCACGGGGAAGGGTATAGTACAATAATTTGATCATGTCACAGATGTATAGGTGGTAGGCGAGACAACACTGTGTACAGTTCTGGTCGCCCAGCTACAGGGAGAATGCCAAGTTGCATAGGGTGCAGAAGAGATTCACCAGGATTTAACTTGGCGTGGGTTATAGGAAGAGATTGGATCAGATGGGGATTTTTTCTTTAGAAGCGAGATGTTGATGGGCGACCTTATTGAGGTGCACAAGATCACAATGGGCATATATAAAGTGAATGCTTAATTTATAGAGGATTCTAAAACTAGAGGGCATAGACGTGAGGTGAGAGATTTAAGAGGGACATCAGGGGCAACCTTTTCATGCATAGCGGTCAGGATGTGGGGCGAGCTGCCAGAAGCTATAGCTGATGCAATATTATTATTTGGACAGATGCAGATAGGAAAGGTTTACAGGGATATGTGCCAAAGGGGACTAGCCCAGAGTGCCAGCTTGGCTGAAGAGCCCTTTTCCACACTGTATAGCTTTATCATTCCAAGGCTGAGGGTTGGCGATCCCAACAACCCCTCTGCTTCTTTTACACCCTAGCAGCAACAGGAAAGGACATTTTCCTCAAGTAGTTGTTGTAAGAATGAGTTTTCCACATTGAAACCTAACCCCCTCTTAATACTATTCAGACTCCTCCTACAATCCTGAATCTAACATCAGCCCTGGGATCAAGACCCATGGAGGTAAGGATCCCTAAAATAATTTGCGACCTTTCCTCATTTGCTGTTAATCAAGGAGACCACTCAGCAAGAAAAATGACGCAGATGGGATATTTTAGATCAACTGGACTTTCACAGGGCAGAATTGGTAAACATAACATGACAATAAAATTTAACCGTGCTTAAAGGAGACAAAAGGAAGCTTGTGTTGACACAGACCTGCATTCTTGTAAACTCTGCCTTGGGTTAGACAACCCAATTGAGAAGTTAAATGAAGACAGACTTGCATTAGGCTGGGGTGTTAAGGGCCTGTCCAACTTGGTGATTTTTTCAGCGACTGCCGGCATCAGGTCACCGAAACATTTGTGGCATGATGACGTATGATGCGCAGTGTTTTTTCAAGTGGCGCAACATTTTCTTGTCACCACTGGATTTTGAAATGTTCAATATCTTTTGCCGACCCCGATATGACGCCGGCAGTCGCCGAAAAAAATCGCCAAGTGGGACAGGCCCTTTGGGGTTTAAATAACAACATCAATTAGATGGAGTTAGACCACATCTTGTGGCAGAAGAAGTCCGGTTAAACAATCTAATGCACAGGCTATGACCCTACATTAGAATGAATCTCACATTCAGATAGGATTCACACATGCAACCCATTGTCTTTAACAGAGTTGAATGGAAAACCGTGTTAGTAGAAGGGAAAGGACTGGGTTTTGCATGCATTGTCAGTGTCGAGTAAACTTCAACCAGCTCTCGCTCAATCCACTGCATCTCACCTGATTAAACTCCAGGACATCAAGTAAATCAAAGAGCTTTCGGTTCTTCTCATTGTCCTTTAGCTTAACATAATATTGCTGCAATCCATGGAGTGTCAGCTTAGTTTCGTCATCAACAAACACTTCCATGGGCTAAAGAGAAAAAGACCACAAACATGTAACGTTGCACATGCAACTTGTTCTGCTCCTCAGGGACATTTACCAGTCGGATTTTTAATAATTTGAAAAAACAGTAACCTCCAACTACCTACTACTCTGCCCCTATCCAAGTTCAATTATACATTCCAGCATTCTTTAATAAGCCAGCCCTTAAAAGCTTTTATCTTAAACAGCTAGCCCAGCCACACAACCAATATCAATGTGACAGCAATCACGTGCTGGGTCTAGCTTAAAAACTGAATAATAAAAATATATCAACCATCTGAGAACAGAACAACTCCACAGCCTCAAACAACTGCCTCTACATGAAATTATTATTTTACACCCCTATTATTTTCCATCCCTAGAGCTCCACCACACTGTTTACCTTTGGAAGTCTGATTATACTCGTCCTGCATCCAGAACTTTACTCACAGCAGCATTGTAATTATGGATCAGTAAACAAACTCCCCTACACTCTCGCACAGCTCAAAGTGCACCAGTGTTGAGAACGAGGCACTTTATTTAAAGCACATCTTAGCCAAATTCGGCTTATGAAGGCACTGTGTGGGACGGCAATTATATGGGAGATTAAATAGGAAGATGCAGTGATTGCCAAATATCTCTGCTTCAGTTGCAAGTACGCAATGGGTTGGCAGTAACTGATTTATTCAGGATGCTCCCACGATGGGCAACTCTTTAAGAGAACCCTAAACTGCCAGTGGGCTTCGAAGCAAAATGGACATTAAGTAGCGAGTGGGCAAAAATCTGGCACATGGGAGTAAATTAGGGTTGGAGGGAGGTGAAATGTAACGTCTATTTTGACAAGAAAAAATGAAAGCAAATTGTGAGATTGATGGCAGTGGGGCATAAACCCACTAATGCTCAATCTGGTGAAGGGGAGAATGCACCTACTGTAAGAAATTGGGAAAGCCAACAATTCACTATGAAGCAAATGGAATATAAAAAGTTGTGCTTTCAGTTATGTGACCTTCCTGGAGTACTGTGTATAATATTGGTCTCCTTATTTAAAGATACTGCTGCATTGGAAGCAGTTTGTGGTTTACTGGGCTGGTTTGGTTTGCTGGAGATGAGCTAACCGATGCAAGATCCTGAGGGTCTTGACAGGGCAAATGTGCAATTTTTCCTCGTGTGCGAGAATCTAGAACAAGGCATCTAAAACAAGGGTACACTCATTTTGGGCAGACAACTCAAAATATTGAAATCTTTCGAACTGTCTCCTTCAAATGATGGTGGCATCTTTAGACATGCTTCAAGCAGAGATAGACGATAAGAAAGTGTGGGAAAGGTGGATGGAAGTGCCTTTCTCTCAGGGGATAGAGATTTAAAGTAATTAACAGCATAAAGGGGATATGTAGATGGTAGGGAACATAGTGGGAGTCTGCAACTCACTATCTGAAAGGTTACTTCAGACAGAAATTCTTATTCAATAGCAGTTGGATGGGTATTGAAGAGCAGGGATCTGCAGGCCTATAGTTATGTACTGGAAGGTTGCATTAGGTTGAGTAGCTCTTATGACTGCCCAGCATCCTGCCATTCACAAGGGCACAACAAGTCACCACTATATTCCATACTGCACTCTCCTCAGCTGTAGAACTGATGAGAGCCACGGTGGCTTCATGGCTCCAGCAGAGAGGCCTCGATTGAGATACTGAGTCACATGTCTCTGTAGCCAATAGACTAGCTGAGGATAGGTATGCAGACAGTGTAGGAACTCCCCTGCCCATCTTCAGGCCGGAGATTAGTGGTAGTGGGACCAGGGTCAGGATCTTGCAGTGACCTTAAACTTTCCCATCTACTTGGGTGAACATTTTACACTTAAGTTTAAGATTAGTTTAATATCTGAGCTACTCCAACCTCTAGTGATGATTAACACAAAAAACAGAAACCAAGCTCGTCTCTCCAAAACCCCGATTCCAATCAAACTGACCAATGGTGCCACCTACATCCTGTTCCAATCACTAACAGGCATGACTAACAGTGAAGGACTCAGCATTGATCCCTGTGACATGCCACTGGTTAAAGGCCTCCATTCTGAAAAGCAACCCTCCACTACCACTAAACCAATATTGATCATTTACTATCTCCACATAATCAAATCTACTAGTCTTCCTCGTGGCATTTTGTAACGGCAGAGGTAAATTCCACAAAGACAACATCCACTGCCCTGCCCTCCTCAATCACCTCTTCAAAAGCTCAAACTTGAGACATGATCTCCCACAAACTAAGCCATCAAGGAGCAGCTTATGCAAGTAATCGTGCAGCAAACGGCCCACTTGCTAATTAACAACTGATGGTCATGTCTAAATTTGCTTAAAAACTGGTTGGAATGGCTTTTTAATGAATGCTTGAACATTAAAACCAGTTTCATCACAACTAATCCAGCACTATTTGATATGTAATCTAGCAAAACCAAATTAACCATAGAAATGCCAGAACTCCCCATGACAAAGGTCATATGCCCATAAGTCTACCTTTGATTTAAACCAGCATCTGCAGTTCTTTCCTGCCCAAAAGTGCCATGGATTTAAAAGGCTGGCACATGTCCCTGAGATATGGATCCATGAATTTTAATTTTGGACCAGCTGCCACCCTGGAAGAGATTCTCATCTATACACGCACACGCGGAGCATGGATAGCCAGCAAAGAGCTGCCCACCTCCACCCTCCCAATTACTGACTCCAATCCCAGACACTGCGCATAACATAGCTCCCCATGCTATGAGCTTGCTGGTACTATGAGTCAATCGCCCAACATCTGCAAGCAGAAAACTTCCACGAGCCACCCCTTGCCCTCTTACAACTGGAACAGCTGGATCCAGCACAAAATAAGCATTGTTTGGTACTTGTGGTGAATGCAAACCTGAAAGTGTGCGAATACCATCTCAAATTAAGGATTTGAACTAACAGTGACACAACCGAATGGAACCTAGTTCAAATGAAGCAAAGCACCAGCAGTTGAATAACAAGATACCAAAGGCAAAATGAAAAGGCCTAGACACAATAAGGTGTTCAGCTAAAAGGAGATACCAAAGAAATAGCCAGAAATAGACCAGAGTTCTCACAATGTAAATGCAGAGTGAAATCAATGTAAAAAGCTATGAAGGTCTAGCAGAGCTGTAATGGCAGACATAACAGACAAACTGTATTATGAAAAATACAGTTGCAATCAGAAAATACACTGTCTGAAAGGGTGGTGGGAAAGAACTTTCAATTAGATAAATATTTGGAAAAGGTTAAAAAAAATGGTGCTGGGAGCCAATAAGCCCGTTACAATGCTTATAAATCAGTATCTCTCAAATCTGTTTGGGTTCTAAGTCACAAACATAAAGCATACAGCAACATGTTAGAGGCCATGATTTTAAGAAAATCGTAATTGAGAGCTCAAATATCAGAATAATTGCTGTTTGTTTAAATATGTATTACTAATCGACTGCATGAACACCTAGGCTTGGGCTTGACATAAATCTAGCTTTTTAACCACCTTCCTTGGAACAAAAAAGATAATTTGGCATTCGGAAATGACCATTAAACACTGACTATATCAAGCAGAAAATTAACTTAATACATATACTGGGTTCAGAAAAACTTCAGCTTCAACCACAAGTACCAAACAAGTCTATAATGAACTGGTAGGGAAATGAATCCCAAAATATGGTGTCACAATGACCACAATTTGACTGCAGAGCCCACTGGCCGTTCATGGCTTATGGCATTATTAAGCTGCTCTGTAGTTTAAAATGGTTTCCACTGGTTGCAGGAGTCTGCCATTATGCTGACAGTCACCTCATTAGTCTGTTGCATACAAACCATTCCACATTAAGAAATGGAACTTTGTAAAGCTGTGTTGAAGGTGGAGTCCTCTTGCAGCCATCCTTGACCGTTGCAGGTCTCAAGGTCAGCAGCACAATGGATGAACCAGTCCATTAGATAGATAACATGATTAACCACAAGTGGCTATGTTTGCGCTGGCCACCAATCGCACCCCTGGCGATAAAGGAATATCTTCTTCCACTCGACGACAGCAGGGATCACTTCTGAAGATACTAACATTACATCTCTCTTCAGAATATTTAAAAACAGGATTGTGGCTAACTTTTTTTAAACTGCTTCACCACAAACATGTGGGTCTTCTGGAGGTTGCAGATAATTGGACATTGTTAGAGCACTAAACTAGAGCTTTCTTTGTGACCATGAGCACCATCTTGCAGACAATGCAACTAACTGCTGACCGAAGGTGAGCGAAGGGCTGCTGGAACACCTGTCACAACCCTCAGCTGCACTAGCTTTCAGGGAACAGTGGCACATGCTGATCTTTATCAGGAGGACTGAGCTAATGATGACCTCACTGTCTATACCGAAACCGTTGATCTTCCGGAAAACGCAACTAACTTCTCTGGAAAGCCGTGGGAAGCCTGCGCTACCATAACTCTGACTTTTTGAAAGCTGACCTTTTCTGAATATTAGCTTCTCCGCAAATTTATTAACACAGACCCAAATATGGCCTGGTCTGTGGCAAGAACAGGCGCATAAACTCTCCTACCGTGAGCATTTCTGGAGAAACATGGACATAAGCTCGAGATGCCTTAGTCTAAGCTGCACTATTTCTAGCTAGTTGGTGAGAATGGAATCTTGCAACGGGTACAACTGTGTGATGATGAGCTTCAAGGAGGAGCACCGTGCCGTTCCATTCCATTCCAGATTAGGCGTTGCTTGACTCTTAGGAATACAAGCAACCTTGATAGTGGCTCATCAAAAAGTGGTGGGTAGTGGTAAGAAAGATGAATAATTACATCCTGCATGAACTTGCGGCAGACTGGGCGGATCTCCTTGCTTAGGGTGGCGCTGAACATCATAACTTGCTTTTCATGAGGAGTTAGACGGAAAATATCCTGGACATCTGTACGCATGTCTGCAAACAAACAAGAACAAAACTGTCAATGCCTGCAACGATGTTCCTACGGCTAAGCTAAATGCACCACTCATCAGCCAGTCCATGGGCAATGATCCAAAAAACCTGCCTTATCAGAATGTTTGTGGACATATGTTCCTGGGAATGCACATTGCTGAAGATCTGACCCGGGCCCAGCGTACTGATGCATAACAATGAAAGCTCACGGACTCATCTATTTCCTCGGACGTCTGATGATATTCGGCACGTCACCGAATTTCTACAGATGTGGAAAGCATACTGGCTGGCTGCATCACAGCCTGGTTTGGTAATTTGAACGCCCAAGAATGAACGTGGTAGACATTGCCTGGTCCACCATCGAAGGCATCTACAGGAACAGATGCCTCAGGAGATAGCTAATATCAAAGACCCACACCACCATGGTCATGTTTTCAGCTCGATGTTACCATCAGGAAGGTGGAACACAAGCCTGAGAAGTTCTTCAGGTTCTTCCTACCATCCCTTATTTAACATTCCTGTTTCCTTATTCCACATTCATTGCAAAACCTACATAGCCAGATTTATTTTAAGCAATCATCTCCTATCGATATACTAATTAAAGCTCATACATCTGCACCGTCGAACTTTAAAACCCCTTAATTCTCAGACTGGCCATTCTTCCTAACAATACTATCTCGTCTTTTACAATAATTTAGCTGCTCCGGCTAGTTTAAATAATGATTCCAGGAGTTTTCATTCCTCAGAAGTCAAGAACAATTCAGTGCTTATTTATCACCTTAGTCTTAATCCTAATTAATTGCAGTCCCTTCCCCAATAAATCTTAATCAAGTGCCTTTGTGTGGTAGATACTAAATAATTAAGTTCCCCCAGTTTCCCTTACACTTGATGTGGGAACAATAATTTTCAAAGTACGGGCACAATTCTGAAATAATACACCATAGTTTCAGTGGATCAACCAGGATCCCATAGAAGACGGAAGTAGATAAATATACTCAAGCTTAATGTGGGGGGGGGGGGGGGGGGTTATACCACTGGGACAGCATGATTAGTCCTCAGAATAAGGAATTCATTTCGGAAGTAACCCATGTCCACTTTCAATCACAACCAAATAACAGAAGCCAGTTTTGATTTGACATCTGCAGCAAGTCCGAAAGACCAGCTTTGATAAGAAAATATTGTTTAATATTTATAAGCTTAGCGAAAAATAAATTGAAAACACCTCACTCACCAAGTTGTTCCAACATTTTATCGCACTCATCCAATACAAAGTGCTTAATGTATTTCAAACAGAGCGACTTATTACGCGTAAGGGCCAGAATTCGTCCAGGTGTTCCCACAACAATATGAGGACAATTCTTTTTCAGAATATCTTCATCCTTTTTAATTGACAAGCCTCCAAAAAATACTGCTGCCTGTTAAAATACAAATCAAAAAGTTATCATTCAACACATTTGTCAGAAAAAAAAATAGATGAGCTTTTCTGCAACGTGACAAGAATGTAAGGTTCATTTTACGAGGAAAGACTGGGTATGTTTCCATAGAAAATAGGTGCAGGAGTAGGTCATTCGGCCCTTCGAGTCAGCACCGCCATTCAAAAGGATCATGGCTGATCATCCAAAATCAATAACCTGTTCCTGCTTTCTCCCCAGATCCCTTGATTTCGTTAGCCCTAAGAGCTAAATCTAACTCTCGCTTGAAAACATTCAGTAAATTGGCCTCAACTGTCTGCTGTGGCAGAGAATTCCAGATTCACAACTCTGGGTGAAAACATTTTTCTTCATAGCCCTAAATAGGCCTAGCCCTTATCCTTAAACTGTGACCCCCCCTGGTTCTGGACTCCTCCAACATGGGGAACATTTTTCCTGCATCTAGTCCTGTCCAATCCCTTAAGAATGTTATATGTTTCTATAAGATCCCCTCTCACCTTCTAAATTCCAACAAATACAAGCCCAGTCGACCCATTCTTTCATCATGTCAGTCCCGCCATCCCGTGAATTAACCTGGTGAAACTACGCTGCGCTCCCTTGGAGATTGAGAGAGAATCTGACACAAAATGTAAAAAATTCAACTAAACTTTGTTTTAGCTGTTGAGGGAATATAATGGCTGAGGTTTTCCCAAAACACCTCGACTCTCCAAAATAATTAAGGAAGCTTTTTATAGGATGCTACAATGCCCAGTGTGAAAGGTCCATTATATACACACTCACCTTAATGTTTGGCATGTACTTCGAAAACCTTTCATATTCTTTGCTAATCTGAAAAGCCAACTCTCTGGTATGGCACATGACAAGGACCGACACCTGTTAATGAAACAAGAATAGTAAAATTTCAGGTGGAAAAATCTGTTACGACAATATTTCACAACAAATTCCTTTCAAACAGACTTCTCACAATTCAGATGCACACATCAGCACAGCCCAATGATCTGTCAATGTTAATATAATCAATTCAATAGAACATTAATAACATTAATAGCATTAAAGGCACTGCAGCATTGACATTCAAAAGTAGAAAATCTTCAACCAAAATGTCAACTTTTAGTTCTTCCCCCTACTTCCTCATGTTTGTTGACTATACAAACATGTCAAACTTTATAAGCCGCCTTCTTTTCTGTGGGAGTGCCAGAGGTCCACTTGCATACTTCAAGTGTTAACAGCATCACCATTCTAGACCTGATATTTCCCTTTGTGATAGAAGCCATTCATCCAGCATACAAGATCGTTCAATTTTGGTCTCACACAAGATCAATACATGTCAGATTTGATCAAAATGATGTGTATAATTATTTTTTTTAAATCAGACAATGCCTGGGAACAGAAAATGGCAAAAACACTCAGCAGGTTAAACAGCATCTAGGAAAAGCAAATCGAGTTGGGATTTCAGGTCAAAGACCGTACATCAGTTTATTTTCATTATGTACTAACATTAGTGTGCAATGACACGAATTGGGATAGTTAGCACTGGAATCAGATAGCATTTGGGAAGACAATTCTGTTAAGTTCAACCCGTTTGTTTTCACAATTATTTGTGTCAAATGATATTGGCTCAATAGCCAAGCATTCAATGTACAATTCATTGTTATCATTCTACAGTATCATCTGATAAATTACCTGTCCATCAACGGCCTCCAACTGTTGCAGAGTAGCAAGAACAAATACAGCTGTCTTTCCCATTCCAGATTTGGCCTGACAGAGGATGTCCATTCCAAGAATGGCCTGAGGAATGCACTCATGTTGAACTGCAGGGAGAACAGATACATCAATGAGTGTATCGCACTAAACATATCTAGGTTTATATTCTGCGTCTATCCTTGGTTTATATCCAGCTCATCATCCCATTGACCATTAAGGTTGGCCTTCCTAATCTGGGGCAAAACTCCTTTGAAGAACATTGGGGTGGATATTTCCCCATGGCCTGATGAAATTTACCTTTAGTTATTGAAGGGTCAGAAGAGAGACAGCTGGGGCCTTGTTAGAGATTTTTGTCTCCTCTTCAGTCATAGACGAGGACTGGTAAATAGTCAATGCTGTACTTTATGTGCAAGCAATAGGGACAAAACAGGAAAGTATAGGCTGGTAAGCCTTGCATCAGTGGTTCTTCGGGATAGGATTTTCTCAAATCTAGAGAAGTATGTACTTATTACGGATGGTCAGCATGGCTTTATGCAGGACGGGTTATATCTTACAAATTATTATATTGAGATGGTGATTGATGAGGGTAGGGTTGTGGTTGTTGTCTTAGTGTACCATTTGACTAGGTCCCTCATGGTTATTAGTCTGGAAGATTAAGGCCCACGGGATTCATGGAGACTCAGTAGACTGTATTCAAAATTGACTTGTGTAAGAAAGAACTGCAGCTGCTGGTTTAAATCGAAGGTAGACACAAACAGCTGGAGTAACTCAGCAGGTGAGGCAGCATCTCTGGAGAGAAGGGAGGGCGATGTTTCGGGTCGAGGCCCAACTTCAGACTAATGTCAGGGGAGGGGGCGGGACAATGATAGAATGTAGGCGGAGACAGTAAGACTAGTGGGAGAACTGGGAAGAGGGTGGAGAGAGAAAGCAAGGGCTATCTGAAGTTAGGGAAGTCAATGTCATACTGCTGAGGTGTAAACTACCCAAGTGAAATACGAGGTGTTGTTCCTCCAATTTGGTTTGGGCATCACTGACAACGGAGGAGGCCCAGGACAGACAGGTACGATTGGGAATGGGAAGAGGAGTTAAGTGCTGAACCACCAGGAGATCAGGTAGGTTAAGACTGACTGAGTGTTGGTGTTCAGTGAAACGATCGCCGAGTCCGTGCTTGGTCTCGCTGATGTAGAGGTTGACACCAGGAACAGCGGATACAGTAGATGAGGTTGGAGGAGTTACAAGTGAACTCTGCCTCACCTGGAGAGACTGTCCTTGGATGGAGTTGAGGGGCGACCTAAAGGGACTGGTGTTGCATGGGAAAGAACCTGGGGAGGGGTTGGTTTGGGGGGAAGGGACCAGTTGTCCAGGGGAGTTTCGGAGGGAACGGTCTCTGCGGAAAGCAGAAAGAGGTGGAGATGGGAAGATGTGGCCAGTAGTTGGATCCCATTGGAGGTGGCAAAAGTGTTGGAGGATTATATGCTGTATGCGTCGGCTGACGGGGTGGAAGGTGAGGACAATGGGGACTCTGTCCTTGTTACGAATGGGAGGAGGGGGAGCAAGAACAGAGCTGCGGAGTTGGCTTGATCATTGAAGACAGATGATAGTGGTGGAAGGGTGTTATTCAGACTGAAGGTCCATGACCAGTAATGGTTCGCAAGCATCAGTGCTGAGACCTCTATTGCTTGCAATATAAATAAATAATTTAGAATAAAAGATGTAGGGAAACAGAGATGCAACAATTGTCATAGGTGTGAATAGTGAGGGTTGCCATAGGACATTGCAGAATATAGATTTGTTGAAAATTTCGAGAGAATTGACAGATGGGAGCTTTATTTGGCTATGAGGTCTTGCACTTTGTGGGGTGGGTCAAATGTAAGAGGAAACTATACAGGAAATGGCAGGACCAATGATGTATTGTAGAGGGATCTTGGGGTCCACGTCCATAGCTCCCTGAAAGTGGCAACACAATTATAGGATGGTAAAAATAATGTACAGAATACTTGCCTTTATCGGTTAGGGCAGGAAGTATAGAAGTTGCAAGTTATTGCCGCAGATACATAAACCTTGATAGAAGTACACAAAATGATGAGGGGCACAGGACAGATAATCTCCCATCCCTGATGGAAATGTCAAATATTTTTTTGGGGGGCACAGATTTAATGGACGAGGAAGTGAGATTTGCAAGACAAGCATTTATTTAGCAGCCTGGAACCCCCCCTCATGTAAATACAATGGTAATGCTTGGAAGGCATTTAGACAGGGACCTAAACAGTCATGGGATAGAAGAATTTGGACCATTTGCAGACAGATGGCGTCAGTTTAAGTTGGCATTGTGGGACAAAGAACCAGTTCCTGTTCGTTCAAAGTCATGTCCGTATCTTTGCGTCTTCTCTAGCCACAGGCAAGGTCCCAGAGTCACTAATGGCGCTCCTTATTTTAAGGGAAGGAGGGTGAATCCAGGGAATTATAAACCGGTGAGCCTCATGTCAGCGGTAGGGAATTATTGGAGAGGATTCTTCGGGATAAGATTTCCATCTGGAAAAGAATGGGTTAATTAGGGACAGTCAACATGGCTTTCATCATAACAGGTTGTGTCTTACTAACTTGATCAAATTTTTTGTGGAGACGACAAAGGTGATTAGTGAGGGCAGGGCAGTGGATGTTGTCCACGTGAATTTTAGCACACCATTTGATAAAAGTTCCCAATGGTCAGCTGACTGAGAAGACTAAATGCACGGAATTAACAGTGACTTGGTCGTATGGATTCAGAACTGGCTTACTGATAGAAGAAGAAAGTTATGCGAGAAGGATAATATTCAGGCCGAAAGACCCATTTCCACACTGTATTGCTCGATACGAAAATAAAATATAAGAGTCAGAAAGACATGACACAGCTTTATAGGGCTTCAGTCAGGCCACATTAGGAGTACTGTGTGCAGTTCTGGTCGACATTACACAAAAGAGGTGGAGGCTTTGGAAAGGGTATTAAGGAGTTTTACCAGAATGATGCATGGATTAGGAGGTCTTAACTACGGGGAAAGATTAGACAGACTTGGATTGTTTTCTCTAGAGATTGTTGAGAGCCTTAATATAAATATTTTAAATTATGAGAGGCATAGACAGGAGACACAGTAGAATATAATGCCCAGGATATGTGTCAAATACTAGAGGGCATAGCTTTAAGGTTGGAGGGGCAACGTTTTAAGGGAAGAGTTCGTTTTGGAGCAGATGCGACAGTGAAAGGCTTTTAGATAGGCACATGGGAAAGGAGATGTTGATCCCGCAGGCAGAGATTAGTTCAACCTAAACACTTTCAACACAGACATTGTGAGCCAGTGTTCTATGTAATTTGAGACATTTTAAAAATATAGTATTTAGATAGACCTGCCTTTGAAAAAATATTAAAGCTAAACACGACACAGAACATTGGAAATTAGTGGTCATGTTAAAGATGCAAATCTTGTGGTTCTTTTCATACAGCAGGAGAATATAAACTGAACAGAAATAATATATTTTTAAAGGTAAATTGTGTCAACAAGCAAAGCAGTAGATTGGCTCAGCTGCTTGAGCTGCTGCCTGAAGCTCCAGAATCTCAGGTTCAATCCTAACCACCAGTACCATGAGTGTGGAGTTTGCATGTTTTGCCTTGGCTTTTCCAAGTGTTCAGGGTTCCTTCTACTTCCCAACGATATGCAGGTTGGTAGATTGACTCCTCTGCATCAGCAAATACTAGAATCCGGTGGAATATGATGGGAATGTGGGGAGAACAAAATGGGATTCATGTAGAAGAAATGTAAATGAGTGCTTGATGATGAGCATGAACTCAGTGGGTTTACTATAAGAATACGATTCCAAACCCCACATCAGACAAGAGGAAAAGGTTCTGTGAGAATATATACACTGTACCGAAGAGGCACCACAATGGTTGCAGTACTGGTTCTGGTCTGGAACATGCCGCCACATGGAAGCAGTCCACACATATGAATGAAATTTAGAAGTAAGTTTCATTTATCTTTCACTGATTTTCAATTTTGATTTGCCAGTTGCTAGACCACAATTTACAAGCTGGTTAGAATGTTGTGCCCAAAGGTTAATTCAAAAACATGATAGTCATTCTTCAAAAGAGGATTTCACATGCCTCAGGACCGACAAAAGGTCTAACCTGTGGACAAATCTCTGAACGTAACCTCTAAGGAATTCCTGTTGAACTTGAGAAAACCACAGTGAGAACAAAGCTCCGAAATCCATGAACATTCTGATCAACAAGCTGGAGACTTCCACGTTAGCCCAGGCACTCTGAACCTTCAACGTTAATTTGTGCATAAGCAGCAGGAAAATAAATAACCACCAATAATGGATTACCTTCTGAGGGATGCTCAAAGCCACAGTCCACAATAGCTCGAAGCAGCTCCGGTTTGAGCAAGAAATCCCTGAAGCCAGAGCTATGAATGGAGACGTAAGAACCCTTCACGTCCTTCTTAGCGGGTACCGACACTTGTTCTGTAGCTGTTTGGTTTTCATCATCCTCTTCATAATCCAACAACTCATTCTCAACATCATTCTCTGCCATCTTGACTGATGGGATACAAACATTACAGGCTTTAGCAAACATCTTTAAAAGTGGACATGGCTGAACAATTGTTCAACCCTTTAAGAGCAGTGATAAAGCAACCCCCCTCACCATTTAAAAGATTATTCTACTATACAATAACCCCATTCTGTAGCGACACCCGCCATCTCCATTCGTTTGAGATGTCTTCCATCAATTCACCAACCCATTATCAATCTCCAACCCCCGTGCATTTCTTCAATCACCCCAACTCTTGAGGATTTTACATCCCTGCCAACCAACACTAGATCTCCTTCCCTATATCATGTCATTGCCTCCTTTTCTCACCCCGTTTAAGAATCACATCAATGCCCACCCATCTCGCCTCAGCTTATAAATGCCTGACTTGCCTTCAGCCTACACATACATGAACAGGTGTTTGGGAGACTGACAGAAAGGATTAGCCAGCTGCCACTGGACTGTCAGCATCTTCTCTGAGAACATGGTTCAGGGAGTATTTATCTTACAAATGTGTTTGGGTTACCAATCATCTCAGGAAAGGAGTCCTGTCCTAATCTGGGGAGGATCTATAGACTAATTAACACCCAAGCCTTTTCCACCATTCTGCACAATTATGCCTTACCATCTATGCTGCATCCAACTCTTTACCCATTGTGTTTTGATTGACTGTTATGTGTTGATGCCTTGTTTCTGGAATTTTACCAAGCTCCATGACTTGGCTTCCATTGCTTCAGTCCGAGAAAGAAGACATTTCTCATAAATCTCTGCCCTTAAACCCGAGATAAGGGACTTTTTTTTCTACACCAGAGGAATGTGCACACCATGGCAGAATTTATTAAGTTAGAATCAAATCTTCTTACATTCTCCTCAACTCCAGTAAACACAAACCCAGTCAACATTTGTTTGTAGCCTTTTATTCTATCAAATGGTTGGCAGGATATCTTTTTAAATGTGATGATAGTTTCGGCCTTCACCACTTTCTGTGTTGCGTTAAGTTTGAGTTTTGTTTATTGTTACGTGTACTGAGGTACAGTGAAAAGCTTTTTCTCCTCACCATCTCAAACAGCTAGACAAATCAGTCTGCTGTACATTTGTTGTAATTTATGTACAGCAAGTATACTCTTACCTAGTTAAGAACCAATCTATACAGCCCTCCAGTGCGGTCTCACAATAATTTTTAGCTTGCCAAACCTGTACATTTGTAAAACAACCATCTGACCTTCATTTACACACTTCTTAAACTATGTTTTATAAAACATGATTTCTATGTTCCATCCTGAAGTAAACAATTCCACCTTTATATACATCTACTATGTGCCGTATGAATACTTTATCTACCTAAATCAACTTGAATCCTTTTTACATTCTGCACACACTCCCTAGTTTTGCCTTGCTAGCAAAATACAGATTTCATTGTTCCCTCTTCCAAAAACGTATGTGTAATAATATATATAAAAAGCCTCTAATATCGATGTAAGACGGCCAAATCAGTTTCTTGTTTTATTTTATTTTTTTAATGTGGGGCTAATAAATTCGACGCCATAATCTGGTTCAACTATTTAATGGCCTATTGAATTCTGGAAAATGTTGTCAACCAGATCGTCCACGACGACCCCCTTTATTATTCTTAACGCCCTCCAACTCCCACCGCCTCCCGTCCCCGGGGAGACGTCCCAACACACTGGGGACCCGAGTCCCCTATTGACCAAAGATCTGCTCTAAGATCTTTGCTATTGACCACGTCTGGGTTCCCTCCCCTCATCCTAAACTATCTGCTTTATTTCACGCTAACCAACCACCTCGCTCAGACACCATTCAAATGCCGCCCGGTTCTGGGGTCGGTCGGGCGAGCAACGCGGCCGGCCTGTTGTTGTAGGCCTTGTCCCCCAATCAATGGGCGGCGTTGCAAAGGCCCAAAAGCCGGGCGGAGCTGAATCGTATCGGACCGTGGCCCCCTTCGACCTCCGAGTCCGGGCCAGAGCGGGCTAGTCCCGGGAGAGATGCAGAGAAGAGGGTCCGCCCGCAGTTCACACTCACCTTCCACAGACTCGCTCGCCGCTTTTTGCAAATGGCCGCTCCTCGCGCTCTTCGCGGGTATTCCTGCGGCCGGAAGTCCCGCCTTCCGCTTCACTCCCATTGGCCGCCGCGCGACGAGTGCGTCACCACGCGGCGTTCCGATTGGCCACGACTGGCTGACGGACGTGAGGCGGAGGCGGAGCATGCCGGATTCTATCCTCCGATTGGTCGATTGGATTATCACTCAGCAGAAGCGGGCGGAGTACCCGGACAGGTTTGTGATGCGGTTCCCCTTCTGGCGGAAGGTGACAGTGCGGCCCTCAGCACCGGGCGGCGCTGCGGCGCTGGCTACCCTTCCCTTCCCTTCCCTTCCAGTGTTGCAGGTGCGCACTTGCATTCAAAGCTTGCATTCGCCCCCCCTTCATTTGGCTTACAAATGTAAAATGATTGATTGAATGAACGAACAGAACATTTTAAAAATGCGCATTGGCTTTTGTCAACCAGCATCAGTACTGTTTCTGCTTTACCCCTGGCAATGACTACACAGTGCATTTTGCAGTTGTACGCACTGCAGCCAATGGTGAATGGAATGAGTGTCGAAGCTGGATGATAGCAAAGATCATAGTTTTTGGATGATAGGGTGTCCTTTAAATAGGCTGCTTTGTTTCGGATGGTGTTGAGCTTCTTGAGAGTTATCACTGCTGCTCTCATCGAAGAGTGTTCCATCATCTTGTTCCGAATTGTTCACAACTTATAGGAGTAAAATTTGGCCATTCAGCCCATCGAGCCTACTCCGCCATTCAATCTTGGCTGATCTCTGCCTCCTAATCCCATTTTCCTGCTCAATGCAGGACACTTGGCCTCGGATCTATTTGTGTAGCCACGGAATTTATGAGGAGGATCCAGTTGAATTTCTGTCTGGAGATGGCAAGAACATGGATTACTGTTCTAGCTTAACTTTTTTTCCAGAGACTCAGTGCTGGAGTAACTCAGCGGGTCAGGCAGCTTCTCTCGAGAGCAGGAATCAACTGCCTGATCTACTGAGTCTTGGACTTTGTGTCTCCCTTTTTATAAACCAGCATCTGCAGTTCCTTGTTTCTAATTTGTTTAGCAATAGTTATTAGAACATGGAAAGTGCAGCATAGGAACAGGCTCTTCGGCCCACAATGTCTGTGCCGACCACTTTCATCTGTCTGCACATGAACCATATCCCTCCATTCCCAGTACAACAAAGGTATTGCCATTAACCATATACCTTTTACATTCGAACCTCTCAACGTGCAACATTTTACTTACACTTATTCTGATTATATTCCATCTGCCATTTCTCCGCCCATTTCTGCAGTTGATTTATATCCCACTGTATACTTTTGACAACCTTCCTCACTGTCCGCAACTCCAGCAATCCTGGTTGCGCCTGCAAACGTACTAACGAACCTATCTCCATTTATGTCCAAGTCACTTATTTACATCACAAACAACACAGGTGCCAGCACAGAACCCCGCAGAATTCCACTGCTGACAGACCTCCAGTCAGAATAATGCCCTTCCACCAGTGATCACCTCATCTTTTCACACCCACCCCAACTCATCCTGTTCGTTTGCACTTTCCTTTTTTTTCTAGAATCATTGTGGGTCCAAGATTCAATCTAGCACCCTCCAATCCTAATTTATAAATGGGACGGCGCAGTTGCTGCCTTACGGCGCCAATGACCCGGGTTCGATCCTAACTATTGATGCTGTCTGTACGGAGATTGTCCCCCAGACTGCATGGGTTTTCCCTAGGTCAGGGGTGGGGAACCGACGGCCTTAAGGCCGCATGCGGCCTTCTAGGCCATTAAGAGCGGCCTTTTGAATGAATCCAAATTTTGTAGAACAAATCCATTTATTTTTATTAACATGTTTTTGTTCGTCTTTTATTATTTTTATTTTAATCTTAAAATGAACGTATTTAAAATACCAAAGCATAAAAGAAGATTCAATTAAATAATCCTCCCCGACTGACGGCCACAATTAAAACATTAGTAAGTCATGAGGGCTATTTTCACAAAATAATGTACATTTTGAAGTATATCTAATTGAAGTTTCTTGGATGATGCGGCCTTATTAGATTACAGCTAACTTAATACGGCATTCCAACATGAAAAGGTTCCCCACCCCTGCCCTAGGTGCTCCGGTTTCCTCCCACACTCTGAAGATGTACAGGTTTGTAGATTAATTAGCTTCGGTAAAGATTGTAAATTGTCTCTAGTGTGTAGGATAGTGCTAGTGAATGGGGATCAGTGGGCCGAAGGACTTGTTTCCGCACTGTATCTCTAAACTAAATTAAATCCAAGGCGGTGGGGTTCTGGGAGTTAAGCTGTGTGAAAATAACATTTGGAAAGAAGTTGTTTTTATTTACAAAATATTCTTGTTATCCATTTGCACATGCCAATTTGTTGAACCAGGAGTGCTGGAATGGATAGTTACCATCTTAAAGGCAGAGAACAAGCATTCCTCTGATTCCAGAAATTCTCAGTTGATGGATGCCTGCCATCTAGCTTTAGTTTACCCAGGGACCAAAATTCAACACCCATATTCATCTATCCCCTGTCAGTGCTTTTGTGGAGTCATAGACAGATACAGGCCCTTCGGCCCAACCCATGCTTTAGACTTTAGCGATACAGCAAAGAAACAGCCCTTTGGCCCACCGAGCCCATGCTGACCAGTGATCACACTGTACACTAGCCCGATCCTACACACTTTACCATCTCCAGTCACCAATTAATTTACAATCCTGTACGTCTTTGGATTGTGGGTGGAAACCAGTGCGCACGGAGAAAATCCACGTGGTCACAGGGAGAAAGTACAAACTCCGTACAGACAGCACCCACAGTCGGGATCGAACCCGGGTCACTGGCGCTGTAAGGCAGCAACTCTACCACTGTGCAGCCTAAACCATCCATTTCAATCAGGTTGACAAACCGACCTAGACTCACGCCTGCACTTGATCCGTATCTCTCCAAACCTTTCTTTGCCACATACTTGTCCAAGTCTATTTTAAATGCTGTGATTGTACCCACCTCTACCACTTCCTCTGGCGCTTGTTCTATATACACACCACTTTCCATTTGAAAAGGTTTCACAGCAGGTCCCTTTTAAATCTTTCCCACTTCTCTAGCAGCTTTATTCCCCACCCCCCACCCCCACCATTATCAGTCCGAAGAGGGTCCTGACCCAAAATGTCACATCTATGTTCTCCAGAGATGTTGCTTGACCTGACCTGATCCACTGAGTTACACCAACACTTTGCATTCCTTGGGCTGGGTTTGTTTCCTCTCACCTTCCAGAGTTGGTTGGTTGGTATTCCCTAACACTCCTTGGTATGGTTCTCTTTGTCTCTGTTGGTTTGATTGGTTTCCCTCCCTCTCCCAGGAACGACGGCTTCCTGTTCCCTGGTGCTGGGATGTTTCTCTCCTGTAGATTGAATTGGTTTTCTGTCCTTCTCCTTATGCTGTGGCTGTGGTGGTTTTTTCTCACTCTCCTATCGCTGGGTTAAGGGCCTGTCCCACTTTCACGACCTAATTCACAACCTCTGCCGAGTTTGCCCTTGACTCATACTAACAGCATGGTCGTCACGAGGTCGTAGGTAGGTCGTGGCGGGCCGTGATGCTGGTCGTAGGTACTTGTGGCATCAAGTAGGTCGGGACGATTTTCTAGCCTGATGAAAAATGTCCACGAGTAAAAAAAGTTGTGAATTAGGTCGTGAGAGTGGGACAGGCCCTTGATTTTCCCCCTCCTACTCTTGTGGTTGTGGGTTTTATAGTCCCCTGAGCTTGGCTTAGTTCTCTCTCCCTATGATACAATTGTTGTAGAGTGGGTTTCTCTCCATCTATTGGGTTTGTGATTTGTTCTCTCCCCCCTTAGAATACAAGCAGGAGTATGTTATTCAGCCCCTCTTACCTGCTACACCATTGAACAAGATCATGCCTAATCTTTCTTGCGCTGTACACATATCCCTTAGTTGCTTTAATAAAAGCTAGATCTCTTTATTGACTACACAATGACTGATCCTCCACAGCTTTCTCACGTAGGAATTCTAAAGATTTGCAGGCCTCTGGGTAAAGAATATTTAAGGTGGTGGCAGAGCCAGGCGATTCTTTGCTTGCTGGTTCCAGAAGAGGATCTACTAATATACATTACAATCAGCCTACGCTGCACACTGTGGATGGCTTGACTGTAATCATGTATAGTCTTTTTGCTGACTGGATAGTATGCAACAAAAGCTTCTCCCTGAACCTCGGTGGTGGTGGCCCGTCGGTAACGACGATGGCGTGTTGTGCAGTCTCAATTCTGGCGAGTTCTGACATGGCTCACGAGTCCAATTTGTGAACCACACATTCAAGGGCAGTGGGGGCAGATGAAGGTCATCTCGGTACACGTGACAATAATAAACTAAACTAAATGAAGAAGTTTCTTCTCACTTCAGTCTAGAATGGATGACCGCTTCAGGTTTCAGTTCTAGGCCAAGAGAACCACTGTCATGAACTTTGTTACACTTCCTCTGGAGCAAGTACATTCATCCTCAGGTAAGGAGAGTAGAACTGCAGACAACAGACTGTAGATGCTGGAATATTGAGCAAAACAAAAACAAACTGCCGAGGGACTCAACGGGTCAGGCAGCATTGGTGATGGGAAATGGACAGTCTTGAAGAAAGGTCCCAACTCTTACCCGCAGTCCGCCTTATTCTGTGGGATCTCCTGGTGACAAAACATTTTAACTCCCCTTCCCTTTCTGTCTCACACTGACCTTTCTGTCCTGGGCCTCCTTCACTATCAGAGTGAGGCCTAGGGTTGCCAACTTTCTCATTCCCAAATAAGGGACAAAAGGTGGCGTGCCATGGCATTGTGGGTATGGTGCAGGCCCGGGATGAAGTGACTGAGGGGGCTGGAAGCTAGCAGATGCTAACAGGAACCTTTTTCAAAGGAGAAAGAGGGAGAAAAAGAAAAACCTTGAACAGGTAAACAAATCCAATATATGAACCATAATCTTCAGTGTTGTATATGAAATGGAACACCAAATTATAAAGGGTCTGTCCCACTGTACGAGGTAATTCAAGAGCTCTCCCGAGTTTAAAAAAAATCAAGCTCGTGGTAAGTACGTAGAATGTACGTAGCGGGTATGTCGGAGCTCGGGACGTCTCTTAGCGGCTTGTAACGCTAACGGCAGGTACTCGGGAAACGCGGTAAGCTCGTGAAGATTTTTCAACATGTTGAGAAATGTCCACGAGAGCCCCGACCAAGTACCTACGAGCGGCTATTACCGTAATTCTCCAAGTTCGAATCAGGGGAAACTCGGGAGAACTCTTGAATTACCTCGTACAGTGGGACAGGCCTTTAGCAAAGCATAATACAGAGCATAATCTGACTACTAGTCAGACATGAAATAACACCAAATAACCCAAATAATCAGTCTGAAGAAGGGTTTCGGCCCGAAACGTCGCCAATTTCCTTCGCTCCATAGATGCTGCTGCACCCGCTGAGTTTCTCCAGCATTTTTGTGTACCTTCGATCTTCCAGCATCTGCAGTTCCTTCTTGAACACCAAATAACCCTATCTGTATGTGCCTTTAGAGTAGACATATAATCACTGCAAAAGAGGAAAAGCGAAGGGGGACTCACCTAGTTTACTTTTTCCATGGTATTTCTTGCTGCTCTTGACTGATTCAAGCAGACCATTGTCCTTTTGCACAGCCAGAGAGAAAGTCCTTACATGACAAGTCACAGTTCACAGATATTTGAAGTTCATTTTTGATCAGCTCTGAGCTGCATCTGTTTCTTGAGTCTGACCATTTAATGGTCTCATCAGAGAGAAGATCCTCTCTACAAAGGCATTTGAGCCTGGCACACTGAGGACAAATGAGATAATCCTGAACATGTTGATCAAGTTGGCTTTCTCTATGTTTTGGAAAACTGCCACCCACTTCTCACTGGTGGATTTTGTGGTATCCTGTCTGGCTTTCTGTATTTCCTTCCGGCTAGCACAAAACTTTTCATAGAGTTGGTCCATATTGACTGTCTGTCATTTTGAGGGGAGCTACGACCTGCTTCAGGTCAGTGAAGGAGAGCTCCTCACAGAGGCCGATCAGTTTCAGTTTCATCATTACATTTTCTGGTGAGAAATCAAACCACTTGTCAATGTATGTAATGACAGTCATAAAACTTTTGCTGCTAGGACCTATCTGCTGGACTTGTTTGTCCATCAGCTGCTTAGTCTGGTATCCAAAGAAACTGTCCTGTTTCCGCTGAAGCATCTTCATTTTGAACTTTCGGACTTTCTCGTAAACATCTGTGATGCAGAGCTTTGTTTCCTCCAGCTTTTTTACGAGTTGGTCAAAAACACACCCCAGTGTGTTGTGGAACAACCACAGATAAATGTCAGTAGCTCCAGTTTTTTCTTCATCCTCAAAAATCCTCTTCAGTGCCACACGACAAGTCTCAAGGGACCTGAAGTATGACGTAATAGCTGGCCAGCTTTGCAGGAGACGTTCGACAGCTGGATGAAGAAAGAGCCATCGTGTGCAAACATGACGCAGAATTTCACGCCACTCAATGTCAACAAAGGCACAAAATGAACGCAGTTCCTTTCTTCAGGAAGCAGATATTGAGAAGTAGACGTAGACCCTTCGAACAATTGTCTCAATATCCACTGACAGCTGATCACAGGCGTTATGAGCAATGTGAGTTGGGCAATTAGCTTTCAGAATGCGATTGTTGGCACTGCTCAATAACTAGTAAATTGTTTACATAGACATTATCTGCTGCATAGGCTGTGACCTGTCTAGTATCCAGTTCATACTTTTCCAGACAGCTCATCAGAGCTTGATGTATGCCATTTGTAGTTTCAACGCTGTCTTCATAAAAGTCAAGGAAATGACACTGCACTCCATCGGACACAGAGAAATATCTCACGCACACTGGAAACATTTTTATATTTGTAAGAGGCATCGGTGGCAACTGAGAAATACGTGGGCTCCGGGGGCTCACCTTCTTCGGTCGGGGACAGATCATCCATAATATCCCGCACAGTCTTTGGTCTGAAAACATTAATTGCAATCATCTCAGTTTTCGTTCTTCCCAAGCGCGTTTTCTTCACAACATTTGAGTCATTAAAGGGGCTGTCCCACTTGGGTGACCTAATCTGCAAGTTTAGAAGAGTGTCTTCGACCTTCAAACTCGCAGCATGGTCGACAAGTGGTTTTAGGAGGTCCTATGAGGTCGCTGGAACTCTGCTTCATGCTCGAGGGAAGTTCCCGAATACTCGTGGCCTCAGCTAGGTCGCGGAAAATTTTTCGGCATGTTGAAAGTTTTCCGTGAGTAAAATTTGGTCGACATGGTTCTTTTTAACTCGACATGCAGAGGAGTGTGGTCGCTATTTAGTTACAGGCAATCGAGGGCAGCCATAGGCAATCTCCTTCGCTGACCGGGCATTTTAATTGGCTCATTGGAGTTTTCAGGATCAAGGAAGACCTGCCGGTAGGTAAAATGGCCACTACACTTTATTATACTTCTTAAAAGTGTCTCCACTCCTTCTCTCCCTCTTCTCCCCCCCTTCTCCCCCCCTTCTCTCCCCCTTCTCTCCCCCTTCTCTCCCCCTTCTCTCCCCCTTCTCTCCCCCTTCTCTCCCCCTTTTCTCTCCTTCTCTCCCCTTCTTTCCCCCTCCATGTTCTCTAAAGGACTTACCGTTACTGTGCAGCGGTTTTACCTTCCTCTTCATCGCGATGTGTTTGTGTGCGGCGATTGTTTGTGTGCGGTCGGTCGATCCAGCTCGCGGTTTCAACGCGGACAGTCGATCCAGCTCGAGGCTTTCCAGGCGAGTGCCCTCGAGCTTGAAGGTCGAAGGCACTCTTCTTAACTCGCGGATTAGGTTGCCCAAGTGGGACAGCCCCTTAAACAAAGCACCGCTGAGCTTCAGCAAGACAGTCGATGTTGTTGTAGCTGAGTCTGCGTTTAACCATATGTTACACATACGAGGCTTCACTTGTCGCGATTTTGTCATTTTCCGCAGTGGATTTCACGAAGAATGCACCAATATTGCTCTCACCTTTACCTAGTGTCCTTCTTGTGCACCTCTGTGGAAGCATGCTGAGTTAGGTCATTCTCACCTCCATGGCCAATTGAAAATTCCTGACGGCATAAAGTACAGAAGGCCTTCGTCGAGTCACCGCTGATGGGCTTAACCCACGACTTTTTTGCTTCCCATTGCTTGTTATAGCTGCACAGTCTTGTCTTTTTTTTCAGGTTTATCCATATTTGCATATGCCAAAGCGACCAAACAACACCAGACGTAACTGAAACTGTTTGTTTTAGCAAGAATTGACAAATTATAGCGTACAACTAAAGCGCATAAGGGGGCCTGTGATTGCATGACAGGCAAATCACTCTTGCGTGGCGTCAACAGCACATGCAACATGCATTCAGGCTGGTGTATCAGATCTAGGATCTGTCTGTGAGCGTGCCCTCTGGTGATTACAGAGTAGTAGCAGTCAAATACGGGACAAGGGCGGTCCCGTTTGGGACAAACCAATTTAGCCGATATAAGTGATGAATTAACCGGCTAATATGGGACAGTTGGCAACCCCAGTGAGGCCACACTCAAATTGGAGGAACAGCAATCTCATATTTTTCTCGTTTGCTATATTGTTTACAGAGTACTATGTTTACATATTCTGTTGTGCTGCTGCAAGAATTTAATTGTTCTGTCTGGGACATTTGACAATAACACATTCTCGACTCTTCACATTGTGTGCCGAATGGGCCTGTTCCTGTGTTGTATTATTCTATATTATTAAAAGAACAAGAGTTGGAGTAACTCAGTGAGTCAGTGCAGTATCTCTGGAGGTTAGACACCAAATGCTGTAGTAATTCAGCAGGACAGGCAGCATCTCTGGAGAGAAGGAATGGGTGACATTTCGGGTCGAGACCCTTTCCATAGCATCTCTGGAGGACATGGATAGGTGATTTTTTTTTGGGGTGGGGACCCTTCTTCAGACCATATTTGGAGTATTGTGAGCAGTTTTGGGGCCAATATCTGAGGAAGGATGTGAACTTGGCGCTGGAGGGGGTCTGGAGGAGGTTTACTAGAATGACTGGGTTAACATCTGACGGCTCAAACTTGTAGTGAGAGGACGGGTCAGGTGTCAGATGTTATGGTGAGAAGGCAGGAGAATGGGGTTAGGAGCGAGAGAAAGATCAGCCATGATTGAATGGACTTAATGGGCCGAATGGCCTAATTCTACTCCTATTCCTTTTGGCGGGTGCGCGCTTCCCAGTGCGGGAGCCCAGGGTCCCGCGCTCGTGCCCGCGCCAGGGGGGGTTGTTGAGGCGAGCGCGAGCTCGTGCGCGAGCTGTGACGTCACCGTCGCCATGGGGATGAGCGCGCGGGAGCGCGCGGGGCGGACGGTTGGGCGGGCGAACGTGCGCGCGCAGTGAGCGAGCGAGCGAGGCGGCGGCGGCGGAACCTCGGCGACAGGGCGGCTCGTCGGCTGCTCGCCGCCCCCACCTGCACCTGCCATCGGTCCCCGGCTCCGGCCGCTGTCTCTGCGGGATGTCCGGCGAGCCCGTCCCGGTAAGAGAGAGAGAGAGAATGAGGGAGAGAGAGGTGAAGCCGGCCTCCCCGGCCCAGTGCGGCTGATGGCGGAAACGCTCAAGCCCCTGATCGGTCGGTCGGTCGGCCCTCGCAGCCACCTACCGGGGGGCCGACAGGGACGGCACCGACTCTCCCTGTGGGCCACGGGTGGTGGTGGAGTTGGCCACGGGACATCCACCTGTCAGGGAGACAATCCCAGCACGGGCTGCACACAGTGCGACCGAACATGGGGACCAGGTACAGAGGCTGTGTATGTACAGTGAGACCATATACAGAGGCTGTGTACAATGAGACCAAGTACAGAGGCTGTGTACAATGAGACCAAGTACAGAGGCTGTGTACAATGAGACCAAGTACAGAGGCTGTGTACAATGAGACCAAGTACAGAGGCTGTGTACAATGAGACCAAGTACAGAGGCTGTGTACAGCCGGACCATATACAGAGGCTGTGTACAATGAGACCAAGTACAGAGGCTGTGTACAGCTGGACCATGTACAGAGGCTGTGTACAATGAGACCAAGTACAGAGGCTGTGTACAGTTGGACCATGTACAGAGGTTGTGTACAGTGAGACCATGTACAGAGGCTGTGTACAGCCGGACCAAATACAGAGGCTGTGTATGTACAGTGAGACCATATACAGTGGCTGTGTACAGCCGGACCATGTACAGAGGCTGTGTACAATGAGACCAAGTACAGAGGCTGTGTACAGCCGGACCATGTACAGAGGCTGTGTACAGTGAGACCAAGTACAGAGGCTGTGTACAGCTCGACCAAGTACAGAGGCTGTGTACAGTGAGACCATGTACAGAGGCTGTGTACAGCCAGACCAAATACAGAGGCTGTTATGTACAGTGAGACCATATACAGTGGCTGTGTACAGCCGGACCATGTACAGAGGCTGTGTACAATGAGACCAAGTACAGAGGCTGTGTACAATGAGACCAAGTACAGAGGCTGTGTACAGCTGGACCATGTACAGAGGCTGTGTACAGTGAGACCAAGTACAGAGGCTATATCCAGCAGGACATAACATGGGGACCAGGGAGCCTGTTTACAGCGAGTCCCAGTAGAGGAGCTGGGGAGGCTGTTTACAGCCGGACCAAGTACAGAGGCTGTGTACAGTGAGACCAAGTACAGAGGATGTGTGTTCAAGAAGGAACTGCAGATGCTGGAAAATTAAAGGTAGACAAAAGTGCTGGAGAAACTCAGCTAGTGCAGCAGCATCTATTGAGCAAAGGAAATAGGCAAAGTTTCTCGGCAACAGAGGCTGTGTACAGTGAGACCAAGTACAGAGGCTGTGTACAGCGGGGTCCATCACAGAGGCTGTGAACAGCGGGACCCATCACAGAGGCTTTGTGTAGTGGGATCCAACACAGGGTTCGGGTAGGCTGTGTACAGCGAGTCCTGGCACAGAGAACAGGGAGGTTGTCTACAGTGCGACCCAACACAGGTTCCTGTAGAAGGGTCTTGACCCGAAACATCACCCATTCCTTCTCTCCATAGATGCTGCCGGTCCCTCTAGCATTTTATGTCTATCTTCGAGTCTCGGGGAGGCTGTTTATAGTGAGTGGACGGGGAGGCTATTTACATTATCCCAGTAGAGTTGTGCAGTTCCTTCTTACACAGAGGAACCAAGGGAGGCTGTTTATAGTGAGTCTAACCTCGCGCAGGGGAGGCTGTTTTACAGTGGTTCTCAGCACAGGGACTGGGGAGGCTGTTTACAGTGGGACCCAACACAGAGGCCGGAGAAACTGAGTACAGCGAGTCACAGCGGGAGGCTGTTTGCAGCAGGACCCAACACAGGGACTGGGGAGGTTGTGTACAGTGGGACCCAACAGAGGGACTGGGCAGGTTGTTTTTAGGGGACCCAACACAGGGGCAGGGGAGGCTGTTTACAGCAAGTCTCGGGGGGAGACTGTTTATAGCAAGTCCCAGCACAGTGATTGGGGAGGTTACTTACAGTCCCAGTCGAGATGTGCAGTCTCCTCCTATACGGGAGAACCAGGGGGACTGTTTACAATGAGTCCAACCACAGGGAGAGGGGAGGCTGTTTTACAGTAATTCTCAGCACAGGGACTGAAGAGCCTGTTTGCAGTGATTCCAAGCACAGGGACTGGCGAGACTATTTTACAGCGAGCCCAGCAACATGAATTGGAAAGCCTTTTACAATGAGTGTCCGAAACTGGAAGAAGATTACGTGTTTACATTGGCTCCCAGCAGAGGGGAGTGCGTCTACAGTGAGTGCCAGCACTGGAGTGAGAAGAGTCTTTATAGCGAGACACTTTGTAGAATTCAGAAATATATGTTATTGTTTTCAAATAGGGATTTGCCCATTTAAGATAGAGGTGATAAATATAGTCTTGAGATTTGTGCATTTATAGAACTCTTCTTCCAAAGGTGGCGAACACAGTTTTTTTTTTAAGGCTGATGCAGCTGATTACCAGATAAGGGCTGAAATGATACTGTGGCGATGCAGTGTCACTTTGGGTTAATAGGGTTGCAGAATTGAAGTTGCAATGAGATCGGTCATGATCTTGAGTCTGTGGGCATGAGCTGACAAATAGTCTTCTCCTAATTTTTTGCGTTTATAGCAGAACCAGCTCAGGAAATAAGATTTTTACAGAGAATAACTGTGTAGCGAGTTGTTCAGGTGTTTACCATATATGTGTTGCCACACTGACCTCTCTCCCAGCACTTTGTTCATACCCCAACATGATTTCCTCTTTTATCCTATTTTCATTTATTCTGTGAATACATTTTGCCGTGGTCACAGTCTTCATTCTGTGTAAGTGATGTTTTATGTCCGGCTAGGTTGGCATAAAATGAATTCCACAAATTCACAACTCTCTGAGTGAAAACGTTTTTTCTCACCTCAGTCTTAAATGGCTTCCCCTTTATTCTAAGACTGTGGCCCCTGGTTCTGGACTCGCCCAACATTGGAAACATTTTTCCTGCATCTAGCTTGTCCAGTCCTTTTATAATTCTATATGTTTCTATAAGATTTTCTCCTCATCCTTCTAAACTCCAGTGAATGCAAGCCTAGTCTTCTCAATCTTTCCTCATATGGCAGTCCCGCCATCCCAGGGATCAATTTCGTGAACCTACGCTGCACTGCCTCAACCACAAGGATGTCCTTCCTCAAATTAGGAGACCAGAAATGTACACAATACTCCAGATGTGGTCTCTCCAGATGTGGTCTCACCAGAGCCCTCTACAGCTGTAGAAGAATCTCTCTACTCCTATACTCAAATCCTCTTGTTATGAAGGCCAACATTCCATTAGCTTTCTTCACTGCCTGCTGTACCTGCACGCCAACTTTCAGTGACTGGTGTACAAGGACACCCAGGTCTCGCTGCACCTCCCCCTTACCTAACCTAACCCCATTGGGATAATTATCTGCCCCCTTGTTTTTGCCGCCAAAGTATAGTTTTGCTTACTGAATGGTTCAAGGGCCAAGAGGAAACGGGTTTAACAATTCGGGCACATGATACAAGTGTGAAGAAAAACATTTGTTTTAACTTTGCGAGTACGGATTTGGAACTAATCAGACTTCATAGTGAAAGTAATCACAGGGCTTTCAGAAGTGAATTGCAAGGGCATTAAATGGAGAAGGGTTTGCACGCTTCTGGGGAAAGGGATGAAGAATGGAACTGATGGGAGTAATTATAATAGGAGTCAGCATAGATGTGACACATTAAATGTTATGGCATTTTGTGGTTCTATGGTCATAATTTCCTTAGCAAAAAGGGTAATGACTAGGAGACAAAGATTTAAGTTAATTAGTGGAAGGATTAAACTGTTGAGGAAAACATTCTTCGCTCATTAAGTCATGGTCACCAATTTTGCGCCAGAAAATGGACACATTGATGCAGATGAGCATTCATTTTTAATTTTTCAGCACCCTTTCCCTCATCCCTGCCTCCCAGCTTGTCCCAACCTAAACCTTCATCGCAGTCTCCCTCCCCTCCCACCATCTTTGACTCTTTACCCCCCCCCCCCAGCTTTCTCTCCTCCCCACCACCCATCTCTAGCATCCATCTTTTCCTCAGCTTCTTGTACCCCCCCCCCCCCCCGCAAATGGTCATCAAAGTCCACTCCCCCACCCATCAGTTCTAGTCCTTCCGCAACCCCTGGGTCCCTTACTGCCACAACCCCCTAGTTCTTCTTCTTTCCCATTCCCCACTCCCTCCCTGTACATCCAAGTCCTACCCCCTCCCCCACAACGTCCGACTATTTACCCCAGGTTCTTCCTCCCCCCCACTTCAGCCCCTCAACCCCAACCTTTCCTCCCTCCACCCCCATTTGCAACCCCAGTCTGGTCCCTTGCTACTAGGATGGTTTTGTTGTGACAAACAATCTTCTAGAGGAATCAGTGTTTGGAGGTGGGGCAAAGGGAATACCGATATTTCGGATTGGTCCTGATGCAGGGTTTTGATCCAAATTCCCTTTCCCAGATTTGCATTCCAGCATCTGCAGCCTCTTCTATCTTCATCCTTTTGTTACAGGGTGCTGATGAAGCTATAACTGCATGTACCGTGCACAGTTTTAGTCTGCTTACCTAAGATAAGACACAGTGGCATTGGGGACAGGCAAAGGAGATTCATTTGGCTAATTCTGGGATGTGATGGTTCCTTAGAAACTTAAGGGAGGATATTATTTCTGTAAAAAACAGGCCTTTCTGCCCCAATCATCCATGCCAACCAAGTTGCCTAACTGAGCTGATCCCATTTGCCTGCACCTTGCCCAAATCCCTCCAGATGTTCTGGTCCACATACGTGTCCATGTTTCTTTTAAATGTTGTAATTTTACCCGCATCTACTACTTCCTCTGGTAACTCAATGCATAGACCCGACACCTTCTGTTTGGTAAAAGTTGCCCCTCGAGTCCCTTTGAAATATTTTCAGTATACCCCTTACACCGACACACTAGGGACACGTTACAATTTTTACCAAAGGCAATTAACCTACAAACCTATTGGAATCTGGGAGGAAACCAGAGAAAACCCACATGATCACTGGGAGAATGTACAAACTCCATACAGACAGCACCCATAGTCGGGATCGAACCACCCTCAACCATTCCTAGGTTGACCTGCATATGCCATTTGTGTAGAGTTTGCATTTTCCCCCTGTAATTGTGGGTTTCCTCTAAGTTCATCTGTTTTCTCTCATATCCAAAAAATGTGCAGGTTGGTAGTTGACTCAGTGGGCTGATGGGCCTGTATCTCTCTGATATTCTAATTCCTTTTCCACCCTTCCTGCACGGTGGCGCAGCAGTAAAGTGCCAGGGACTCGGGTTCGATCCTGACTATATCGATTATTGAAGCAGTGCATTTGGAAAGCAGTGACGGGATTGGTCAAAGTCAGCATGGATTTATGAAGGGGAAATTATGCTGTCCCCAAAACTGCGGAGGTTGGACTTGTGGATGGAGAGGAGACCGGCTGATGTGGATCTGAGGGACCGTGAGGGTTGGTAGGGGGAGAGGAGGTCAGTGAGATATGGGGGGGCCAGATGGTGGAGGGCTTTGTAGGTGAGGATAAGGATTTTATAGGTGATCCGGTGGGAGATGGGAAGCCAGTGAAGTTGTTTGAGGACTGGAGTGATGTGATGCCTGGATTTGGTGTGGGTGATGAGTCGGGCGGCTGCGTTCCGGACCAGTTGGAGTCGGTTGATATAGGTGGAGCTGATGCCAAGGAGAAGTGAGTTGCAATAGTCCAGTCGGGAGGAGATGAAGGCATGGATGAGTTTTGTGTTGTGCTCCCTCTATCTTTCTTTCTCCCTTTACCTCCCTCCTCACTTTCCCTCCCTCCTCACTCTCTCCCTCTTAGTTCCCTCTCCCACAGACTAGGTTTCTTTTTACTATTGCTGTGTTTGAGAAAGAGGAAACTTATGCACAGTAAAGCTACAAGAACTTCCTATTCTTAGCTGAAGGGATGCTTTTGTGTGACGTGTTGTGGTCACTGATGTTGATTCGATCAGCAGATTTTTCTTTAGATGGTAGTTTGTTAGAAAAAGATCAATCCAATAAAAAGCTAAATTAGTTTTTGAAAAGTAAAAAATAAATTCTAAGCCATGTTAATAAGGTTATTTCCATGTATGTATCTGGTATAGTAAGCCGCTTGTGGTTTTTGTAGCTTCGTAGTCTGCTTCAGCTAACAGGAAGTGCAGTGCAGCTCATTTTGCCTTCAGTTAAATCACATGCTCATTTGACAATGAAACTACAGTTGAAAGGAGTTGGTGCAAAATGTCCTTTTGGATTATTGAGAAGCCTTTAGCTGATCAATGATATCTGTTCCATTGACCAAGAAATTAAAGATAGTCAACACAAAATGCTGGAGTAACTCAGCCTGATAGGCAGCATTTCTGGAAAGAAGGAATGGTAATGGTAATCGAGACCCTTCTTCAGGCTACCATTCCTTCTCTCCAGCGATGCTACCTGCCCCGCTGAGTTACTCCAGCATTTTGTGTCTATCTTTGATGTAAACCAGCATCTGCAGTTCCTTTCTACGAATTAAAGATAATGTTTGATTCTCTGAGATCGAGCACAATTGCTTCTCGTAGGCTTTAAATATTTTTTCTTACTATGCATCAGGAATGCTTAAATTGAGCTATATAAATATAAGGTAGACACAAAATGCTGGAGTAACTCAGCGGGACAGGCAGCATCTCTGGGCAGAAGGAATGGGTGATGTTTTGGGTCTAGACCCTTCTTCAGGCTGATTTATGTCTGATTTAGAGTGAATAACAGGTTTTAAGCTCCTTAATATCTCTCCTAAGACATACAGGTTTGTAGGTTAATTGGTTTTGGTAAAGATTGTAAATTATTCTCAATGTGTAAGTGTAGTGGGTGATCGATGGTCGGCGCAGACTCGGTGGGCTGAAGGGCTATTTTGTATCACAAGTGCATAATTCCATGAAGATGGTGATATTCAGATGGGGGGGGTGTATCGTGGGACCGAAGAAGGCATTTGGCACATTTTCATTGGTCAGGGCACTGAGCATAATGTTTGGGACACAAATAGTTGGAGTCTGAAGAAGGGTCTCGACCCGAAGCGTCACCCGTTCCTTCTCTCCAGAGATGCTGCCTGTCCCGCTGAGTTGCTCCAGCATTTTGTGTCTATCTTCGGTTTAAACCAGCATCTGCAGTTCCTTGTTACACAATACATGAGACACAATGTTATGATTGTACAGGACATCGGTGAAACAGCATGTGAAGTATTGTGTGCAATTCTGGTTAATTAGCGATGAGGAAATTGTTATTAAGCTGGGAAGGGCACAGAAAAAATTTGCATGGATGTGAGTAGACTGGACGGCTTGGAGAGACTGGGTAGATGGGGGCTGTTTTCCCTGGAGCTTTGGAGGCAGGGGTGACCTTTAGTATTCTTATAAAATTACCCTCCTCCTCCCATACCTCCCTTCTATCACCAAGCCAATTTTGGATCCAATTCACCCTGGATCCCACGGTCTTAACCTTTGCGATCAGTTTTCCATATTGAACCTTGTCAGAGGCTTACTGACTACTGACAGAGGCTGTATGGACTACACCAAAATGTGTTGAAATCTTTTTGAACAATTCAATCAAATTGGTCAGATTTGTTGTACTCAAACCCGTTTCATTATTTGCAGGAAATCCACAACTAATTTAACAGTTTTATTTGGATTATATTAATGGTTGCCTAAAAATCACTATAATAATAATACATTTTATTTGTATTGCGCTTTTCAAGGACTCAAAGTCGCTTTACATGGTGAGTCAAGAACAAAACAAAATAGAGCAGTAAGACAGAGATGCAAAGGGGAGGGGGACATGGGACTAAGGGTATGCAGAGGTGAAGAGATGGGTCTTGAGGCGGGACTGGAAGATGGTGAGGGACTCAGAAGTTCGGATCAATTGTGGGAGGGAGTTCCAGAGCCTGGGAGCTGCCCTGGAGAAGGCTCTGTCTCCAAAAGTGCAGAGCTTGGATTTCAGAATGGAGAGGAGACTGGCTGAAATGGATCTGAGGGACCCTGAGGGTTGGTAGGGGGAGAGGAGGTCAGTGAGATAAGGGGGGGCCAAGTGGTTGAGGGCTTTGTAGGTGAGGACCAGGATTTTGTAGATGATCCGGTGGGAAATGGGAAGCCAGTGAAGTTCTTTGAGGACTGGGGTGATGTGGTGCCAGGATTTAGTGTGGGTAATGAGTCGGGCGGCTGCATTCTGGACCAGTTGGAGTCGGTTGATGTTGCTGGAATTAATGCCAAAGAGAAGAGAGTTACAGTAGTCCAGTCGGGAGGAGATGAAGGCATGGATGAGTCTTTCAGCAGCGGGGGGTTGTGAGAGAGGGTCTGATTTTGGCAATGCTGCGGAGGGGAAAAAATGATGTTTTGACAACATGGCGGATGCGAGGCTCAAGGAAGAGGGTTGAGTCAAAGATCACGCCAAGGTTGCGGGCCTGAGGAGATGGGGAGACAGTGGTGCCGTCAATAGTGAGAGTGGGATTGTTAATTTTGGTAAGTGTTGATTTGGAGCCAATGAGGAGAAATTCTGTTTTGTTACTGTTTAATTTAAGGAAGTTGAGTTGCATCCAAGATTTGATGGTTGACAGGCAGGGGTTGATATGGGAGAGTGGTGGGGGGACTTGGTGCTGAGATAGATCTGGGTGTCATCAGCATATGCCGCCCTTCATCAATTTCGTCTGCTACTTCTGCAATAAATTCAACCAACCTTGACTCGCGCCAAGGGCAGCACAGTGGCGTAGAGGTAGAGTTACTGCCTTGCAGTGCCAGAGTCCTGGGTTCGATCCTGACTACGGGTGCTTGTTTGTACGTTCTCCTCAAGACCTGCATGGGCTTTCTCCAAAATGTTCCGAATCCTCCGATGCTCCAAAGGGGTACAGGTTTGTAGGTCAATTGGCTTGGTATTAATGTACAATTGTCAATAATGTATGTGTAGGGTAGTGCTAATGTGTGCAGGGATCGTTGGTCTGTGCAGACTCGGTGGGCCGAAGGGCCTGTTTCCGCGCAGTATCTCTAAAAATAAAACAAAAAAAATCTCCCCCTCATAAATCTATGCGGACCATCCATAATCTGTTCTTGCCTTTCCAAATGATCATAAGTCCTGTCCTTTAGGAACTTTTACAATAATTTCCATACTTCTGACATAATGCTCACTTCTTCTTCCTCGTGTCTGGCCATCTTCTATATCACGTCTTTCCGGTCGGTCAGTGACGGTTGACGGTCAGTGGTTGCAGAATTGGCTACTTCAGTCAGTCACTGTGGTACAGTTCCTGTCGTCAGCATTGCCCGGGATGCGCCACGTGGAGGCTTCTGCTTGCACCTCAATGCTCACTTGGATGTAGTTACCTGCCAATCCCTGCTGCCCTTCTTAAATAAAGGAACTACGGTCTTCTGGTACATTGATTGTGGCTAACAAGGTACTAATTTATTTAACAAGGCCCCAGACATATTTGATTTCCTTAGCATTCTGGGTTAGATCCAATCTGGCCCTAGGAATTTATCCACTCCCTTGTGTTCCATGACATCTAATATCTCCACCTTCTGAATATCTTGTCGGACAATCAATGTTACCCTGCCTGATCGTATTGTCTTCCACGTCTGTCTCCTTGGTGAGAGCGGGTGAGGTATTTATTTAGGGCCACACCCTCATTCCCTGCGCTGCCCACACCCTTCAGCTCTACCCACAGGTTGTCCCTTTGGTTGTTAAGAGAACCCATCCTTGCACTTGCTATCCATTTACACTTGTATATTGACAAAGTATTTTTCTTAATCTTATCTGCTTAGGACATTTCATGACATCTTTTTACCCAGTGGTAGACATGGGTTACAATGATTAAAATATACTTGGACATGTTGTTGTAGGAAATGGGTGGAGGATGTATGGGCTAGGCATGTGGGACTAGGCAACTTGGTTGGCATGGATGAGTTGGGTTGAAGGGCCTGTTTCTGTGCTGTATAACTCAATGGTTCTCTGCCTTCATAATTTCCTTAAGTACTCTCTTACACCTATATCCCTCAAGGGACTGGTCTGATTACAAAAGATAAATATCTATAAGATCTGCAATGAAATCTGTGCAACTGTGGTAGCTTTCTGAATAAAGATGACAAATGTGACAAATGTCTCCATGCAGCAAGGTGGACTTTCCTTCGAGCTCCTCAGATGAATACACCATGACACAGTAGTGCAGCTAGTGGTGCCGCTGTCCCACAGCGACAGAAACCCGGGTTCAATCCTGACCTCGGGTCCTGCCTGTGGTTCATACCCATTGTTCATTGTAAGTGGCAACACTGGTAGATAGGAAGGTGAAGAAGTCAGATGACATCCTTACCTTCATAAATCAGGGCCTAGCATATTAAAATTTGGAGAATATGATGCACTTTTACAAACAATAGGTCCGAGCACACTGAGCATTGCGTGCACTATTGGAAGAAAAGGAATGGGTGATGTTTCGGGCTGAGATCCTTCTTCCTCAGTCTGAAGAAGGGTCTTGACCCGAAACGTCACTCAATCCTTCTCTCCAGAGATGCTGCCTGTCCCGCTGAGTTACTCCAGCATTTTGTGTCTATCTTCAGTTTATACCAGCATCTGCAGTTCCTTCCTACAACACTATTGGAATAGATTGCACCGGAGAGAGTGCGGACGAGATTCACTGGAATGTGGCATGGATCGGAAGACTTAAGTTACGCAGAGAGATATGATAGACTTTGCTTGGTGTCCCCGGAGCAAAGAGGCTGACGGGTGACCTGATAGAGGTATATAAGATTATGAGAGGCGTAGATAGAGTAGATAGTCAGAATCGTTTTCCCATGGTGGTGTTATCAGAAACAAGAGGCCATGGGTTAGAAACATAGAAAATAGATGCAGGAGTAGGCCATTGGGCCCTTTGAGCCAGCACCACCAGTCAATATGATCATGGCTGATCATCCAAAATCTGTGCCCCATTCCTGCTTTCTCTCCATATCCCTTGATTCTGTTAGCCCTAAGTGCTATATCTAACTCTCTCTATAAGGTGGAAGGTATGAATTTTAAAGGAGAACTGAAGGGTGCTTATTTTATGTGGAACACGCTGCCAGAGGAGGTGGTGGATTTGATGCAGTCATGACATTTAAGAGGTATTAAGGCAGAGATTTGAATAAGCAAGGCATAGCAGGTATGGATCTAATTCGGGAGAATTGTAAAAGTGTAGTGGCAAACAGGGTACCTGTGGACATGGTGGACCGAAGAGCTCGTTTTTGTGCTGAATGATTCTCTGACACCTGTTCTCTTTTATGAATTTACTGGCTGGCTTGCTCGTCAAATATCAAGGTATTAGCAGCTCAACAATAGGGTCTTTCAGCTGTAATGCTGTTGTCCTGTATGAGAGGCTATGCCTCATGAAGAAGATGTTCACCAGGTGTGCAGCCTGCCCATGCATTATTGTTTAGTTTAGAGATACAATATGGAAACAGGCCTTTTGGCCCACTAAGTCCACGCTGACCAGCGATCACCCGCATACTAATTCTATCCTACACACCAGGGACAATTTACAGAAGCCAATTAACCTACAAACCTGTACATCTTTGGAATGTAGGAAGAAACTGGAGTACTAGGATAAACCCCGCTCGGTCACAGGGAGAACGTATAATCTCCGTATAGACAATACCCATGGTCAGGATTGAACCCGGGTCACCAGCGCTGTAAAGCAGCAAATCTACCATTGCAACACCGAGTTTCCTCTCACACTCCAAAGTAATACAGGTTTGTAGGTTAATTGGCTTTGGTAAAATTGTAAATTGTCCTTAGTGTGTAGGATAGTGTTAGTGTACGGGGGATTGCTGGTCGGCGCAGACTTGTTGGGCTAAAGAACTGCAGCTGCTGCAAAAATCAAACTTAGCCAAAAATGCTGGAGGAACTCAGCGGGTGAGGCAGCATCTATGGAGAGAAGGAATAGGCGACATTTTGGGTCGAGACCCTTCTTCAGAATTGCCATGGATTGTACTTTGGAGATTTGGATTCTTGGAATGTATCCATTTGGGCTGCATTTTCACCAATCTTTAAAAAAAAAATCAATAGTTAAATTTTGAAATTTTCTTCTTATCTGCTTTAGACCTCTGACATTAGCAGTGCAATAACCTCCACAGCGACAACACCTATTTTGCTAGTTTTCATTATCTTAAAATGTATTATATGTTTGGACTCTGTATCATGAGTCCACTTAAGTAAGTTAAGTGCAAACAATGCGTTTAAACTAATGTACAGTCTTGTTCAAGGTCAGAATGATACTCCTGGCTAATGAATGCTAAATTTCACACCAAAGAGCTCTGTTGTTTATGTCACATAACAGGAAAGGGTCTATTCAAAAGGAGAGAACACTAAATGGGTCAAGAGCAACTAATGAACCAAACAAGACAATGAACTAGACACAAAATGCTGGAGTAACTCAGTGGGACAGGCAGCGTCTCTGGAGAGAAGGAATGGGTGATGTTTTGGGTTGAGACCCTTCGGACTGAGAGTCAGGGGAGAGGGAGACTGGAGATATGGTAGGATAAGGTGTGAAAAAGACTGATCAAACCATGAAATGTAGAATGGTTTATTGTTAGCTGAGGGAAAGTTGAAAATGAGGCATACATGCAGTAAAATTAATCAGAAGGGCAGTAAAACTAGTTGGAGAACTGGGTGGGGGAGGGACAGAGAGAGAGGGAAAGCAAGGGTTACTTGAAGTTAGAGGAGTCAATATTCATACTGAAGGTAAACACAAAAAGCTGGTGTGTAACTCAGTGGGACAGGCAGCATCTCTGGAGAGAAGTAATGGGTAACGTTTCTAGTCGAGACCCTTCTTTAGACTTTCCGACAATCTTCATACTGCAGGGTTATCCAGACTGTGGGAGTTTATGTACATATAAGATTTGCTTTTCAACTGTGAATTCTCCATGCAGTTTAAACTTCCAGATTATTATTATTTGAAGCTAAAATGTATGGCCTCAACTGATTTGTAGAACTAAAAATAATCATGTTCTGTGCAGAACCGAAACGCACCTGGTCATAAAAATCAGTGACTTGCATGATCACAACTCTCTGGATTCATTTTCTTCAATTATTTTTTTTTGGCTCAGAACAGTATGCCAGTCATATCAGGCTGTGGCTATAGGATCTTACAGCTAAGAAGGAGGCTATAAAGCAGGCACTGCATTTAATTAGGAAATCTAATAGAGTGTGCCAAAGAAGGCATATAGCATGGTTGCCTTCATCAGACGGGGCATTGAGTATAAGAATCAGGAAGTTATGTTGCACCTTTATGGGACTTTTAGGCTGCATTTCGACGCAGAAAGTAATCATAAAAATAATCGCATTTAGTTCTATAAACCTGACATTTCTCAAGTTAAGCCAATACATTTTAGCCTCAAATAATAATCATCTGGAAGTTCAAACTTTGCGGAGATCTCTCAGTTGAGAAACTGTCTTCGCTACTGTCCCATCAATGAAGATAATCATGGTCCCTTGGCTTTTTCTTCCGGAAGTAAACCATCGACTCCATGGTCTTGCTAACATTGAGAGCAAGGTGGCTGTGCTGATGCCACTCAACCACATTGTCCAATTCCGTCCCGCACTCATGCTGTTTATTACCTATTATTAGCTCCACGATGTTGGTACCATCGGCAAATGTAAAGGTGATGTTGCGGCTACACATTCTTTGATATAGAGAGAAGAGCAGGGAACAGAGTACACAGTCCAGATGTGCTTCTGTGCTGATGGTCAGTGAAGGGCAGCGAGGGGTGTTGTTACCAATCTGTACTAATTGAGGTCTGCAGATAGAAGTCGGGGATCCAACTGCATAGAGAAATTAGACTTAATTGCCTGAGTTTGATGGTGTTTAAAAAGGGTTAAATGCCAAGGTGTAGTTAACAGCCTGACACACATGTTCTTGTTACTCAAGAGGTTGAGCGCAGAGGGCAACGCAAGAGAGATCATACCCACTGTTAATTAGCTTAATTTTAGACACACAGTGTGGAAACAGGCCCTTCGGCCCGCTGTATTTACACCGACCAGCGATCCCCCACGCCAACACTACCCTACACTAGGAATAATTTACATTTATACCAAGCCATTAACCCACAAACCTGTATGTCTATGGAGTGTGGGAGGAAACCAAAGATCTCGGAGAAAACTAATGCATATCATGGATTCACGGGGAGAATGTACAAACTCCATACAGACAGCATCCATAGTCAGGATCGAACCCAGGTCTCTGGTGCTGTAAGGCAGTAACTCCACCGTTATGCCGTCGTGCTGCCATGGAAGTAGGTGGTTTGAAGTAGGTCCAGGTCATCGCTAAGGTGGGAGTTGATTTGCTTCATAACCAGTCCCTCAAAGAACTTTATGTAATATAAAAAGGAACTGAAGATGGTTGTTTATACCAATGATATAATCAAAAAGTTGGAGTAACTCAACGGTTCAGGCAGCATCTGCATAAAAAAAAAATGAATAGGTAAGGTTTTTGGTCAGGCCCCTGCTTCAGACTGATTGTAGGATGGGCAGGGGAACTGGAAGCAAAAAAAGACCAGGACAAATCAGGGCTGGCAACAGATGACCACAGGCAGGGAAACCTGAGATGCTGCCCATCCCAGTTATCCTGCTTATCTTTTTTCTTCTGCATCTCCAACCCCTCCCATTCCAGAGTCCCCCATTTCCATGTTATCCCCTTTTTACTCGTCTCCTCCTCTCCCAACACATTTTTTCCCATTGGCTTTACATTTCACTCCTCTTCTTTCATTATCAGACATCCTTTTGTCCCTTTTTCACCTCTCATCTTTGTCACTTACAACAGTCATCTGCCAGTCACCTCCCCTAACTTATATCAACATTTTCCAGATTTAGACCCATCTCCATCCCTTATTCCAAGCTTTCATTCCACCCCTGATCCTTTGTGTTCCTCCTGCACTTTTTTTTTTACTGTTTCATGAACTAATTGGCCTATTGTATTATTGTGGTACCTTGCTTTTATCTCTATTTTCCATTTTTACCTCCCTGAGTAACGAGGAATATAAGCTACTTGGAGAAGATGGCTCACCTATTGGAAGCATTTTCATATGGTTCTAGTGCATCACATCTGTCGGTTTTCGCACCATCCGTTACTTATTCCGTCTCTGCAGAGTAAAATAACCCGTTACGTTTAGAAACCTTTAGGAAGGAGAAATGTCTTTAATCTGTGGAATTCATTGCCACAAAAGGCTGTGGAGGCCATCAATGGATATTTTTAAGGCAGAGATAGATAGATTCTTGATGTAGGTGTCATGGGTTATTGGGAGAAGGCTGTAGAATAGGGTTACGAGGGAAAGATAGATCAGCCGTGATTGAATGGTGGGGTAGACTTGATGGCCTAATTCTGCTCCTATCACATGAACTTATGAAACTCTGAAAGCAGGAGTGGTGTGTTGCGTTAGATTCGCATTAAAGGTTTTGACGGTAAACAAGCAGTGACTATTTAAAGAATTTAAAAATTGCTGCATAGTTTATCCCTTCAGCAAAAACAGGAAAAGTTGTCCAGCTGCTTCTCTCAAATGGTAGTTTTGCATCAAAGGAAATGGCTCAGAGCCAAAACATAGCTAGCCTAAGGATTGGGTAAAATGTCTGAATTTAGCAAAGAGGGTCCCTGAACTAAATAGCATGGTTGTCTTCTGCTTTAGCTCACTGTTAGAACACAGATTGGAGCATCTTTAATCAAAAAAAGGGCCCTGCCCTGAAAAGTCATCTCAGTCCATTTCCTCCACAGATGTTGCCTGACCTGCTGAGTTCCTCTAACGCTCTCTATTTCCTCAAGATACCAACATCAACTGTTCCTTGTGTCATCCTATAAATCTTGCAGCGTGCAGGCATGGGCTGTTTGATTTCTTGAGGACATGGGTAAATGGAATGCAACATAGTGCAGTCAATCCTGAACAACCTCGCCTCTTGCATTAGGATGGAAGGAAGATCATTGGTGAATGAGCTGACTATGGCCAGCCCTTGGACTGTGTGACGTTGTGGTTTTGGGATAATCAACCTGCCTCAACCACATCCATGAAACAGGCCTTCGGCCCACCTTGTCCATACCGACCAGCAATCCCGGCACATTAACACACACTAGGGACACACTGACAATTTTACCAAAGCCAATTAACCAACAAACCTGTACGTTTTTTTGAGTGTGGGAGGAAATCAGAGCACCCGGAGAAAGCACAAGGGAGAATCTACAAACTCCGTACAGATAGTACCTGTGGTCAGGATCGAACCTAGGTCTCTGATGCTGTTAGGCAGCAACTCTACCGCTACACCACCGTGCCGCCCTTACTTCTTAAGATGTTAGCTAAATGTCTCCTTGGGCAAGATGTAGATTGCAGTTATGACGATAGATATGATTTCTCAAATGCCCCAGGTATGGGGAGTAGGAGGAGAACAAGAGTGCAATGTTTGAGCAACACTAAGAGTTTGCCAGGAGACAGACACCTTGTGGTAAACTCATTGCTCCGACCAATGATGCAACGTATCTGTGTACTGTCCTCTTTTGCAATTGACTTCCTAAATACACCCCCTCACACATGTCTGGGTTAAACTCCATTCCTTTATCCATGTTTCCATCTGCTCTGTATTCTGCTGTGTCCTTTGACAATCTTCAAGCTTGTAGCTTTCTCTTCAGGTAGTGAGTGGTCCCTCCCTTCAACTCTGTTATTGGTCCCTGTTGCGTCCAAAAACTGCTCTTGACCTCCCCTGTCCTTTCCCTTCCTCTAATCATGGTTGAAACAAGGAAATGCAGATGCTAGTTTACAAAAAAAAGTCACAAGGTGCTAGAGTGACTCAGCGGATCAGGCAGAATCTCTAGGCAACGAGGATAGGTGATGTTTCAGGTCGGAACCCTTCTTCAGCGATGTGCCTGACCTGGTGAGTTACTCCAGCACTTTGTGTCTTTTTCCTCTACTCACCCCTCTTCTCCATTGACCTTGAGGATGGTGTAACATTTTCCATGGCTGCATCTTTCAGATTTCTGTACTCTGTCGCAGAATCATCTTCTTGCCCCTCTTCCTCCAGAAAGAGCCTTAGTCATCAGTACCATGAATATCTTGTATGATATTGTAACAGAAGGGACTATTTAGCCTAGAACTTGGCAGTCACAGTGTGAAAGATTGGTATGCACCTGTTGTTCAGTTTTTACTCTCTTGCCATTGAGAACTTGGATTTTCTGACCGACTGTTTTCAACAGCTGAATGTGTTCTCCTCGATGCGAACAATCTGGATTTGCAAATGGAACGGATGACTGCAGATCGCGGTGTCGCCATTCTGAACATATTTTCAAATTACTTTATTCATTTTACTCCCAACTATATTTACACGGTTGAAATACATGATCAGTTTTTGTGTGAAAGCATGGATTTTATCCAGCAAGAGTGCAAAATCTATATCTGGTGTCCACACAACTGTAAGAATTAGAGTTCTTCATATTTGCATCTGTAAAATTACATGTCTTTTAGTTTAGTTTACTGTCACGTGTACCGAGGTACAGTGGAAAGCTTTTGTTGCATGCTATCCAGTCAGCAGAAAGACTATACATGATTACAATCGACCCATCCACTGTGTAGGGATACATGATTAAGGCAATAACGTTTAGTGCAAGGTAAAGTCTACCTAAAGATATTTCTAGGGTCTCCAATGAGGTAGATAGTAGTTCAGGACCACTCTCAAGTTGTTGATAGAATGGCTCTGTTGCCTGATAACATAATTTTGTACTTTTGAGATGAAAACAATAGACAATAGGTGCAGGGGTAGGCCATTTGGCCCTTCGAGCCAGCACCGCCATTCAATGTGATCATGGCTGATCATCCAAAATCTGTACCCCATTCCTGCTTTCTCCCCATATCCCCTGACTCCGCTATTTTTAAGAGCCCTATCTAGCTCTCTCTTGAAAGCATCCAGAGAACCAGCCTCCACCGCCCTCCGAGGCAGAAATTCCACAGACTCACCACTCTCTGTGAGAAAAATTGTTTCCTCGTCTCCGTTCTAAATGGCTTACTCCTTATTCTTAAAACTTGGGGTTTTACCTAAACTAAATGCCAAATGTTGATGCCTATCAGTTATTTGATGGTTGAAGTTGTTTTTCAGTAGAACTCCAAGCTAATCTGTAGCCCCCTGTACTAGTTTAGTTTAGGCTAGTCTTGTTTATTTTGTCAAATGTACCGAGGTACAGTGAAAAGCTTTCAGTTGCGTGCTAACCAGTCAGTAAAAAGACTATACATGAATTCCAATCAAGCCGTTCGCAGTGTACAGATACAGGATAAAGGAATTGACCTTTAGTGGAAGGTAAATTCTGAGTAAAGATAATAGTTTGAAAATCTCTAATGTAGATGGGAGGTCAGGACCGCTCTCCAGTTGGTGAGAGAATGGTTCAGTTGCCTGATAACAGCTGGGAAGAAACTCCCTTGTTACAACAAGGCCCAGCATATCTTCCCTTTGAGCGTGTCGTAGCCTTCTGGACTTGGTGTTGAATTCTGTAACTTGAGGTTACGATTTATCTTCTGTGATATGTGCTGAGCCTATTTGTTTTCTTCCTCTGGGAGAAAAAAACGTTCCCAGCCTGACCCGAGGCATGTCTTCCCACTCTGCACTTCACAACTCCTGCATTCTTCTGTCTATATTCTTTGTCTGTCTTTGCCTTTATGTCATTCTCGCTGTTCCACTTCAGCCATCAAACCAGATAACCTTGTTTACAGCTTATCCTCACAGCCACCCTGGGTATACCCTATTAGAGGCATAATCCTTCTTCACACTCCCTGTAGTTTAACAAGCTTCTTTTGTCTCCATCCCACATCTGACAAAGGATCTTGAACGTGACATGCCAACCCTATTGCACTTCTCAAATGTGTGTTCTGTGTGTTTCCAGCATTTTCTATTTTCCAGCATCAACAAGTGTTTTTTTTTGTATTTTTTTCAGTAACGTTTACCATCTATCTCTCAAGATTGAGGGATATAATCATGGTTTTAATTGCAACTGGCAGTTTGTGTTTGCTTCTGAAATGTGACATTGCGTGTGTCTTTGTCATCCTTTGCCAAAATGTGTTCTATAGTTTGTCATTTCTCAATGCTATTAACTCATAAAAAGAGGAACAAGTCTTCATTTTTTTTTTGCATGTATTTAATAATCCTTTGATGCTTTTGTACATGCTTTGGTAAAGTGTAGTGTTCAAATATTCTAAATATTCTATCAAATTTAAGGCCAATTAAATTATTACTCGCTCAGCTGCTATTAACAATAAATACTCTTCCACTGTGACTTGCTCGACTTCACTTCCCAGAGATCCAGCATTTAGATGAAAAGTAAAAAAAACTACAAATACTGGAAGTGTGAACTAAAACAGAAATTGTTGGCACAGTGAATGCAGCGCCAGAGATCCGTGTTCGATCCTGACTGCGGGTTGCTGTCTGTACGGAGTTTGTACGTTCTCCCCGTGACCTGCGTGGGTTTTCTTCGGTGCTCCTTTTTCCTCCCACACTCCAAAGTAATACAGGTTTGTAGGTTAATTGGCTTTGGTAAAATTGTAAATTGTCCCTAGTGTGTAGGATAGTGTTAGTGTACGGGGGATTGCTGGTCGGCGCAGACTTGTTGGGCCGAAGGAGCATGTTTCCACTCTGTATCTCTGAAGTCACAGTTTGGGCAGTACCCGTGGAATGACAAAGGATATTAGAGGGTGAGGGAGAATGGGTTACAGGGAAGTAAACTGGGGAATGGGGGTTGATGGAATTTCCCTGAGAGCAGGCTGGGCTCCATGGGTTGAATGGCAACCTCCTATGTCATAAGGAAATATGTAAGAAAAAATTGTCAAATCCTTCATCTTCTTGTGGATGTTTAGAGATGGGCGTTCAAATAACTTCCACATTGCACGAACAAACAAATTTTAAAACTTCAAAAGTTCAAAGATTTCTACCTGTTTATTCCTCAGTTGAGTAATTCTATGGAGAAAAAGGTCCCTCCCACCCTGCTCGGTTTGAAGCAAAATCTTCTGATTCTGGTATTATTTTAGGAAATCTATTTGCAGCCTATCTTTCCCATGTTTCGATGCCTTTTTAGTACTGGTAACCCGAACTATTCACAATTGTGGTGCAAACCACAAAATGCTGGCAGAACTCAGTGGGTCAGGCAGCTTCATGAGAACAAGGATGAGCGGTGTTTTGAGTCGTAAGATCATAATTGATAGCAGAATTAGGCCATTCGGTCCATCACGTCTGCTCCGCCATTCAATAATTGGCTGATCTATCTTTCCCTCCTAACCCCATTCACCTGCCTTCTCCCCATAACACCGGACCCCCATACTAATCAAGAAACTATCTATCTCGGCCTTAAAAGTATCCATTGCCTTGTCCTCCACAGCCTTCTGTGGCTATGAATTCCACAGATTCACCACCCTCTGACTAAAGAAATTCCTCCTCATCTCTTTCCTAAAGAACCGTCCTTTAATTCTGGGGTTGTGACCTTTGGCCTAGACTCTCCCACTAGTGGAAACTAGTGGAATGTCCCGCACATTCACTCTATCCAAGCCTTTCACTATTCGACTCCTGCCTGAAGAAGGATCACGTTCCAAAATATCATCTGTCATTTCTTGTACGGATGCTGCCTGACCCGCTGAGTTGCCCCAGCACTTTGTGTTCTGCTCAAGATCCCAACATCAGCAGTTCCTTGTATAGACACAGTTGTAGTGTACAATTATAACATGCCTTGTGTTTTTGTTTGCACCACGGTTTAATCTAGTTTACGGCCTTTTAAAAATCTGCACAATGACGTTTAGTATACCCACAGACCCTGCTTTCTTCTCCTCCTCAATGAAATCCTCTCAGGATTTTTAACACACTGTTGAAGTAAGTTACTGTACTTTCGCTGCAGTGAAGTCTATAACAAAGACAATTAAATCCTTTGGTTTCCTTGCAGAGTGATCCTGGAAACATGCCAATACTTGAACAACTTGGATTTGACCAGAGCTCAGATTTCTCAGACACGTCCTTCCAGCAGAAGTTGGATGAGGCTAAAGAGCAGATTAAACGGGAGATCAGGAGAGAGTTGAAGATAAAAGAAGGTGCGGAGAACCTGCGAAAAGTGACAACTGATAAAAAGAACCTGTCCAATGTGGAGCACGTCCTGAAAAACTCCAATCGAAAACTGGAGACGCTGCACGAACAACTGCAGGATCTCAATGCACACATTGTGGTGAAAGATCCAGACGAACTGCAAGGTAATGGCTGCAATGTTTTGTGTTTGTGTAGAAATAATGTGCAAGGTCATACGTGATAGGAGCAGAATTAGGCCATTCGGCCCATCAAGCCTACTCCGCCTTTATTTCAATCATGACTGATCTATCTCTCCCTCCTAACCCCATTCTCCTGCCTTCTCCCCATAACCTGTGACACCTGTACTAATTAAGAATCTATCTATTTCTGCCTTTAAAATATCCACAGCCGTCTGTGGTTAAGAATTGCACAGATTCACCACCCACTGACTAAAGAAATTCCTCTTTATCTCCTTCCTAAAGGAACGTCCTTTAATTCTGAGGCTATGACCTCTGGTCCGAGACTCTTCCACTAGTGGAAACATCCTCCCCACATCCACTCTATTCCAGCCTTTAACTATTAACTACGCAGTAAGTTTCAATGTGGTCCCCCTTCATTCTTCTAAACTCCAGCGAGTACAGGCCTAGTGCCGTCAATTGCGGTGTAGAAAGCAACTTCTGGGTTGTCCCTCAGTACTGCATTCCTTAGAAAAAAATGTACAGGTGCTCAGTTTTCCAGCAATTGGTGGTCTAGCACCTCCTGTAATCCAGACAAAATTACGAGAGCGCACTTGAAACACCCCCAGGCCTGATAAGTGATGAGTCGCATTTGTGTGACAAAATTGCCAGTCGGTGACTCAAGATAAAAGAGAGACTCTAACCACCTCCTTGCATATTCAATATCCTGAATATCCTGAATATTCCTGCAATTGGAAAACACACCAGTGGTTTGAATCATATTTTGAACAAAGGAAAGATTAGATTAGATTAGATTAGATCCTTTATTTGTCATTCAGACCTTTCTGTCTGAACGAAAAGTCATTACCTGCAGCCATACATGTAATAATAAACAACAAAACACACAATAAACACAAATTAACATCCACCACAGTGAGTTCACCAGGCACCTCCTCACTGTGAAGGAGGCAAAAGTCTTAAGGTTACTGTCTCTTCCCTCATTCTCCCTCTGCGCTGAGGCGGTATGTTGTTACCCCACCGGGCGATGGTAGTCACTCCGCGAACGGGCCGGTTCAAGCTCCGCGGCCCGGGGTGGTCGAAGCTGCCGCCCTCCAGTCCAGCAGACGCAGCTGTTGCCGCGGGAGCTCCGGAAAACAGGCACCAGCCTGTGACCTGCGAGCTCCCGACGATGTCGTCCACTGGCCCGCGGCCGATCCCCGGATTCATGTCGTCGCCACCGGAACGCAGCTTCAACCACTGAAGCACCGTCTCAGCCCCGCGCCGGGCCGCCCTCACCGGAACGCCGTCTCAGCCACGAGCCGGGCCGGGCCGCCCTCACCGGAGCGCCATCCCAGCCCTGCACCGGGCCGCCCTCACCGGAGCGCCGTCTCAGCCCCGAGTCGTGCCGTTGACACTGGAGCGCCCGAACGCCGCCACAGCTCCGAATTCGACCAGCCTCACGTTGGTGAGTCCTGGCTGGCTCTGCCTCCGGAGCCTCGAGGTCGGTCGCAGGTTGGAGGCCGCCAGCTCCGCCATTAGGCCTCAGTGCAGACGGAGGCAGAGAAGGGGGATACGACAGAAGAGTCGCATTCCCCCGAAGGGAGAGACAGAAAACCATGTTTCAGCCCCCCCCCCCACACATAACGCAACCTAATAACCAAAAATATAACTGAAACAAGACAAAAAAACAAAAACAAAAAGTAAAGACAGACGGACTGCAGGCGAGCCGCAGCCGTTCAACAGCGCCGCCACTTCCGGAAGATGTTTGCAATTGTTTGGAGCTTATCATCTCAACCCCAGGAGATCCCTGGTGCAGTGTCCAGGACTCAACATCTTCTTCTGCTTCACTAATGACCTTGCTTGGATCCTACAAGTCAGAAGTGAGGATATTTCACAATGATTGTATAGTGTCCAATTCCAATGCAGTCCTTGGCAAATGAAGCGGCCTGAACATAGTACAGCTTAGACAATGCTCAGAGACACAGTGATAATTGGGGGGTTTAAGAAGGAACTGCAGATGCTCGAACAATCGAGGTAGACAAAAATGCTGGAGAAAATCAGCGGGTGAGGCAGCATCTATGGAGCGAAGGAATGGGTGACGTTTCGGGTCGAGACCCTTCTTCAGACAGATGAGGGGATGGAGGGGGCGGGAAGAAGAAAGGAAGAGGCGGAGACAGTGGGCTGTGGGAGAGCTGAGAAGGGGAGGGGAAAGAAGGAGAAAGCAAGGACTGCCTGAAATTGGAGAAGTCAATGTTCATACCGCTGGGGTGTAAACTACCCAAGTGAAATATGAGGTGCTGCTCCTCCAAATTACGGTGGGACTCACTCTGGCCATGGAGGAGGCCCAGGACAGAAAGGTCGAATTCGGAATGGGAGGGGGAGTTGAAGTGCTGAGGCACCGAGAGATCAGGTTGGTTATTGCGAACTGAGGTTGGGCGAAGCGATACCAAGCCTACGCTTGGTCTCACTGATGTAGAGCAGCTGACACCTAGAGCAGCGGATGCAATAGATGAGGTTGGAGGAGGTGCAGGTGAACCTCTGCCACACCTGGAAAGACTGCTTGGGTCCTTGGATGGAGTCAAGGGGGGAGGTAATTGGTGAGTAACATTCAAGCTACAAAGTGCCAGACAGTGACTGTCTTCAAAAGGAAGTGTCCAACCACTGTTCATGGTATTACCATTACTAAATCCCCAATCATCAACATTCTGGAGGGGCGGATGGAGTGTGCTGGGAGGGTGTCATCATTGATCAGAAAGTAAACTGGATCAGACCCGGAAATACCATGGCCACAAGAGCAGATCTGAGGCTGGGTGTGGTGAGCGACACACCTGGCATCCAAGAGCATCTCCACCATCTACAAGGAATACTCTTGCCTGAAAAAGACATCAAGTAGCTGGGCAACTCAGCGGGTCAGGCAGCATCTCTGGAGAACGAGGATAGTGACAACTGAACTGAAACTGAATTGAACTGATTCGGACCCTTCTTCAGACTGGGCTCTTGCCTGGATGAGTACAGACCCAACAACTCCTTTAAAAAAATTCTCACACCATTGAGACAAAGCAATTCACTTGATTGCAACCCCTCTAACCACCATTCCCTCTGCCATCAGTTCAGGTAGCAGGTGCATGGGCCCATAGCGCTCACAGAAACTTTTCCTGATGTGGAAAATATAGTGCCAGTCCCTTATTGTTGCTGAATCAAAATCCCAGAACTCCCTATCCAACAGCACTGTGGAGTTCAGCCGGATTGCAGTATTGTTGTGGATAGCTCACTGAGTTTTATGTACCTGCTTTCATTGTAGCAGTTGTGGCATCGGCCATGGCGCCAGATCAGTAATTAATGCACTGGCTTGGTCTCGTTTTTGTGCACTGGAAACAGCCAGAGAGCTGTGCTGAACTGCTATCGTCTGCAATGCTGACCCTTGGACTATCCTTGATCAGTTGGCATTACCTTGCACTAAACATTATTCTCTTATCATGTATCTATACACTGAAAATGGTTTGATTGTAATCATGTATTGTCTTTCTGCTGACTGGTTAGCACGCAAGAAAAGCTTTTCACTGTACCTCAGAGCACATGACAATAAACTAAACTAAAACTAACAAATACAAATGATTATTCTGTGCAGATGGACCTCGGTCTCCTGGTGCTTTGAGCCGAGAGGCTCGTTCAACGGCCAACAAGAACCGCATTGTGGCACTTGAAAAGCAGCTAAATATCGAGATGAAGGTGAAACAAGGAGCTGAGAATATGATCCAAATGTACTCCACTGGACCCATAAAGGTAAGGAAGAAGTTTTTGTAATTGAGCTTCCATATACAAAGCAATCTTTGCATTAGCTGCTCTTTCATTCCTGTTGATGCAGAAAAAATGGCTCAGGTTTTTGAAACAAGGAGTAAAATTTAGACATTTAATATTTTTCTTCCACTGCCATGATTGGGAATATTGTTCCAGGAACTGTGCTCCATCCCCTGCAACGTGACACGGCAATCCATATATATAAGCCAAGGTTCTCCTGAGCTTAAGACTGTGCAGAAAGTTATTTTTACATATGAATTGAACCAATAAGCATAATAGGCATATGTACTTAAAATGTGGACAACCATTGTATTATAGATCTGAAGTGATCTTGGAAATAAAGAGTCCAACTAATTATTGGTGTTCAAAGAAACTAGTCCAAGACTGAAATCTTATTAGGGTATTAGATTAGGGTATTAAAAATCATAGATTTGTATGTAAAAATAAAGAATGGCAGATACTGATTTGGACCAAAGATAAACACAAAGTGATGTAGTACTTCAACGGGTCAGGCAGCATCTCTGGAGAAAAGGTATGGGTGACGTTTCGGGTTGGGACCCATTGAAGGATCCCGACCCGAAACGTCACCCATCCTTTATCTCCAGAGAAGCTGCCTGACCAGCTGAGTTACTTCAGCACTTTGTGTCTATCTTTGGTCCAAACCAGTATCTGCCATTCTTTATTTGTACATAAATTTGTAGGTTTTGCAGTAAAGAAGTGACCACTTGGCCTATTTGATTCTACTTCTGAGCCAATCCCTTGGAATCAAGGGTAAGGTTTCCACCAGCATTTTGATGAGTCGACAATGCCAATGCGAGGTGTAGTTTTGGGCCGAGTTCGCCAACACACCTTGGATTCCTTATGCCATAAGTCTGCCTTCATCAATCTTTTAGTTATCTCCTCAAAAAGCATAATTGGATTTATGGGACATGATCTCCCTTGCACAAAACCTAATCAAACCCTGCTTTTTCAAGTGGACATAAATCCTGTTCCTTGGAATCTTCCTTAAGATCTAATCTCACCAGCCAGTGGATTCCAGCCTTGTATTTTTTTAAAAAGATGACAAACTTAGCCATCCTCCAGTCTTCTAATACTTCACGTGGGGCTAACAAAGATGCAAAAATCTTCATCAGAGCCGCTTGCTTCCTTTAGCATTTTGGATTAGTGTGCACCAATATTCTAACACTTCTTCCTGATACAGACAAGCTCCAGAATATCAATGTACTCTTCCTTTTAACTCCACATCCTTCACCCTGATGAATACCGATGAGAAGTATTCATTTTGGACCTGGCTTCTATCCCCTGGCTCCACACATCGATTATTTTTTTGTTCCCCGAGGGACCTACTGTTTCCTAAGCAACCCTCTTGATTCTAATATACACATGAAAGGTTCTTGGTTTCTCTCTAATCACACTTGCCAAGGTTATACCATGGCCCCTTTTCATGCAAACCAAGTTCCCTTCCATTGATTACATCTACACTTCACGCTGCCTTGGCAAGGTCATCAGCAAAATCAAGGATCCGTCTCACCCTGGACACGCCCTCTTCTCTCCTCTACCATCAGACAAGAGATTCAGAAGTGTGAGAACGCACGCCTCCTGATTCAGGGATAGTTTCTTCCCAGCTGTTAACAGGCAACTGAAACGTCCTCTCACCAACTAAACAGCGGCCCTGACCTCCCATTTACCTCATTGGAGACCTTCAAACTAATTGTAATCAGACTTTACTGGACATTATCTTGCACTAAACGTTATACTCTTTATCCTGTACCTGTACACTGCGAACGGCTTGAATGTAATCATGTAGTCTTTTCGCTGACTGAATAGCATGCAACACAAACCTTATCACTGTACCTCGGTACATACATGTGACAATAATAAACTAAACTTTTTCTCCTCGTCTATATCAACTATAAACCTCAAGTGACTCCTTTGATACCAATTTCCTATACCTGACATGTGCTTCCTACTTTTCCCTGCTGAACCTCTCAATATCCATCGTTCTTCTGTATTTCCTCCTGTTCCGAGATGTTCCATCCAGTTCTGGTGATTTACTCCGAAGCTCATCTAACTTTCCTAACATATGCATGTTATCAATTTTTAATGCAGTTAGTGTCTCGGCTGTCATTCCCTTCACTATTACGGAAGTATCTTCTTCCCTGGTGAAAACCGATGCAAACATATCCATTTAATACCCGGAGACGCAAGAAACTGCAGATGTGGGAATCTTGAGCAAAACACAAAGTGCTGGAAGAACTCAGTTGGTCAGGCGGTATCTGGTGCCGCTGCCGATCGGAACGCCTGTTGAATGTTTAGTAGAGTGTTAAATTTGTTCATGATGTATGTATTTTTATTTCTATTTATTTTAATGCACACTGAATGGACACTGGTTGAGCAACGTTTTTTTGTTTCCTCTGGGTATGTGAATACTCAGGAAATGACAATAAAGATATACAATACAATACAATACAATTCACACTTCTCTTGCTTATAAATAATAAGCAGCGAGGTTCTATTCTCCTTCATTCCAGGATCTCAGCTCTCCAGTACTATAATATTCACCTTCATCAATGCTTTCTTCCCTTTCCTATCTTTTCTGTTTAGATGAATACTTAGAACCTGTTCCCGTGCTATTAGTCAGGACATTGTTAATGATAAAAATGTCAATCCCATGTTGTTAATTCCACCGTGCCTCTCAAGTCTGTTTAATAGGCCTTCACATATGTGAATTTTAATCCTAATTAAGACTACACTCTCTTCTCATCTCCTCGCATCAGCCATATGTATCTGTTCAATCCTCTAGTTGTTATACTTACCAGCAAATGGCACAAGAGGTAATCTACAAACTGTCATTTTTGTGTCTTTGTTTAATTTATTTCTTAATTCCACAATGTTAGCCAGAAGGGCTCATCCCTTTTAAGACAACCCTTTACTTTTAAATAATGTTTCCACATTAAGAAATATCCTCTCCATTCTGTCAAGGCTTGTCAGGATCTTATAAGTTTTACTTCAGTGTTCCGAACTCCTAGTCTAAATGTAGCCTGACCACCCTTTCTTCATAAGACAATCCATTTATTCCAGGTATTCGTTCAATAACCCTTAGCTGACCTGCTTTAACGGGTGATCTCCCGGTTGCTAAACACTTTAACTCCCCTTCCCATTCCCATTCCCATACTAACCTTTCTGTCTTGGCCGCCACCATTGTTAGTGTGAGGCCACACAATTTGGAGGACCAGCACCTCATATTTCAGCAACCCAGTGGTATGAATGTTGATTTCTCTAACTTTCTAACTTCCCTTCTCATTCCGCCCCTCCCCCAACCTCGTCGTTGTACTAGCTACACTGTCGTCCTGTTGAGTTTCATTGTCTGTATAACTCGTTATCTCCTACCGCACAGCCAACAATGGAGCATTGTAGGCTCTACCTTTCCTTGATCAGTGGTACTGTTTTGCATTTCATTCCATAATTTGTTCTATATCTCTCTATATCACCGTCTATATCCCCTGACTCTCAGCCTGAGGAAGGATTTCAACCTGAAGCTTCACGTATTCCTTTTCTCCAAAGATGCTGCTTGACCCGCTGAGTTACTCCAGTTTTTTGTGTCTATCTCTGGATTAAACCAGCATCTGTAGTTCCTTCCTATACTCCATAACATATTTATATCCTTGCATAGGGAGATCACTTTTGATGAAGGGGTGCTGCTGAGGTAAAAGATGAACAATGGAGCATATACCAGTTTCAAATGGCCTACTCCTGTTTCTGTTTGTGTTCTTATGTTTCCTATTTGTTAATTTATCTTTAGTCTTCTCTGATCAATGTATGATTTCATTATTAATTATTCCTTAACGACTCAACTAAACCCTTAATTACTCTCGAAGGTAGATAGCAAAGTACTGGAGTATGTCAGTGTTTAAGAAAGAACTGCAGATGCTGGAAAAATCGAAGGTAGATAAAAATGCTGGAGAAACTCAGCGGGTGAGGCAGCATCTATGGAGCGAAGGAACAGGTGGCGTTACAGGTCGAGACCCTTCTTCAGACTACTTCAGTCTGAAGAAGTGTCTCGACCCGAAACGTCACCTATTCATTCGCTTCATAGATGCTCTCTCACCCGCTGAGTTTCTCCAGCATTGGAGTACTTCAGTGGGTCAGGCAGCATCTCTGGAGAAAAAGCATGGGAGACGTTTCGGGTCAGGACCCTTCTTCAGACTCTTTCCTTCTTAATTACTCTTCCCTTTTTACCAGTCTGCATGTAGACCTTGAAACCTGATAGCTCCCAGCCCCTGGTCAAACCTGAAGAAGGATCTCGACCCGAAACGTCACCCATTTCTTCCCTCCAGAGATACTGCCTCACCCGCTGAGTTACTCCAGCATTTTATGTCTGCCTTCAATTTAAACCAGCATCTGCAGTTCTTTCTTACACACCCTGGTCAAACCTCTTGTAAATGGACTCGGTGGGCTGCTCTATGCATACTGCACTAACTGGGGTGGTCGTGTTTATGTACTGGGATAGTCTTGCGGATCTGTGTGCAAAAACTGTGTTTCATTGTACCTGGTACACGAGACAATAAAGGATCCACTAACCATTGACCATTGGAGCCATTGTCTGCCATTTCATATTCTGTGTATCTATATACAGAAAATCTATTTGGATCACTCCACTCTGTCTTTTGACTTTAAAATTAATTATTTTCTCTTCCATTCAACTTTATCATCCTTGGCTCACCACAGACCCACTTGAACAAGTAAGGCAGTCAAATTGTGATTTTGTCTTAATTCCACAGGATCGAAAGATGCTCTCCACGGCTCAACAGATGCTGCAGGACAGTAAAATCAAAATTGAAGTGATCCGCATGCAGATCCGCAAAGCGATACAGGCAGATGAGATGCACGTGGAAATTGAGGATGGTCAAGGTAATATTTGTAAGAGAGCTTGGTGATAATCGTGGATTAGTCATTCGTTTCTAAAGTGTACCGTCAAATTGGTACATTTACATTGGTACATTGAACGTCACAGTTCATTGGCTATATTTAAGAGGGAGTTAGATGTGGCCCTTGTGGCTAAAGGGATCAGGGGGCATGGAGAGAAGGCAGGTACCGGATACTGAGTTGGATGATCAGCCGTGATCATATCGAATGGCCGAATGGCCTACTCCTGCACCTATTTTCTATGTTTCTATATCATTCATATACGGAGAAATCATTCTCACAAATAAAAGGATTACCTTTTTGACATCAATGAACATTAAATTAAGTGAATAATATACTGTTTCTATCTCAAATGTATTATTGCTGACAGTTCAGATTATTTATTAGATCCCGTTTCCTCTGTACATTGTGGAAAAGCAAAGACCAAAGATAAACACACTTTAAGTCAACACAGGAGTTGTGAATCAATAATAAAAACAGCTCATTCTTTATAGAGTGTTAAAAATAGATTGCAAGAGAGACATCTGCATATTTTAATGCCAAACCCTATCAGATGGAAGGATGGATAGAAGAATTGATGATAAAACCTAAAGATGGGAAATAAGATAAAGACATGGAAGGAATGAATGTAAGAATGTAATAGTTTGCTAATTGGAAGACAAGACAGCAAGGGAAAGTAAATACAAAAGGGCACACATAAGGATTCGCATTTGGAAGAGTGTAACCAGTTTAGTTTATTGTCACGTGTATCGAGGTACAGTGAAAAGCTTTTGTTGCATGATGACCAGTCTGCGGAAAGACAATGCATGATTACAATCGAGCCATCCACAGTGTACAGATACATGATGAGGGAATAACATGAGTAATGTTTAGTGCAAGATAAAGTCTAGTAAAGTCCGATCAAAGATAGTCCGAGGGTCGAGAGAAAACCCACGTGGTGACAAGGAGAAGGTGCAAACTCTCTACAGACAGTCTCCGTAGTCACGATCGAACCTGGAACTCTGGTACTGTAAAGGGCCTGTCCCACTTTCACAGCCTAATTCGCGACCTTTTTTACTCATGGGCATTTTTCATCATGCTAGAAAAAATCGCCCCGACCTACTTGATGCCACGAGTACCTACGACTGGCATCATCGCCTGCTACGACCTCGTGACGACCATGCTGCAAGTACGAGTCAAGGGCAAACTCGGCAGAGGTCGTGAATTAGGTTGTGAGACTACACCGCCTGCTTAAGGCAGCTGCTACACTTGCTTCTATTTCTGCTATTCTTATTATTCTTCACTTTATGAGGTGCCATTAAACACACATTTGCAGCCCACAAAGACAAAATCTCTGAGCACTATGCCAGTTGAGGACAAATAAGTATGCATTGACATTATTTACCTTTATTAATGCATGTCCTTTTTATTTACTTTTAAAGCCAAGCCGGAAATTAGTCTCCTTGAAATAAGAATTGAAGAGCTGCGGCATCATGTCCGTGTGGAATATGCAGTATCAGAAGGTGCCAAAAATGTTCTTCGCCTTCTGGGGTCAGGGAAGGTACACGATAAGAAGGCGCTGTCTGAGGTAAGGAACCAGGGGAATAATGTTCTGGAGCTGACCATATTATTGGGCAGTGGTTTATTGCACAACAGTCTGTAAAAGCATGTCACCCTGGACTTGGGTAGACCGGGAGATGAAGAAGGCATTTGACACATTTGTCTTTATTGGTAACCCGTAGCGGTCGCAGTCAGGATCGAACCCGGGTCTCTGGCGCTATCAGAGGACATGGTGGAATCAGATAGAATCATTACTTATGAGTAATGTTTGGACAGATTCTTGAATGGACAAGGCCTAAAAAAATAAGGACCTAATGTGGGCAAATATGATTAATGTAAATAGGCAAAACGTGTAGGAAGGAACTGCAGACACTGGTTTAAACCAAACTCTTTCACACAAAGGGTGGTGGGTGTATAGAACAAGCTGCCAGATAAGGTTGTTGAGGCTGGGACTAACCCAACGTTTAAGAAACATGCAGGTGCATGGATTGACGGGTTTGGAGGGATATGGACCAAATACAGGCAGGTGGGACTAGCGTAGCTGGGACATGTTTGCCGGTGTGGGCAAGTTGGGCCTGTTTACACACTGTATGACTATGATCAAGGAAATGTCGAATGATTCTGTGTTAACTGAGGGGAGGGTGACGGCGAGGCGTACAAACAGTACAATTAATCGGGAGGGCAGTGAAACAAGTCGGAGAACTCGGGTGGGGGAGGGATGGAGCGAGAGGGTAAAGCAAGGTTTACTTGAAACTGGAACCCAGTGGGATGAACATTGATTTCTCCAACTTCAAGTACTGTAACCCTTGCTTTCCCTCCCGCTGTGTTACTCCAGCACTTTGTGTCTATGTCCCATTTGTAATCCTCTCGTCATCTGACACCTCACCTGCAGCAGGTGAAGATGCAAATGTAACCATCGCGGCCTGAGCAATCTCAGCACTGAGGATTTGTGCAACTTTATTTCAGAGCCATTAGTTGTGCAGCACAGAAATGGGTCTTTCAGCTCACCAAATTCATGCTGACCAATTTGCCTATTCACATTGAAGATAGACACAAAAAGCTGGAGTAACTCAGCGGGACATGCAGCATCTCTGGAGAGAAGAAATGGGCGACGCTTCGGATCCATCTGCCCGATCTATTCCTCTCGTGCTTATGTATACCTCATAAGATCACCCTTCATCCTCCTGTGCTCCAAGGAATAGGGACCCAACCTACTCAACATCTCCCTGAAGCTCACACCTTTCAAGCTTGACTATATCTTTCCTATAACAGGGTGCCCAGAACTGAACACGGATTCTAACTGTGGTAGAATCTGATGGGAATTGATGAGTGATAAGAAGTAAATAAAGGAAGACAAATTCAAAAGGAGGAGTAATATGGACTCATACATTACATACCAGCAGGCCCTTTGGCCCAACAGGTCTATTCTGACCAAAGTGCTCCATTTAACCTAGACCCTGTTCCCGTGTTTAGCATATATCCCTCTTTATAGTTTCTTTCCATGTACCCATCCAAATGACTTTTAATGAGCAAAAGTTCAATGAAAGAGCATTGAATGGCGGTGCTGGCTCGAAGGGCCGAATGGCCTACTCCTGCACCTATTGTCTATTATCTATTGTCTAAATGAAAAGGTGCTTGAAAAAAAGCTGGCAAAGCATTTAGAGCATATTTTTTAATTACGCTGGAATCATTGTAGGATTAGTACAGGATCAGTCACACAAGTCTGGTTTGTGTAAGAATCTTTTTAATTAGCTTGAAGTGATGTACACCATATATCAAAAATATTCCTTTTGCATCCTAGGCTCAATCCAGGCTGAACGAGTCAAGTGAAAAGCTGGACCTATTGAAACATTCTCTGGAGCAGAGAGTAAACGAGCTCCCAGAAGATCATCCCAAAGGGTGTATTATTAAAGAGGAACTCGTCATGTTGTGCTCTCCAGCATTCAGTAATCGGATCAATGCTTCGTATCAACAGAACCAGTACAGCACACTGTACAAACCTTCGCCACTAACAGGTATGCATTTGGATTGGCCTGAATACATTCTCAGGATATCCGTGTTACTGGTAAAGGGCCTGTCCCATTTTTATGACCTATTTCATGATCTCTGCCGAGTTTGCCCTTGACTCGTACTCGCAGCATGGTCGTCACGAGGTCGTAGGCAGGTTGTGATGCTAGTCGTAGGTACTCGTGGCATCAAGTAGGTCGGGCGTTTTTTTCCAACATGATGAAAAATGTCCTCGAGTAAAAAAGGTCGTGAATTAGGTCATGAAATTGGGACAGGCCCTTCAGGCCAATGGATACCATTAACAAGAAGGATCAACCACACAATCCAGGCTAGGTAGGAGTGCTAGGTTTCCATCCTTGATGGATATTGTTAAACCATTTTGTTTTATTGTGAACAATCCAGGTTACAATTTCCAGTTAAATACGAGTTTGTAGATTGGTTTCAGCATTAGCCCATCAAATCTGTAGCAGCTCAGTATAAGAGCAATCAAGCTATTTCCACTCCCCTCCATCCTTCGCATCATAGCTGGAAGTCTTTGGGATGTGGGGGGAAACCCACATGGTCACAGGGAGAACGTGCAAACTCCACACAGACAACAACCAGGGTGAGGATGGAACTTGCGTCTCTGGCGATGTGAGGCAGCGGCTCCACTGTGCTGCCTCTACTCCTCGCCATCATGTTCCCAGCCATAACCACTTGCTGAATAAGAGAAGCTTCCCACTTGTCACTTTTGCTAGTTGTTTTCATTCTATGTCTCCTGCTACTTGCCCTACCCGCTAATGGGAATAGTCTCTCACTTTTTTCCGGTTTATTTTTGTCTCCCTTGGGCACTCATTAGTTAGGATGACAGTTTGCATGTCATCATGAAGCAATGATTGAATGGAGCAACAACAAGAATCAGAACACTGCAGATACTAGAAATCTGAAATAGAAACAGGGGATGCTGGAAGCTCTCGACAAGCTGGTAGCATCAATGGAACGAGAAATGGATTTAATGTCTCAGATAAAGACCTTGACCCGAAACATTAACTGGAGTGGCCATGAATTTCTGCAGGTAGCTCAAGTTGAGTCCCTTATGTTGGAGCTCAAAAAGATCATGTATAGTGGATGTTACTGCATCCTCTATTGTTCCATTTCCTTTGGAGCATTTCCACTGTGCTAGAGGTAGTGTGAGTGCAGACCAAGCTGTGTCATTGCCCCAACACTTTTCTCGATCTTTCTTATTGCAAGATTGCACCTCACCGTTTCAAGATTCAAGATTCAAGATAGATGTAATTGTCACGTGTGCCTGATGGCACAGTGAAATGAATTTCCATACAGCCATACAATAAAAATCAACAGGACACAACACACTATAGGGTTTGACATAAAACATCCCCACACAGTTCCATTTCCTGTGTGGGAGCACCAAAGTCAGTTTCCACTGTTCCCCGTGGTCAGGGCCTCCCCAAGTCCGCAGTTGCAGGGCCCCGCTGTGTCATTGTCCGCAGGCCGGGGTTTTCCGACGTCGGGGCTGCTTTCCTCAGCGGCATGCACAGATTGCACCTCCCAAAGTCCCGTGGCACAATGGCAAGTGAACCATCTTACCCCAACCAGAGAGCAGTCCTGAACTACTATCTATCTCATTGGGGACCCTCGGACTACCTTTGATCGGACCCTACTAGCTTTACCTTGCACTAAATGTTATTCCCTTCCCTTATCAGCGGAAAGACCTTTCACACTGGTCTTTCTGCTGGCTGGTTAGCAGGCAACAAGAGCTTTTCACTGCACCTCACTTTCACTTCACATGACAATAAACTAAACTGAACCGAGCCTTCAACAGATTTCCCACTGGAGTGGATTTAATCCACAGCACCAATGGCAACATGTTCAACTCACCTCGCCTCCATTCTGTCATCCAATAATAAATATCTTCGGCAAGGCTGTGGAATAATTTAAACCACTGAAAGAGCTCTGAAATGGCACAGAATGAGGAGGGCGTTAGAGGACTTTTACACTGTTCAAATGGTTAGAGAAGCAGCAGACAAAAGTTATCGAAGATTTGATCTTGGTAGACTTGACCAGGGACTAAGTTGCATAATATTCGTGGTGAATTGGAAAGTTTTTTGAGGTTGTTACGAAGATTTTAGTTTGTTGAAGTGATAAAGATGATTGATATGGGTTGGGCAGTGAATGCTACCTGCATGGACTCTGTGCAGTGCTGTTCTATCTTCTTAATGGGGCAACCAGAAATGCGCAGCGTATACCAAAGGCGGCTTTACGAAGCAGCAGAAGGCACATTCAGCTGTGTATCCCTGTAGAGGTCTGCACAAAATGCTGATGCAATTGTAAGTGGACTCATTGTCGGTGGTATTCACAGTTCAACGAAAGGAGAGAATTGGGTAAATAAATAATAAAGCATGGTCCATTTTGAATGGAGATGGGTGAATAGATAGAGCAACACATGGCACTTTGACGTTTACTGTTTGTGTGTTTCAGGCATGTTGGAGGTCCGTGTTGTGGGCTGCACGGGTCTACTGGAGTCGGTCCCAGGGCGCTCTCGAGGGTCAGGTACTCCTCTGCCTGCATACAGCCCCAATGACAGTAGGAATTCTTTCATGAGCAGGACCAGCCGGGGCTTGTATGGAAGGAGCGGGAGTGGCAGCGGTCGTAACTTCATGAAAACCGAAGATTTGTCCAGTTGAGTGATTTTCAACAAATTCCTGTACCTTTTAGATTTTCAATTGAACTAAAATGGAACATTAGCTAAATCCATAAGTACAATAGACAAGCAAGCTGTCTTTGTTAAATAAAACCTATAAAGTGCTGGAAACACTTGGTAGGTCAGGCTTCACCAGTGGAATGAGAAACCAAGATAACATTTCAGGTCAAATAAACAAAATGATTTGACCCACATTTGTGACGTAAAATGTTTTGTAGAAACCATACAGTTTTCTTTATATTTTCAGTTTAAGGTAAATTACAGCTGCAATCCCAGAATGTCCTTATTTTTGTTTTGTTTGATTGCTAACGTCAGGAGTAATGGAACACGCAATATCACGTAGACAGGAATAGTTTAAGTACTTTTTTCCCTCCTTCTGGCACAGAAAGTTATATAATATATATCAATATCCACCTTAACTGACTTTAATATCTTAAATAACTTTATTCAAGAAATATTCCACCTTATTATCGTATCATGTTTGATATATTAAAATGTTTTAATTTTGTGAATCACTGTGATTATTTTAATGCTATAGATACATTTAAAATGATTGTTTGGAAGCTTTCTTGTGACTTTAAAAGTGTTAATCAGGGGCATGGTGTTAATCAGGGGAATGGTGTTTCACAGCAGTGAAGTTGCTGGGATGGTATAATTTTACTTGGATGGAGCACATTTGGGATTAATTAAAACGTCTACACCTCACAACGTATTTAGTCCATCCTTCTGAAAAGTGTGGAATGGGCAAGTGCAGGCAAGGATATTGTTAAGCTTAATTGTAATATGCACAACAAACACAGCTGATATGTTTGAGGGATTCCAGGAGATGTGAGGAAAACGCCATCCCCGGACTGAGTAGGATTGATGTAGAATCATGGAACTGTAGGTGTTGGTTTACACAAAAGGACAAAAAGTGGTGGAAGTGCCAGTCTGAAGAAGGGTCCCGACCAAAAACGAATCTATCCATGTTCTCCAGAGACGCTGCCTGACCCGCTGAATTACTCCAAGACTTTGTGTCCTTTTGTGCAGGATTATGTTTGCTCCATGTGTAGGAAGGAACTGCGGATGCTGGTTTAAACCGAAGATAGACACAGAAAGCTGGAGTAACTCTGCGGGTCAGACAGCATCCCTGGAGAAAAGGTATAGGTGACGTTTCGGGTCGAGACCCTTTTCCTCGTCACCTATTCCTTTTCTCCAGACCCGCTGAGTAACTCCATCTTTTTGTGTCTATGTTATGATTATAATACGTCTCATACTTGCAATTCTTTTTTCCCTCCAGATGAAGTGAGTGCCGTCCTGAAGCTTGACAACATAGTTGTTGGGCAGACAGCTTGGAAAGCAATAGGTGACCAATCGTGGAATCATAACTTCACAGTGGAGTTAGAACGTGTGAGTACAATGGACACACGTGAATTACTGTTAATTACTGAGTAAAGATCAGGATATGATTGCATTGGACAGGGTACTGACAGGATTCACTAGGTTTAGTTTAGTTTAGAGATACAGTGCAGTAACAGGCCCTTTGGCCTATCATGTCCACACCGACCAACGATCCCCGCACACTAACACTATCCTACACACCCTGGGGACAATTTACATTTACACCAAGCCAATTAACCTACAAACCTGTCGTCTTTGGAGTGTGGGGGAAAACCCTTGCAGATATTTACAGAAATTTGTTGTTATGGAATTCACAAATCACAACTCAAAAATGTTACTTGTGGAATAAAATTCCCCCTCGCTTCGTACAGTTGTGGTGCAGTTTGTTTTTCTTCCGGAATCCAAACCTCATACCATGCGGTTCGTCTGTATAAGGAGAGACTTGTTTCCCCAGGAATGGAGAAGGCTGAGGGAGGATCTGATAGAAATATTTAATATTCTGGGGGGGGGGGGGGATAATAGAAATCTCCTTCGATAATACAAATCTCTAGTGTGGGTTGCAATCTGGAATGTGCTCCCGGAAGAGTTGGGGGTGGCAGAACTTCTCACAGCCTCCATCACCATTAAATCACCAAGGCATAGGAGGCCATGGACATAATGCATGTGAATGGCATTAGTGCCAGTAGATACAATGAGGGGCATGGACATAGTTGTCTGTAGGGCTTGTTTCTGTGCTGTGTGGCTCTGTCTGTGCCCTATGGCTCTGTGACTCCAAACAATTAGCCTTGGCTGAAGGTGAAGGACCAGTAATTTTTACTATTACCACATTAATTGATCAGGTTTCTCAGGGGTATATAATTTTGGATAGATAGGCAGATTTAGAGGAATATGGGCCAAACGCAGGCAGGTGGGACGTGTAGTTGGGTCATGTTGGTCATCGTGGGCAAGTTGGGCCGAAGGGTCTGTTTCCACGTTGTATAACCCTATGACTCTATGATGAATCTTGGAAGATTTCTGTGGAGCTGATTGCAGAGATACTAATATAGAGAGTAAAGTCAAAAAAGGAACACATGAAGAATTTTTAAGTATCGAGAAGTGTATGTGAACAGAAATCTTGGAGTAATGCCCACAAATCCCTTAAAAGTAGCAGGAAAGGTAAGTAAGCTGGTTAGGAAGAGACACTTAACTTTATTGGCCAGGGAATAATTAGGTCACAACTAGAGTTCAATGTGCAGTTACAGGAACTTGATACCACACAAGGGAATGCAGAGGAGATTCACTGGAACATTGCCAGAAGAAGCATCACAGGGAATGTGCAGTTCCCCATTAGTGTTTCCCCTTAGTGTCGTCTTAGCTTCTGTGTTCAGGTTTTACCTGTTGCCGCTACGATATTTGGAATAATACAGAGATCTGATAAATTCTATCTGCCGTTTCTCTGTTCAACTTTCCAACTGATTTATATACTTTGCACTTGTTCCTATTGAAAATAAACTTGACTTGACTTTGCGTATGTCTCATTTCTTGTGTCCCGTGGTGTTTTTAACGCCCAGTGTGTAAGCCTTTGTTCTCCCCATTGCCTCCATCTTGTGATGTGAGACTCTCACTTTAGTCCCTTTTCACCCTTTTCTGCCAACTCTCAAAGTTCTCCTAGACCATGTGTGTTTCTATCTTCACTGCTACATTTAAACAGCCTGTCCTAAACTATTGTACTACCACCCATATCCCTCCCTCTAGGTTTAGATTTCACTCCTCTTCCTCTTTCCTTAGCTGACATGCTTTTGTCTCCATTCCACCTCTATCCTTTGTCGCTATCACCCCCATGGCCTATATCAATTGCCAGGCTTTGCCCAAAACCCCATGTCTCTTTTTCAGCTTTCTCTCCCCTCCTCCCTCCGTCTGAACAAGGGCCTGTCTATGCTGCACAAATGCTACCCGACTTGCTGAATTCCTCCAGCAGTTTGATTTTTATTCAAGATTCCAGCATCTGCAGTTTCTTGTCCCTTGGTCAAGCACCCCGTCAGGCCTTGTGATCATCGTGTTTTTAGTGCAGGCTATATATTTAAAAGGGTGCCCAATATAAATCACAGGTTTATAGAATTATACAGACAAAATGGAGACTATATACATGCATCATACTTCATGATCATTCTAATAGATAATAAGAATATTAGAGGCTGGTGCTTATGGTCAGTATGTTTCCGAGCCCCACCTTCTCAGTAACCCATACCCAAGAACTACACCTAACATTAACCTTCAGTGTAACCTTTCTCATGCTTGAGGAGTCTGTACTTTTGTTTGGAAAGCCTGTTATGCTGTTTAGTTTAGTTTTGTTTCGAGATACAGTGCAGAATCAGGCCCTTCAGCCCACTGAGTCCGCACCGACCAGCGATCCCCACACATTAACACTACCCTACACACACTAGGGACAATTTTACACTTATACCAAGCCAATTAACCTACAAACCTGTGCGTCTTTGGAATGAGGGAGGAAATCGGAAATCTCGGAGAAAACCCACGCAGGTCACGGGGAGAACGTACAAACTCCATACAGACAGCACCCGTAGCCGGGATCTAACCTAGGTATCTGGTGCTGCAAGCTCTGTAAGGCAGCAACTCTACCGCTGTGCCATTGTGCTGCCCTAAGTGAGAAGTCTTTTTAATTTTCTTGCCGTCAGTATTTACTGTGGAAATGGTTGGACTCTATTGATAACTGGAGGTATTAATTGTAATAATATTTTATATTGCAGACTCGGGAATTGGAGATCAGTGTTTACTGGCGAGATTGGCGTTCACTCTGTGCATTAAAGTATCTCAAGCTGGAAGATTTCCTGGACAATCAGCGGCATGAAATCCACTTGGATCTGGAGCCTCAGGGGGTGCTACTGACCGAGGTACGTCTGAGGAGCAGTTCCATCAGTGAATGAGCGAAGGAGGTTGTGGACTCGGTCTGCAAGAAGAGCGGAGGGTAGGGGAAGGAATACGGAAGATGGGGTAGGGAAGGCAGAAGCGGTGTGAGCAAAAATAGGATTTAGATTCGTTTAGTTTAGAGATGCAGCGTGGAAACAGGCCCTACAGAAATAGGCAATGTTTCGGGGCGAAACATTACCCATTTCCTTCGCTCCATGGATGCTGCTGCACCCGCTGAGTTTCTCTAGCACTTTTGTCTACCTGCTGAAGGAACTTAGCAGATCAAAAATAATCTGTGGAAGCTGAGGGAACTGATCGCTCAGGCATCAGGGGCCATCAGATGGATGAATTATTATTATTAAATATTATCATTAAATCGTTGAAAACATTAGCGACGCAGAGGTGCTGGTTTCCGACGGGCATACCTCGTACGACAGTGATAGCAACTTCTACTGCAGTGTGGATGTCCGTTGGCTCGCTCTGAGCTCATCCGCCCTTTGAGATGGATGAAAGGTATTTTAAAAGCAGAGATTGCTGGGTTCTTGATTAGTGAGGGAGACAACGGTTGCGGGGAGAAGACAAGAGAATGGGGCTGAGGGGGAAAAATAGGTCAGTCATGATCGAATGAGGGAGCAGACTTGATCCGGATAGCCTAATTCTGCTCCGATGTCTTATGAAATGGAGCACGAGACAATCTGTGCGTCACATCTCCACCTATAACCCAACAGCTCCAATCTCCGCATAGCCCTCACCTCTTTAGAAAATGGCTAACTCCCCGCTAAACTCTCAGCCTTGATGCAGAATCTTTCAAGCATCAGGCACCATTCAATCATGGCTGATCTCTCGCTCCCTCCTAACCCCATTCTCCTGCCATCTCCCCATATCTCCCCTCTGCGCACCGAGTCCTGATGCAGTGTCTCCATCCAAAACATCAACCATCCCTCTGCCTCCACAGATGCTGTTCGGTCCTCTGACTTCCTCCAGTAGCTTATATTTTTGCTCCAGATTTTGACACGAAAGAAATTATCTAAAGATATGACCAATTTTTTTTTTTTTAAAGTGAAAATCATTACTTCAAGCACAAATAATTAAAAAATGTAATTTTACATAGAAACATAGAAAATGGGTGCAGGAGGAGGCCATTCGTCCCTTTGAGCTAGCACTGTAATTCACTGTGATCATGGCTGATCGTCCCCAATCAATAACCCGTGCCTGACTTCTCCTCGTATCCCTTGATTCCACCAGTCCCAAGAGCTCTATCTAACTCTCTCTTAAATCCATCCAGTGATTTGGCCTCCACTGCCCTCTCCTCTGGCAGGGAATTCCACAAATCATTTTGTTCAGTATAATATTACAATAAAACCTATCAATTTTACAGTGGTTAAAAACCGCTGCTAAAATGAATGGGGATGTGAAACTGAGCTGGGCCTAACAGATTCTGCTAGTAATCTTTCAGCAAATGAGGGAGTTTTGCAATTAGAAACTTGTGTGCTAAGCTATTGAACTTGCTGGCAAGTTATCACAGGGATTGTGGCAAAACCACTGGAAATGTGCCCTATCATTAAAGGAGAGTAGTCCACTTTCACATGGTAATGTTGTACTAAATGGAAGATAGAGACAAAATGCTGGAGTAACTCATTGGGACAGGCAGCAACCTGGATAGAAGGAATGGATGAAGTTTCGGGTCGAGGCCCTTATTCAGACCTGGTCTGAAGAAAGGTCGCGACCCAAAACGTCACCCATTCCTTTTATCCATGGATCAGGCTGAACTGCTGAGTTACTCCAGCATTTTGTGTCTACGTTCGGTGTAAACCAGCATCTGCAGTTCCCGCCTACTTATACTAAATGGAGAAAGGTAAGCACCATGACTTCAATGGGGATACAAGGAACTGCAGATGCTGGTTTACAAAAAAAACCCGATATGCAGCCAAAGGTTAAGCAGCTCCCTTTAGAGATCCAAACAGGGGTAGCAACCTCTCGTACACCATGTACACACAGTAGAAACGAGGAACTGCTGGTTAATACACAAAAGAACACAAAGTGCCGGAGTATTTCAGAGTGTCAGGCAGCATCTCTGGAGAGCATGGATGGGTGACATTATCAAACTGGACCCTTCTTCAGACTCAAATTCATCCGAGTTCAGATTTTTGGATTTTCTTCGCATCCCTGAAGTGTTTGATTGGGAACACAGTCTTCTTCAGTGTTAATGCGTAAATGAATGAGGGCTAAGTGGGGAAACGCATGTATGTGGGTTTGGAAATGTGACCCCAGAGTTGAGCAGCAACCAGCTGCAGTGCTCAAATGATTGCAAGATTGATTCTTTACTTTAGACCTTATAGATACAGCGTGGAAACAGGCCCTTCGGCCACTGAGTCCATGCCGACCAGCAAACGCCCCGTACACCTCCACTATCCTACACACTATGGACAATTCATAAATTTTACCGAAGCCGATTAACTTATCAACCTGAAGGTAGACAAAAATGCTGGAGAAACTCGGCGGGTGAGGCAGCATCTATGGAGCGAAGGAATAGGTGACGTTTCGGGTCTCGACCCGAAACGTCACCCATTCCTTCGCTCCATAGACGCTGCCTCACCCGCTGAGTTTCTCCAGCATTTTTGTCTACCTTCGATTTTTCCAGCATCTGCAGTTCTTTCTTAAACTTATAAACCTGTACATCTTTGGAAACCAGAACACCCAGAGAAAACTCACATGGTCACAGGGAGGACATGCAAACTCCATACAGACACCACCCATAGTCAGGATCGTACCTGGGTCTCTGGCGCTCTAAGTGCAGTGTAGGTTTACAAGGTTAATTCCTGGGATGGTGGGACTGTCATATGCTGAGGGAATGGAGCAGCTGGGCTTGTACACTCTGGAGTTTAGGATGAGAGGATATTTTATTGAAACATATAAGATTGTTAAGGGTTTGGACACGCTGGAGGTTGGAAACATGTTCCCGTTGTTGGGGGATGTCCAGAACCAGGGGCCACAGTTTAAGAATAAGGGGTAAGCCATTTAGAACGGAGATGAGGAAACACTTTTTCACACAGAGTTGTGAGTGTGGAATTTGTGAGTGTGGAATTCTCTGCCTCAGAGGGCGGTGGAGGCCAGTTCTCTGGATACTTTCAAGAGAGAGCTAGATAGGACTCTTAAAGATAGCAGAGTCAAGGGATATGGGGAGAAGGCAGGAACGGGGCACTGATTGGGGATGATCAGCCATGATCACATTGAATTGCTGGCTCAAAGGGCTGGATGGCCCACTCCTGCACCTATTGCCTATTGTAAGGCAGCAACTCTACCACTGTGCTGCCCTCCTGCACCATAACTGCTTCTACACACTGCTATCAATTGTTATTTGGCAGGTCACTTTCTCCAACCCAGTGATTGAAAGAATAACCAAGCTGCGTCGACAGAAGAAGATCTTCTCCAAGCAGCAAGGTAAAGCAAATTTGTTTCAGTGTCAGTCTCATCAGGCTGTTCCCCTGCTGATTTTGTTGCATTCAATGTTGAGTTTTCATCCCATTAGCAATGTCCAAATTAAAATGTTCTGAAAACCATTCATCTTTTTAATGCTACACTTAATTCAAAAGAGATAAAGAATTCGACACATCAGCATTACCCCCCTGTTTTTGTATACAAGCCCCCTCAAAATAAATGCTAGCATTGCATTTGCTTTCTTTACTACCAATTCAGATTAACTTTTTGAGAACCTGCACCAGCACTCCCAAGTCCCTTTACATCTCCGATATCTGGATTCTCTCCTCATTTAGAAAATAATCTATGGCTTTATTCCTACTACCAAAATGCACTGTGCTACACTATATTCCATCTGCCACTTCTCTGCCCTCTCTCCCAACCTATCCAAGTCCTTCTGCAGAGTCCTTGCTTTCTCTACACTCTCTGCCCCTCCACCTATTTTTGTATCATCCACAAAGTCTTCAATCCCCTCAGCCAAATTCTTAATATACAAAGTGAAGAGCAGCGGCCCCAGCACCGAGTCCTACGGAACTCCGCTAGTCACTGGCAGCCAACCAGAAAAGTCCCCTTTATTGCCACTCTTTGTCTTCTGCCATTCAGCAAACCTGCTATCCATGCTAATATCTGGTCTTTGATACCAGCTTCCATAGCAGCCTCCAGTGTGGCACCTTATCAAAGGCTTTCTGAAAATCCAGGTAAACAACACCTACTGCCTCTACTTTGTCTCTCCTGCTATTCACTTCAAAGACATCTAGCAAATTTGTCAGACAAGACCTCCCCATCACAAAGCAATGCTGACTTTGGCCTATTTTATGGTGAACATCGAAGTACTCCGTAACCTCATCCTTAAAATGGACTCTAAAATCTTACTAACCACCAAAGTCAGACTAACCGGCCTATAGTTCCCACTATTCTGCTTTGCTCCCTCCGAACATGAGATTGGTGGGTATATTTTGGAGTCAGATGCATTCTTGCCGAACTGTTTGTCGTGGAAAATGTACCTGCTCTTCAATGCCACTAACTCTCTGCCTAATTGTGTTTTAGGGAAGACTTTTCTTCGAGCTCCTCAGATGAATATCAACATTGCCACTTGGGGTCGATTGTTGAGGAAAGCATTTCCCACAGTTAACTCCACTGGGACGTACAGTCCCTCGTCTTACATGAATGCTGTCACTGATGGTCGGCAGCCACTATCCACCAACATGCCAGGGTAAGATTGTAACTGTGTACACTGTGCTGAGTTTCCCATTGTAATGTACCCGTAGAGTATTTAAATCCTTTGAATGGTTTTCTGCTTCAGTCCAATTCTTTACTTTACAGATACAGCGCGGAAACGGGCCCTTTGGCCCACGAGTCCACACTGGCCAGCGATCACCCCATACACTCACACTATCCTACACACTAAGAACTATTTACAATTGTTACCAAAGACAATTTACCCACTAATCTGTATGTCTTTGGAGTGTGGGAGGAAATCGGAGCATCCGGAGAAAACCCACGCGGTCCCAGGAAGAACGTACAAACTCTGTACAGACAGAACAGTGGCACAGCGTTAGAGTTGCTGCCTTAAAGCGCCAGATATACAGGCTCGATCCTGACTACAGGTGCTGTCTGTATGGAGTTTGTACGTTCTTCCTGTGACCGCGAGGGTTTTCTCTGGGTGGTCCGGTTTCCTCCCACACTCTAAAGACGTACAGGTTTGTCGGTTAAATTGGCTTCTGTAAAATTACATTGTTCCCCAGTGTGTGATCCATGATGGATTTTTAGGGAGAGCTGATTTTGAGAAAGATCCTGTATTCTCTGTTGACAGTACTTTTGTGAAGTCCTAGCTGGGATTTGCTCTGCACCAGAGCTCATGTGGTTGATGCAGCTCCCAGCACTTTGCTTGGATTTGTTGCCTATTTAGCCTCTTGCAGGTAAAATCTGCAATGTAAGGGGTGGAGGAACATAGTAGCCAAGAGAGAAGGCAGTTGAGTCAGATCCTTGAAATATTACTTTTTTGCTGTGTCAATACGGACACACTCTGCAATTACTGCAGCGGCTTCGTCTCCAATCTTGAAGGCCATAGTTAATAAGGTGTCTGAGATCCCCTGGGACGTCATTATCTTCCCTCAAGAGGGAGATGATGTCATGGATTCATGTCAGAATTACCACTCTGCCATATTTTAGTATTCAGCAGAGATTTTATCTCCTCCAGAAATTTCAGTTTTTCAAACTATTTGCAAACTGGTGTCGCATCAAGGTTGTGGCAGATGCTTGCATCACAAAGTCTTGGATGAGATGTTTAGAACGGAACTGCAGATGCTGGTTTACATCGACGATAGGCACAAAATGCCAGAGTAACTCAGCGGGTCAGGCAGCATCTCTGGAGAGAAAGAAAAGGTGACATTTTGTGTCGGAATGAAGAAGGGTTCTGTCACCTACTTTTCTCCCGCGAGACCTGCTGAGTTACTATTGCATTTTGTGCTTATCTTTGGTTGAGATGTTGACTGTTTCACTGTCCTTTTTCTGTCCTCCCCCCATTACAGAACTCTTCCCCATCTCCCCCAATTCTCAATTTGCTCAGAATCTGTTCACCTTCAACAACTGGGGTGGCAGCTGGTATACCTGCTACCTCACAGCGCCTGAGACCCGAGTTTGCTCCTGATCTCAGGTCCTGTTTGTGTGGAGTTGCTACATTCCCCCCTGTGACCGCATGGGTTCGGTGAGTGGATAATATAGAACTAGTGTGAACGGGTGATCAATGATCGGCATGGACTCAGTGGGCCAAAGGACCTGTTTCCATGCTGTATCTCTCAACTGAACTAAACCAATTTTCCAGTTTTGATGAGAGATCTAATGATATATATTTAACATGCTGCCCCAGTCTTTCCAGCATTTTATGTTTCTATAAAATTAATTTCCCTTCTTCATTGATTACATGGATATTATTCTTATTTATCCTCGAGGTCTGATTGTTTCATTCAATTGTGTTTAATTTTGAGCAGCTGACAATAGCTGCATGCAACAGATAACAATTCACTGCTGAATCCATGCCAACCTCTCTTCCTCTTTGTACATTGTCCTTCAGATAAGAGCTTTGGGCTAATTTGCTAAGGAAATGAGAAACTAATTTCCACTTTTACAACAGCAAATCATTGTTTGAACACTTAACAGTTTATGTAAAAGTCACAGAAATGTTGCATGATTGTGATGAAGGCATTCTATCTACTTGTTTTTTCCCGTCATTTTCCACTGTTCCTTTCCTCTTCTCTACGGAACGAAATGTTCATAACACCGTGTTGGTATTACTACACCTGGAATATTGTGTCGTTTTAGGTTCCTTTCCTGAGTAAAAGTTATTCTTACTCTCCAGGGAGTTCAATGGACATTCACTAATTTGACAGAGGGCTGCATTCCCAAGCGTTTTGAAGAATGCAAGGCGATGTCATTAAAGGGCCTGTCCCACTTGGCCGTCATTTTGTGCCTCATTCACGCATCATATGTAAAATAGGTTGACGCGTCGTTACACGCGATGTCGCACGCAAATCACACGTCATCTGCGGTCTAGTGCGCGTGCCGTCATTAGAATACTCCGCGGCGCGTGGCGACGAATGGTTACGCACGGTGACGTAACCGTGTGTCACCACGCGTTACACGTGAGACGTCGGGATGCCAGCGTACAACGCCAATGCATCAGCGTGCGTACCCAATGCGTCAGCGTGCGTACACGATAGGTCACACAGGTGGCGTACGAGGATTTCATGCAGCACGAAATCCTGGAGCGCCGCTTGATACCGCACGCAACTCCACACTCCTCCACGCCTCTCCATGCGCCCATCACGCGCTACCCACACGCTATCCTTGCGTCACACGTGACAACCACATTTTTGGAGGTCGCATAAATGGCGCGCAAGTGACGGCCAAGTGGGACAGGCCCTTAAAACGTTGCAAACAATGTTAACTGCGTTGTCATCCAAATTGTTCGTGTTGATGGCAACCAGCAGGGCATTAGGAGGGAGCGGAATATTAAGTTGCAAGGATCGGAGCCCCCCCCGACCACAGGTGAACAACAGAGGACAACAGAGGAGGATGACTGAACTTTGGTGCCTTCCCTCACAGTGGGAAACTTTGATGTGGGGATGTCTGTGTTAAAGTCTATCGTGTTCTGTGCTCTTTTTTTATTCATATGGCTGTATGGTGACCACAGATTTAATGTACCTGTGACATGTTGGTGCATGTGACAATAAATGTCTCTTGTCTCTTGGGGGAAGGGCCACACATAGGGGGAAAACTTTGATGAATAAACCGAAAAATAACACTTGATAAATGATTTGTAAATACATTTGGAAAGGTTATCATGCTCAAGGGCTTCTTATGAAAGGGGATGATTTCTAAGAATAGAATCCATAATAGTTTTTAAACAAGGGCACAAAAACGATGCCCCCAGCATTGTTGCTGCCGCACACTTCCAGTGAACCAGGTTCAATCCTGACCTCTGGTGCTGTTTGTGGAGATTGCACATTCTCCTTGAATTGGCCTGTGATTTTTGATCGTCATCTTTACCATGTACGATACCACTCACTTTAATGTCATCTGCAAATCTACTCATCCTACTTTGCACATTCTCATCCAAATCATTGATACAAACTACAAATAGCGACACCAATCCGTGAGGCATACTAGAGATCGGTACCAGGCACATTGGTGTTTGTGGTTGATATCCGCGGTGCAGATGCAAAAAATATTTATTTTAATATGATGTGTAAATATTTTAAAAGGAACAGTGAACAAGGACTGTGACTGACTCCGGTGTCAGACTGATTGGTGGTATTCTGTGATCAGAGTTAATGATTTGGAGAATATGAATGAAATCCGTCCTGGCTAATTACATCACTACATGACGGAACTTCTCTTGTTTCAGAGACCTATCGTTTGAGAAGTTGTCGTTAGATTTGTCAGATGAAGGGTCAAGTACGCCCCGAAAAGCTTCTTTGGAGTCGAGGAGCAGCCTCAACGGTGAAAAGCCAATGCAGGTTGGAAACCTTTCTGTTTGAATTGATTGAAAGACACAGCATGGAAACAGGCCCTTCAGTCCATGGTGACCACCAATCACCGGTTCACACCAGTTCCATGTTATCCCACTTTCTCATCCACTCCCAACACACTAGGGGGCAATTTACAGAGGGTTGTATTAATCTACAATCCTGCATGTCTTTGGCATGTGGGAGGAAACTGGGGCACCTGGCAAAAACCCATGTAGTCACAGGGAGAATGTGTAAACTCCACACAGACAGCTCTCGAGGTTAGAATTGAACCCAGTTCTCAGGCGCCGTGATGCAGCTCTATCAGCAGCACCTCCATCCCGCCCCTTGCTTGTTCTTGCCTAATTTTATAGTCGAAGGACATTGTGCACTTCAAAGAATAGCTACTGCAGTAAGCTCGCGACTTAAGCAAAGCACAAGTTAATGGAGCTACTCAGCCGGTCAAGCAGCATCTGTGAAGAGAACGGATAGAGACTGGCTGTTTCCCAAGGCCTTGACCATCTTTCCTATAATTCTGAATATCTACAATCAACGATTTTTGTCCAACAATAGCCGTGAAACAGATTCCACGATCAAAATCCAAATTCATGAATGATATTGTGTGTGTGTAAAACTGATGTCCATCATCTCTTCTCAGCTGCTCTATGAACTTTAATCCCAAGGAGAGCTGATCACAAATCCATGCCATCACTACACCATTGAGTCTGAAGAAGGGTTTTGACCCGAAACGTTGCCTATTTCCTTTGCTCCACAGATGCTGTCTCACCCGCAGAGTTTCACCTGCATTTTGTCCACCATCACTACATCTGCCTATTTTCAGCTTTTCCATTAACATTGCCCAGTTCCAATTGCCTCAGCTTAATTGATGTCAGAACCATCGCTTCAACCTTTTGTAGCATTCTTGTTTCCCTTTGGCCCACTAACTCCACACCGACCAGCGATCCCCGCACACTAACGCTATCCTATACACACTAGGGCCAATTTACATTTATACCAAGTCAATTATACCAGGTCAAACCTGTACATCTTTGGAATGTGGGAGGAAACCGGAGCACCCGGAGAAAACCCACGCAGGTCACGAGGAGAACGTACAATCTCTACACAGACAGCACCCGTAGTTGGGATCAAACCCGGGTCTATGGCGCTGTAAGACAGCAACTCTACCGCTGCGCCACCATGCTGCTTTGCCTTCTGCTGCAGAGGCCCTGAGTTCTGGACTTTCCTCAAACGTTTCCCCACTTTTTGAGAAGAGGTTTATGGAGATGTGATAAAAGTAGGATTAATATGGGATTGGTGTATTGAGTGTTTGCTGATCAACACTGGCCAATGAACCGGTTTCCATGCTGTGTTAACAATGCTAGATAATGTTTCATACACTTAATTGTCTGACTTAAAATTCCCTTGAAGAAGTTTGAACTGTTGGTTCCTGAGATTATTCAAGATCTATTGAGTTCGGGACCAGAGCCATTTTACCATGAGATCAGGGTCTTCGTTGTACACACACAGTATTAGTTCCATCAGTGAAAGACTTAATCTCCCTCTTTCAAACTGAAACATATTATCTTATGGCGGGCCTGATTTACCTTCCCTATTTTTTTCCAAACTTCACCACACTACTGTGGACCTCGTGCAGGTAAATGGGATTTGTATAAAGGAGAGCAACAGTTGGAGTGGATGTGGGGGGTTTGAGACCGATTTCTCTAAACTACAACACAATGCCGCTATCCTAGTTGAAAGATTCCAGTCTGCCCAAGGTCAGCTTAGAGCTATGTTGTTTTATAGAGAGCTATTGGGAAGAAAAAAAAATCTGGTTGAAATGCAATAATAGTATATGTGAATACAATACTCATGTTATTTTCTTAATATCTTCTATTCTTCAATGCAGTCTGTCATATTGCAGTGTTACAGGCAACTTCAGGTATGGGCCCCACTGTCCCACTTGCTGGGACAACATACTCTAGTCCCACTCTTCTTCTGGCAAGGCTAGCTTAAAGCTAATGCCCTCAATCCTGTACAGCTTCTGTTTTGGTCCGTGTTAGCTGTCTACAAAAAGTAGTTCTGGTGTGGGTGCATCGTTCTTTCATACTTGTGCCTCCTTTCTTCTTTCTATGTTGGGCTATTGATGTGTACTTCTCAAGATATCTATTTTCAAATACTGCCTATCTAGTTATTTTTCTTTTACATTGTAGTCTCGTGATGTTTATCTTTCAATCTTTGGTTAATGATGCTTTGATGTGAAGATGACGGTCTATCCTGGTCGTTCTGTTCCTCCTTGTGCTGTGGTCCGGAGCTCCAGACTCATCCTGTGCCTCTGCCGGGCTATCTGCTCTCAGCAATACCTAGTTTAATTTAGACATACAGCGCAGAAACATGCCCTTCGGCCCACCGAGTCCATACCGACCATTGATCCCAGACACTAACACTATCCTACACTACACACAAGTACAATTTTTATCCAAGCCAAATTAACCTACAAACCTGTATGTCTTTGGATTGCGGGAGGAAACCGGGTCACCCGGAGAAATCCACGCGGTCACGGGACAACGTACAAACTCCGTACAGACAGCACCTGTGGTCAGGATTGAACCCGGCACTCTGGCACTGTAAGGCAGCAACTCTACCGCTGCTTCACTGTACTGGTCACTATCCCTGTCAATTGTGTCCGAGACAGATTGCTCGTTCATGGACTACTCGGCCTTCGCACAGACTGTTCCTGCACCTAAGGATGTAGTGGCATTGGAAAGAGCACAGAAATGACGTGTCAGCATGAGAAAGAGCACAGAAAAGGTGTTCCAGGACGTTGCCTGGAATGGAGAGGTTTAATTACAAGGAGAGAGTGCTTTTGATGGAGGGGAGGGTTGTGCCTTTGATAGACAGGGCTTAGTCCACCACTCTGTAGCCTCTTGCATTCCTGTGCGTTGGAATTGCCATACCTGGCCATGAGCATGAGGTCATCTATGATAAGAGCAGAATTAGGCCATTCAGCCCATCAAGTCTAATCTGCCATTCAATCATGGCTGATCTATCTCTCCCTCCCAACCCCATTCTCATGCCTTCTCTCCATAACCCCTGATACCCGTACTAATCAAGAACCTTTCTATCTCTGCTGTAAACATATCCACTGACTTGGCCTCTACAGCCTTCTGTCGCAAATAATTCCACAGATTCACCACCATCTGACTAATTACATTTCTCCTCCTCTCCTTCCTAAAAGAGCATTTAATTCTGTGGCTGACCTTTAGTTCTAGCCTCTCCCACTAATGGAAACATCCTCTTCACATCCAGTCTATCCAATCCTTTCAATATTCTGTACGTTTCAATGAGGTCCCCCTCATTCTTCTAAACTCCAGCGAGTACAGACCCAGTGCCATCAAATGCTCATCATATGTTAACCTTCTCATTCCTGGTATCATTCTTGTAAACCTCCTCTGGACCCTCTGCAGAGCCAGCACATCCTTCCCCAGATATGATGCCCAAACTTGCTCACAGTATTCCAAATGTAGCCTTACCATCGTCTTATAGAGTCTCAGCATTACATCGCTGTTTTCGCCCTCTTCAAATAAACGCTCACATTGAGTTTGCTTTCTTTACTACTGATTCAACTTACAGATTCACTTTTTGAGAATCCTGCACCAGCACTCCCAAGTCGCTTTGCACCTCCGATTTCTGGATTCTCACCCCATTTAGAAAATAGTCTGCGCCTTTATTCCCACAACCAAAATGCATGACTCCACACTTTGCGATACTAATTTAATATGCAAACTTTGGCACAAATCCTTCAATCCCCTTGTTCAAATCATTAATATGATGCAACCAGACAGGATACTTTCTACAGAATGGAGACAAAGAACTGCAGATGCTGGTTTACTAAAAAAGTGCTGAAGTAACTTAGTGAAATGATGTACTTTGTACTGTACATCTGTAGCGGTTTGTTGGGCGATGTGCTGACATGCCAAATTTCTTTAAACTTCAAAAAGCAAAGGCACTGAAGCATCTCCATGGTTGCAACTATGTGCTAGCCCAAGGACAGGCCATTCAAGCTGGGTTTGTTCTCATTGATATGTCGGGGATGGAGGGGTGACCGTCTAAAGGTAGATAGAATGATGAGAGGAATAGACAGGATATATAATGAGTAGAAACGAGGAAGTGCAGATGCTGGTTTATACCAAAGATAGACATAAAATACTGGAGTAACTCAACGGATCGAGCAACATCTCTGGAGAAAATACTTCCGTGACGTTTCGGATCGGGACCTTTCTTCAGACTCTCATAAGCCATGAGGCACAAGATGGAGGCGCAGGCTAGGGCTGAGGAAACACACAAGACTGGTAGCGAGACCGGGTTAAAACATGGTCTTAGAACCGGAGAGCAGTGGGTATCACAGAGTGAGAGAGGGTCTCAGCCGTGTACAGTCAGACTGACTGCTCCAACATTTATACTGCTGAATAAAAATCAAGTAATTTGTCTGTCAAATGTTCCCAATAATATGTTGATTGCTTCTTTAGGGACTCTTTCTGTTCTCAGCTAGACTGCTGTAAAGACTGTGCTGCACTTATTCTGAATGCTTCCCTTTGGACTTGTAATGTGACAGCTGACAGACTGACTAGTCCTCTGTTGATTGTATTAGTTGACAGTCAGATCCCTAATTTGTGAACTATCCTTGATTTCACACTGATTTTTCCTGTGCTAGTTGACAGACGGATCATTTCCCTGTCAGTTGTGACTGCATCATACCTCCCTACTCCTCCCTGGATTGTGGGTGATGTCAGACTAATTGCTACATCATCACTGCAGTTGCTAACGAATTGACTATTTTTCCAATATGTTTCCTGTTGACTGATTTGACTAACACGTTAATGCTTCCTTTGATGTTACTGACTCCTCACCCAGAAACTCTGTGTCTAGAGACCAATTGCTCCAGCATAATACAAAGTGCTGGAGTAACTCAGCTGGTCAGGCAGCATCTCTGGCTTTCCCTCTCACTCCATCCCTCCCCCATCCTAATATAGACACAAAAAGCCGGAGTAACTCAGCGGGACAAGCAGCATCTCTGGAGAGAAGTAATGCATGAAGTTTTGGGTCGAGTCGCCTTCCCCTCAGATAACAATGATCTATTCCACATTTTCTTTGAACTATGTCCCCTTTGATCTCTCGTTTTCACACCTTGCCCTTCCATATCTCTGTGTCTCCCTATCCCCTGACTCTCAGTCTGAAGAAGTCAGAAGAATCTCAACCCGAAACGTCACCCATTCCTTCTCTCCAGAGATGCTGCTTGTCCCGCTGAGTTACTCCAGCATTTTGAGTCTTCTATCTTCACTGTAAACCAGCATCTACAGTTCCTTGCTACACATCTCTGGAGAACATGGATAAGCAACTTTTCGGGTAGGGTCAGGACCCTTCCTCAGACTGATTGTGGTGGGGGTTGGAAGAAAGCTGGGAAAATGGTGGGAGCTGGGTTCCATTGCCCCAGTATAAACATCTCTGCTGTGAGAGAGATTGCCACTCTGACAGCTGTGCTCTCAGATAAACTGACTGCTCTCCCACTGATTGTGCCCATTGACACATTCATTTTTCTTTTGACTGTGCCTGCTGTCAGACAACTTGCTCTCCATTCACTACGTCTCATTTATTTTTGGTGCCTGTTGTCAGACCTGCAGCTGCCTATCGATTATGCCCGCTCTCTATTATGTCTGCTGTCAAGTTACTTGTGCCTTTCCCGAGTATGACAAACCATTGCCGCTGACAATCCATCAGCTGTACCTGCTATTAGACAAACTGCTGCTCACTGTAGGTCTTGTTGACAGCTGCTTCATTGAATATGCCCTATTTTCTTTTGGATACAAAGTGCTGGAGTAAATCAGCAGGTCAAGCAGCATCTCTGGAGGACACGGATATCCAATGTTATCCACAGATCCTGCCCTACCTTTAGACTTTAGACATACAGCGTGGAAACAGGCCCTTCGGCCTGCTGACTCTGCACCGACCAGCGATCACCTTATACACCAGGGGCCGGCAACCTACGGCCCCCGGGCCGAATGTGGCCCGTAACCCAAAATCATCCGGCCTGCAGGTGGATTTTTTTCCCCCCCGTAATCATCCGGCCCTCCGAGCGCCGTCTGTACCGCATCCTGCGCAAAGCCGCCGGCACGGCCGACAACCTTCTGTGAACACGTTTAAGAAAGAACTGCAGATGCTGGACAAATCAAAGGTAGACAAAAATCCTGGAGAAACTCAGTGGGTGAGACATGCAAGGATTGCATGAGGCTGCCTCACCCGCTGAGTTTCTCCAGCATTTTTGTCTATCTTCTGTGAACATGTGATTTGATGCCTGCCAACCGGGGCGGGATCCATGTGTACACGTGATAGATGTGGCCCGCCATCCCGCTCACAGACATGTGTCCTGGCCCCTAAGCAGAACAAGGTAGCCCACCCCTGCTGTACACTAATACTATCCTACACACTAGGGACGATTTTACAATTTTACAAAAGCCAATGACCCTACAAACCTTTACGGCTTTGGAAAGTGGGAGGATCCGGAGCACCTGGAGAAACTCATGTGGTAAAAGGGCAACGTACAAACTCTGTACAGACAACACCCGTGGTTAGGATCAAACCCAGGTCTCTGGCGCTGTAATGCAGCAACTCTACCGCTGCACCACCGTGCTGCCCTATTCCCACTCCTCTGTGTACTGTGGCTGTTGTCAAATAGAAATTCCCTTTGTGGCTTGTTCCCTATTGGACATCAGCTCCGTTCCTCAGTGTGCTGTGTGCCATTTCTGCCCATCTTTGGGACTGTGCTTGGTAGCCAGGCATCGAGGCCATTGCTTGTTAAGCAGCTGACTGCTGTTCCAGTACATTATTTTACTTGTTCTTTCTTGGCTTGCTGGCATTTCTGGTAAAGCAAGCATTTATTTCTCATCCATTATTACTGTTGGGAATGTGTGGCTGAGCCACCCTCTGGTGAGAGGCCTGCCGGTCGGTGTTTTTGGCTGGGTATGTACATGATTGCAATGTTGTGTGGCTGGGGGAACAGCTGTAGATGATGGTGATCCCCGCGCCTGCTGCTCTTGTTAGTGGTGAAGTGTGTGGGTCTGGGAGGTGCTGAGTAAATGCACTGTATTTTGTTGATGGTTGTTCACTGCGGCCTCTGTGTGTGGGCGGTGAAGGGAATGCATCATGTGTGGACGGACCATCGATCAATGGGGTTTCTTGTTCCTGACTCGCTGCAAGCTGCTTGCTCTCAGCCAGGCAAATACAGAATATTCCACAGTGGGAACAAGGAGGCACATATGACCGTGTACACAAAAGGGCTCAAAAGTGCTGGAGTAACGAGGCAGATCAAGCAGCATTTGTGGGGAACATGTCATACAGGGTGGAAACGGGCCCTTCAGCCCAACTAACCCACACCCATGCCCCTTCTCACTAGTCCCCTCTGCCCACACTTGGCATATAACATTCCAAACCTATCCAACCGATGTTCCTGCCCAAATGTTTCTTAAATGTAACAATAGTACCTGCCTCAAATACCTCCTCTGGCAGCTCGTTCCATATACCCACCAACATTTGTATAAAAAAACATGGATAGTGTCCCGACCCAAAACCTATTCATGATATCCAGAGATGCTGCCTGATCCGCTGAGTTACTCCAGCACTCTGTGTCCCTTAGCGAATATTCCATCGCGTTCCTGAATCAAGCTCTCTAGATGATTAGATGGGTCCCTGGGGTGTTACTCAGTACCTGCTGCTCGTACCTGGTATCAACGTGATCTCGTAGTCACTGTTTAAGTGGCTGATGCAATCACATAGAAACATAGAAATAGGTGCAGGAGTAGGCCATTCGGCCCTTCGAGCCTGCACCGCCATTCAATATGATCATGGCTGATCATCCAACTCAGTATCCCGTACCTGCCTTCTCTCCATACCCTCTGATCCCCTTAGCCACAAGGGCCACATCTAACTCCCTCTTAAATATAGCCAATGAACTGGCCTCAGATACCCTCTGTGGCAGAGAGTTCCAGAGATTCACCACTCTCTGTGTGAAAAAAGTTCTTCTCATCTCGGTTTTAAAGGATTTCCCCTTTATCCTTAAGCTGTGACCCCTTGTCCTGGACTTCCCTAACATCGGGAACAATCTTCCTGCATCTAGCCTGTCCAACCCCTTAAGAATTTTGTAAGTTTCTATAAGATCCCCTCTCAATCTTCTAAAATGAGAGTATCCCAAGTCTATCCAGTCGTGGTAAAGAGTTAAGACTATTATCAGCTTCACCTATTTTCTTGGCTGTACATAGCTGTAGTGCTTAGATTTCTTTCCACTCTTGTACTGCATGCCTGGGAAATCTATTCTTGGAAGCAAAATGTTTGAGAACGTGTCATTAATGCTATAAATGTATCCCAGTCTTGTAGTAGGGCTCTGTTTGTGATCAGACAGCCTTTCGTAACCACAGAACTGCAGCCAAACTCATGATTTAGCTTCCATCACGTGATATTCTATGGTACACATTGGAAGAAGACCCTGAAAGTCCATTTTATAAAAAGTAAACTCCTGGCAAACCAAAGGCCCCAATGAATTCTGAAAATATTTAATTCCACAATTTATGACATTATCATACTGCTGGTTTAGGTTTTCAAAAGCTTAAAGTGTTTACTTTTATATATTTTATAATTAACTGTTTCTGTTCATGTCTATTAATATTTCCGTATTCATTGGTTTCTCCATTGCAGCTGGACGAAACTGATGCAAATCAACCAGTTTCCCCAGAAAGGTCCAGTTTATCATCAGGCATAGAAGATAAGCAACACAGGTACATTTGCTTTGAATTGCCATTAAATCCATTTAACGTAAATCATTTTTTTTCTGTTCTCAGGATGTGGGTGTTGCAGGTAAGGCTGGCGTTTATTTACCGTCCTTAATCTGAGATATTCAACGCCCTCCATAATGTTTGGGACAAAGACCCATCATTTATTTATTTGCCTCTATACTCCACAATTTGAGATTTATAGTAGAAAAAATCACGTGTGGTTAAAGTGCACATTGTCAGATTTTAACAAAGGCCATTTTTATACATTTTGGTTTCACCATGTAGAAATTACAGCAGTGTTTATACATAGTCCCCCCCATTTCAGGGCACCATAATGTTTGGGACACAGCAATGTCATGCAAATGAAAGTAGTCATGTTTAGTATTTTGTTGCATATCCTTTGCATGTAATGACTGCTTGAAGTCTGCGATTCATGGACATCACCAGTTGCTGGGTGTCTTCTCTGGTGATGCTCTGCCAGGCCTGTATTACAGCCATCTTTAGCTTATGCTTGTTTTGGGGGCTAGTCCCCTTTAGTTTTCTCTTCAGCATATAAAAGGCATGCTCAATTGGGTTCAGATCGGGTGATTGACTTGGCCACTCAAAAATTGACAATTTTTTTCTTTTAAAAACTCCTTTGTTGCTTTAGCAGGTAGTTTGGGATCTTTTCTTTATTATAGAGAGAATTATTCTGTCATCAGCTGTGGAGGTCTTCCTTGGCCTGCCAGTCCCTGTGCGATTAGTAAACTCACCAGTGCTCTATTTCTTCATAACGATGTTCCAAACAGTTGATTTTGGTAAGCCTGAGGTTTGGCTGGCATCTCTAACAGGTTTATTCCTGTTTCCCAGTCTCAGAATGGCTCCTTTGACTATCATTGGCATAACTTTGGTCCTCATGTTGATAAACAGCAATAAAAGTTTCCAAAGGTGATGGAAATTGTGGCCTTTTGAATGAATCCAAATTTTGTAGAACAAATCCTTTTATTTTTATTAACATACTTTTGTTTGTATTTTATTTTTTTTAATTTTAATCTTAAAATGAACGTATTTAAAATACCAAAGAGTACAAGAAGATTCAACAAAATAATCCTATATCTAATTGAAGTTTCTTGGATGCGGCCTTATTAGATTACAGCTAACTTAATGCGGCATTCCAACATGAAAAGGTTCCCCACCCCTGCTGTAGGGTAAATAAATAGTTTGATTGAAGACTGATGGTATTGTGGGAAGTTCATAAGTCATAGCAGCAGAATTAGGCCATTTGGCCCATCTAGTCTACTCTGCCATGCCATCATGGTTGACCTATCTCTCCCTCTCATCTGCCTTCCCACAGGGCATGTGAGTGAGGATCAGGATAAATAGGAGGAGAAAGAGACAGGGAGTTTCTGGTAAATTGAAATTGGAGAATTCAGTGGTGATGCCTTTGGGTTATGCCTGAATGCCCTTGTGTACTGTAAACTTGTATGAATCTAAATACCATTGCATCCTTAACAAAGACTGACCTGTAAATTTTGTTTGTCATTCACATTAATGTATTCCCTTTCCTTCATACAGCATACCTCTCAAATCTTCACTGAGTCTACATGATTTCAAACTCATTGCAGTCTTGGGCAGGGGACACTTTGGAAAGGTAAGCACTCAAATTGGGTAGGATTGCCACTGGTCTGTGGCTTGTTGTTTTGTAAATCTTTCCACACACACACACACACACAAGTTTGCAGATCAGTTGGCCCCTGTAAATTGTGCTCCCGTGGGGGGGGGGGGGGGGGGGGGGGGGGGGGAAAAGAAGGAAGAGGCGGAGACAGTAGACTAGTGGGAGAGCTGCGAAAGGGGAGGGGAAGGAGGGTGAAAGCAAAGTATCTGAAGTTAGAGAAGTCAATGTTCATACCGCTGGGGTGTAAACTACCTTTGCAAAATATGAGGTGCGGTTCCTCCAATTTGCGCTGGGCCTCATTCTGACAATGGAGGAGGCCCAGGACAGAAAGGTCAGATTGGGAATGGGAGGGGAGTTGAAGTGCTGAACCACGGGGAGATCAGGTTGGTTTGTGTGAACTGAGCAGAGGTGTTGGGCGAAGCGATTGCCGAGCCTGCGCTTGGTCTCGCTTTATCTGGCATTTTATGTGGAATTATGTGGCATTTTTCCATTACCTTTTGATGCTTGCTGGAGATTGCTTGGGTCTCAGAAGTATATTATAAAGCAGGGATCTCCTCTTTAATCATGGTTTTTGTGCCAGGTCTGAGGTCCTGATCTACAAATACCCCTTTCTTCAGCTGCCTGCGGCTGGCTCATATCCCTCCGAAACTTAAGATGGACACAAAGAGCTGGAGTAACTCAGTGGGTCAGGCAGTATCTCTGGAGAAAATGGACAGGTGGAGTTTCAGGTCGTCTGTTCAGTTTGAGGAAGGGTCCCAATCCGAAACATCACCTGTCCATGTTCTCCAGAGATGCTGCCTGACCTGCTGAGTTACTCCAGCACTTTGTGTCTGCCTTTGGTATAAACCAGAATCTGTAGGTCATTTTTATTATATCCCTCTAAAATGTTCCTATCCACAGATTCAGATTCAGATTCAAACTTTATTGTGCAGTTTACAGTACAAAGACAACGAAATGCAGTTAGCATCTCCCTAGAAGAGCGAACATAGAATATGAGCAATAAATAAATATATTTACGTGCATACAGTCATAGTAGTGCAATTATTATTTTTTCCTGGTGGAAGTGTCCGGGGGGGGGGTGTGTGTGTGTGAGTGATTGCTAATCAACGAGGTACAGTGTTGAGTAATGTAACAGCCACAGGGAAGAACCTGTTCCTGGACCTGCTGGTCCGGCAACGGAGAGACCTGTAGCGCCTCCCAGATGGTAGGAATGGTGAACAGTCTGTGGTTGGGGTGACAGCAGTCCTTGACTATGCTGAGCGCCCTTCGCAGACAACGCTTGCTTTGGACAGACTCAATGGAGGGGAGTGAGGAACTGGTGATGCGTTGGGCAATTTTCACCACCCTCTGCAATGCTTTCCGGTCGGAGACAGAGCAGTTGCCATACCATACTGTGATACAGTTGGTAAGGATGCTCTCGATGGTGCAGCGGTAGAAGTTCACCAGGATCTGGGGAGACAGATGGGCCTTCTTTAGTCTCCTCTGTTCATGTCCGTTAAATGTCATAATTGTACCCGTCTCTTCCACTTCCTCTGGCAGCTCAGTCCAAGCACGCACGACACACCGTGTGAAAATGTCCCCCTCGGGTCCCCTTTTAAATCGTTCCCCTCTCGCCTTAAATCCCAACCCTCTGGTATTTGGTTTCCCTTCCCTTGGAAAAATCCTGTGGTCATTCATCAAATCTGTGCCTTGCATTTTTAATATGCCAGTACATGATCACCCCTCAACCTCCTCAAGGGAAAAAAGACCCAGATTATCTAGCTTCTCCTCTCAAACCATTCAAACCAGGAAACACCCTTGTAAAGGGAGACAAAAATGCTGGAGAAACTCAGCGGGTGAGGCAGCATCTATGGAGCGAAGGAAATAGGCAACGTTTCGGGACGAAACGTTGCCTATTTCCTTTGCTCCATAGATGCTGCCTCACCCGCTGAGTTTCTCCAACATTTTTGTCTGCCTTCGATATTCCAGCATCTGCAGTTCCTTCTTAAACATCCTTGTAAATATTGTTATCGCCCTTTTTTGTATAATGACATCCGTCCCATAGCAGGACAATTGGAACTACACACAATCTTCCTAATGGGGGTTTACCAATGTCCTGTACAGCGGTAGCATTACATACCAACTCCTGTATTGTGTACATTGACCGAAGAAGGCAGGTATACCAAATGCCTTCTTCACCACCCTATCTACCTCTGTTGCCACTTTCAGAGAACTTTGTACCCAATCCCTTGAGTTTTTCGTCCCCAGTGGCCCTACTAACTATGTAAGAGTTGCTCTGGTTTGTCTAAACCAGTGGTTCCCAACGTGGGGCGTACGCCCCCACAGGGGGGCAATTTGATTTTTAAGGGGGGGCAATTGAGCGCAACTGAGGAGGTCTGGGTCCAAATTTTCGATTTTTATTTTTTTGGATTTTCCATCCAACAGTTCATGTTTCAGATGTTATTTTGAGTAAATAATTTTTTTTGGGGTAAAAAAGGTCTTTATTGTGTAGTTATTACATAATCACCGCGCCATCGCTCTTCATGCACGTCGCACGAAGCGCGCGAGGTCATGGGAGAACCTTATTTATTGAATTGGATTTAGAAATGCGATTCAAAGAGCTTTTGCTAAGTTACCCTTATAATATCTATTTCCTCCGTTTTCTCTCAAGGGAAGGCAAGGGGGGGGCATCAGGATTTTAGACGTGATTAGGTGGGGCATGGCCAAAAAAAGGTTGGGAACCACTGGTCTAAACCAAAATGCTACACCTTGCTCATTTATCTGAATTAAACTCCATCTGCTGTTCCTCAGTCTATTGGACCAGTTGATCAAGACCCTGTTGTAATCTTAATTAACCTTTCTCATTGTCCACAACGCCAGTAATTTTGTCATCATAATTAGAATTTACTTTATTAGCCAAGTATGATTTGCAACATACAAGGCATTTGATTTGCCATACCGTCATACCAATAAAAAGCAACAGAACATTCTGCGACTGGAGCTTCCCGACATCGGTCTCTACCCGAGACTGCGAGCTCCTCGATGGTGAAATCCGCAGGCCGCGGTTTGAGCGTTGATCCCAGGCAAGGGATCAGCTCCGATGGTAAGTCCACGGCCCCGCGGTGGGGCTCAAAGTCAGTCCCCCGAGCAAGGCTGCCAGCTCCATGACATTAGGCCGCAGAGCGACCTGAGATACGATCTGGAAAACAATCAAATCTCCGGCAAGGTAACCATTGAACTACATAGTTATCAAGTCAGTCTGAACTAGGGTCCTGACTCGAAATGTTATCTGTCCATTTCCTCCACAAATACTGCCTAACCTGCTGAGTTCCTCCAGCACTTTGTGATTCACACATAATGATCACCTCAGGCCTTGAGGTGCAAGAAGTGAACAGTCTGTTTTCTTTACACTTTAGCATTTGTCACCATAGAGATTTTCCTCCTTTCAGGTGCTCTTGTCGGAATACAGAAAGTCTGGACAGCTGTTTGCCATAAAAGCCTTGAAGAAAGGAGATATTGTCGCAAGAGATGAGGTTGACAGGTGAAATTTTATTTCCTCTTTAATCACAGGTGCACTGTATTTCATTCACAATTGAAGAATGAAATGGAGCATAACTGTCCTTCAGAGTAGCAGATGTATTTGCTTAAGGGCCTGTCCCACTTACGCGATTTTTTTCGGCGACTTGCCGGCACCCGTCATAGTCGTAGCAGGTTGCTGAAAATTTTTAACGTTGAAAATCCAGCGGGCAACCAGAAAAAGGTACGACTCTTTGGGCGACTACTCACGACCAAACAGGCATTACTGTATGATCGTGAGTAGTCGCCCAAAGAGTTCAACCTTTTTCTGGTCTCCGCTGGATTTAGAACATGTCGAGAATTTTCGGCAACCCGCTGCGACTATGACGGGTCCCGGTAAGTCGCGGAAAAAATCACCTAAGTGGGACAGGCCCTTTACTCTGTCATCATCACGCTGGTCTTCATGTCTTTTTCACATAAGGTTGTCTCATTTCCCTTTAAACAAAGCTGCATTATTTGCCTCAGATAGTTCCTCCCTCTTCGATTTGATTTGTAACTTTGCAAATTGTTTTTGATTGTGAATCTCGATTGTGGGATGTGATGAAAGCAGTGACGCCCATGGTTTCATTACGTTCACACTCTGGCATTCTTTACCCGTGACTCATCATTCTCCTTTCAGTCTTGTAGCTTTGGCTGCTGCTCCCCATCCCACATGTGCATGGTTTGGCTCTGCTCTGTTTGTTGACTCTCCTTCCTACATCATCAAAGACTGAAAAGCTGCACACTGTGGCTAGACACTAAATGCTCGAGTAACTCAGCAGGACAGGCAGCATCTCTGGAGAGAAGGAACAGGTGATGTTTCGGGACGAGACCTTTCTTCAGACTGATGGCCTAATTCAGATTACATTTAATCATGGCTGACCTATCTTTCCCTCTCAACCCCATTCTCCTGCCTTCTCTCCATAACCCCTGACACCCATACTAATCAAGAGTTTGTAAATCTCTGCCTTAAAATTATCCATTGATGGCCTCCACAGCCATCTGTGGCAATGAATTCCACAGATTCACCACCCTCTGATTAAAGAAATTCCTCCATCTCCCTTATAGATGTACGTCCTTTGATTCTGTGGCTATGGCCTCTGGTCCAGGACTCTCCCACTAGTGGAAACATCCACTCCATCCAGTCTTTCTAGTCCTGTAATTCACACGTAAAGTATTCAGCTTTTGTTTTCTTTCCCTTCTCAGTTGATGGTGATGAGGTGCCGCAGTCGAGTAATCCAGGGTCCTGGCTTCAAAACCCCACCCTGTGAGATTTTATTTTTAGAACTATCCATTGTTCACTAATCTCCTTCAGAGAGGAAATTGAGAAATTTGCCCCAACCCCCTTTACCAGCTCTGACTCATGTATGACTCTAGAGTCACTGATGTTGATTCAGAAATGGCCTCGTAAAGGGCCTGTCCCACTTTCACGACCTAATTCACGACCTCTGCCGAGTTTGCCCTTGACTCGTACTCGCAGCATGGTCGTCATGAGGTCGTAGTAGGTCGTGATGCTAGTCGTAGGTACTCGTGGCATCAAGTAGGTCGCAGCCTGATGAAAAATGTCCATGAATAAAGAAGGTTGTGAAAGTGGGACAGGCCCTTTAGTCACTGGTTTTCATCGTGATGCTATGCTGGAACAGTGGAAGGATAAACCTAGGGGGAGCATCCAGGAAGTGAACTGGACGGGCCGAGTCCAATTGATCTAGCATAACCATCCTTGTGAATGTCGAGGAGGTCTAATGTGTGAAGCGGGAGGGATGTTCTCACAACCTGGTGAGGCCATGATGTGTGTCCTTTTGTTCATCTTGACAAGTAGCTGTTTCTGTGATCTATGACTCCCCTCCCTATTCCCATGCTGACCTTTCTGTCCTGGCCCCCCTCCACTGTCAGAGTGAGGCCAAATGCAAAATGGAGGAACAGCACCTCATATTGCTCTTGGGCAGCTTACACCCCTGCGGTATGAATATCGATTTCTCCAATATCAAGTATCCCCTGCATCCCCTCTCTCCGTCCCTCCCCCACCCTAGTCGTCATACTAGTTTCACTGTTGTCCTGTTGAGTTTAAGCTTGTATTACTCATTATCACCTTCCCCACAGCCAGCAATAGACCATTGTGGGCTCCACCACCTTTCCTTGATCATCGTTGCTGGCTTTAATCTTTCTTTTTGCTTTCTTTCTTTCATTAATTTGTTCTATGTACTGTTTCATATCTCTCGGTTCCCTCTCCCCTGACTCTCAGTCTGATGTGTCTCGTCCTGAAGCGTCACCTATTCCTTTTCCCGAGATATGCTGCCTGTCTCGCTGAGTTGCTCCAGCATTTTGTGTCTATCTTCGGTGTAAACCAGCATCTGCATTTCCTTCCTACGCATCTAAAGTGAGACTCAAGTTCTTTCTCTGACTACAACTTTTTGTGTCTATCTGGACAAGAGTCAAGATGAGTGTATTATTGTCATACGTCTCAGAAAGAACAATGAAATTCTTCCTTGCAGCAGCACAACAGAATATGTTAACAGTACACTGTGAACAATATAATAAACAAGAGAAAAAAGGTTCAGTGTGCACACACACACACACACACACACACACACACACACACACACACACACACACACACACACACACACACACACACACACACACACACACACACACACACACACACACACACACACGCGCACACACACACACTATATAGATCAGTCTGAAGAAGGGTTTTGACCCGAAACATCACCCATTCCGTCTTTCCAGAGATACTGCCTTTCTCGCTGAGTTACTCCAGCTTTTTGTGTCTACCTTCGCTTCAAACCAACATCCGCAGTTCTTTCCTACATATATCTCGATCATGTACACACACGTGCACGTACACACACACACACGTACACACACACACACACACACACACACACACACACACACACACACACACACACACACACACACACACACACACACACACACACACACACACACACACACACACACACACACACACACACACACACACACACACACACACACACACACACACACACACACACACACACACACACACACACACACACACACCAAACGTTAATCTGCTGTTGCAAGTGGTTTTCATTCCCAAATCTTCATTTAGCAATGCCTGATTTTAGTTACTTTTCAAATTGATAATTAATGTCATTGTTCACTTTGATAGAAAGTTCAAGTTCATAAGTGATAGGAGCAGAATTAGGCCATTCGGCCCATCAAGTCTACTCCGCCATTCAATCATGGCTGATCTATCTTTCCCTTCTCCTGCCTTCTTCCTACAACACCTGATACCCATACTAATCTAGAATCTATCTATCTCCGCCTTAAAAAATATCCTTTGACTTGGTCTCCACAGCCTTCCATGGCAATGAACTCCACAGATTCACCACCCTCTGACTGAAGACATTTCTCCTCATCTCCTTCCTCTAGGAACATCCATTAACTCTGAGGCAATAACCTCTGGTCCTAGACTCTCCCACTTGTGGAAACATCTTCTCCACATCCACTCTATCCGGGCCTTTCATTATTTGGTAGGTTTCTATGAGGTGCCCCCTCATCCTTCTAAACTCCAGCCATGTGCTGTCAAACGCTCAAGATTCAAGAGAGTTTATTGTCATGTGTCCCAGATAGGACAATGAAATTCTTGCTTTGCTACTCAAGTTTGAGGAGTACATAACTAATTTGTTCAACAGTAAAGGGTTAAAGGACCATTGAGATTTGTAAAAGCATTCAGAACTAAGAGTAGTTTTTATATCGGGAGAAAGCAATTCCATTCATGGTGAACAGAGGACAAACAATAATCAATTGCAAACTGCAGAAAATGGAGATGGCAGCAGATTCAGATGGGTATTGGCTTACTGCCGGTAAAAAAATGATAAATGTTGAGGTCGAAGGGGAAGGGACTCATTTGCAGCTGTTTCATAGAACAATCCTGCGCTCTTTGAAAATTCCACTGTGTATTCTTGCATTGAACTGAAAACCTAAAAAGCAGATTAGAATGCAGCATACTGTAAACCTGTACTTCTGCAAATTGCAAGTGTATATAAGATGTAAAAGTACATAGCTTACTAATATTTATACTTGTGACGAGAATTGGCAACTTGTACCTGCTTAGCTATTCAAAATAATAAGTGATTTCTGGATGTCTCAGAAAGGCCTTGGGAAGATCAAAAATATTAAACAAAAGCTTTGAAAAATTTAAGTTTTTGGAAAAATAGTATAATTAATGGAATATCTGGAGAATGTGTATGCAAAATTCCAGGAACCATTCCCTAAAGATGTGCATAAAAAGTGATTGAGAAATAAAGTTCATAGAAAGAATTTTGTTATTCAGCTCCATGGATGCTGCTGCACCCGCTGAGTTTCTCCAGCACTTTTGTCTACCTTCATAGAAAGAGTGTTGGTTAAAATGAATGGTAAAAGTCATTGAAAGTAAGCATGCAGGTACAGCAGGCAGTGAAGAAAGCTAATGGCACGTTGGCCTTCATTGCAAGAGGATTTGAGTTTCGGAGCAAGGAGGTCCAACTGCAGTTGTACAGGGCTCTGACGAGACCTCACCTGGAGTATTGTGTGCAGTTTTGGTCTTCTAATTTGAGGAAGGACATTATTGCTATTGAGGGAGTGCAGCATAGGTTCTCTGGGTTAATTCCCGGGATGGCGGGACTGACATATGATGAAAGAATGGGTTGACTGGGCTTGTATTCGCTGGAATTCGCTGGAAAATAAGAGGGGATCTTATAGAAACATATACAATTCTTAGAGGATTGACAGGGCAGATGCAGGAAAAATGCCCCCGATGTTGTGGGAGTCCAGAACCAGGGGACACAGTTTAAGAATAAGGGGTAGGCCATTTAGGACTGAGATGGGGAAAAACATTTTCACCCAGAGAGTTGTGAATCTGGAATTCTCTGCCGCAGAAGGAAATGGAGGCCAATTCACGTAATGTTTTCATGAGACAAAGTTCAATTAAGTTCTTCGGGCCATGGGAATCAAGGGATTTGGGGAAAAGGCTTGAACAGGGTACTGATTTAGGATGATCAGCCAAGATCATATTGAATTGCGGTGCTGGCTCAAAGGGCTGAGTGGCCTACTCCTGCACCTGTTTTCTATAAATGGTTTTAAACAACAAGTGATTCACAGGCTGGCAGTTGTGCCTTTGTTCTCCCAGATTGGCTCCCTGTGTCAGTCATTCATGTGTATATAATGTGTACTAAAGTAGGCTGCCAGGTTAGAGTTGTTTTTAAACAGTGAAAAACTAGTAAATATTGTTTAAAACCCATCTGAAGAAGGGTGTCGACCCGAAACACCACCCATTCCTTTCATCCAGAGATGCTGCCTGTCCCACTGAATTACTCAAGCATTTTGTATCGATCTTCAATGTAAACTGCATCTGCAGTTCATTCCTTAACATTGTTGTGTTGTGGGTATTCGCCATTCCAGTTCATAAAATGCAAGAGTAAAGAAATCCTTGCAAAGTGGGGTACCCTACTCATGGTTTTGTGTGCAGTTTTGTCTGCAGTGCTGTTTGAGTAAAGAAAATCCTTCCAAGCCTTAAAAACAAACCCAAAAGCCTTACAGCACCAGAAAAAACCCCAGTGGTGCCCTGTTAGATTCACAAGACTCTTTCGTAGATATTTTTTTTCTATTTGCTAACCCACATCAGACCTTGGGGATTTATCCACCTTCAAGAGCCCTAACACCACCACCTCCTTGATCACAAACTGCACCTGTATGTTAGTATTCTTTGCACGGTTTAGTTTAGTTTATTGTCACGTGTACTGGGGTGCAGTGAAAAGCATTTGTTGCCTAATCAGTCAGCGGAAGGACAATACATGATTACAATCGAGCCATCCACATGATAAAGGAATAACGTGAATTACGTTTAGTGCGAGATAGAGCCAGTAAAGTCTGATCAAAGATAGACTGAGGGTCTCCAATGAGGTAGATAGTAGTTCAGGACTGCTCTCTAGCTGTTGGTACGGTGGTTCAGTTGCCTGGTAACAGCTGGGAAGAAACTGTCCCTGAATCTGGAGGTGTACGTTTTCACACTTCTGTACTCCTTGCCTGATGGGAGAGGGGAGAAGAGGGAGTGGCCGGGGTGAGACTGGTCCTTGATTTTGCTGCTGGCCTTGCCGAGGCAGCGTGAGGTGTAAATGGAGTCAATGGAAGGGGGGTTGGTTTGTGTGATCTCGCTATCCTCCGTGTCCTTGTCCTTGGATGATCACAAATGCAAACTGATCAAACAAAGCAGCCTTGAGAGAAATTTAGAACAATTGAATGGTATTAGGAGGAGCGCAATATGAGAAAAGATGATGCAGACCCGAGAGTTTTATGTCTGTGAAGGAAGCTGAGCACAGTTGGGTCTCCTTGACATGAAATATGCCTCCCATAGCTGGCCTGGCCTGTGTGCACCATGAGCGCTTAAATCTTTTCAATGCCATTCGGCCCATCAAGTCTACTCCGCCATTCAATCATGGCTAATCTATCTCTTCCTCCTAACCCCATTCTCCTTCCTCCACCCCCAAAACCTGTACTGATCAAGAATCAAGATCAAGGATTGTGAAGACCGCCAGCAGGATTATTGGTGCTCCACTCCCTTTCCTGCTGGACATATACAGGAAGAGATGTATCAGCAGAGCCATCTCCATCATCAAAGACCCCTACCACCCATCGCATCACATATTCTCCATCCTGCCATCTGGGAAGAGGTACAGGAGCATTAGCTGCAAAACCAGCAGGATGCTCCTCAGCTTCTTCCCGCAGGCTATAAGACTGCTAAACGGACTTTGCCCCCTGCCAAAGTATCGCGCACCAACCACCAACCTGGACACACTGCAGCAGAGCCACTGTCGTGCCGCTGCCGATCGGAACGCCTGTTGATGTTTAGTAGAGTGTTAATTTGTTCATGATATATGTATTTTTATTTCTATTTATTTTTAATGCACACTGAATGGACACTGGTTGAGCAACGTTTTTTTGTTGCCTCTGGGTATGTGAATACTCAGGAAATGACAATAAAGATATACAATCCAATACAATACAATCAATCTATCTCTGCCTTAAACTATCCACTGACTTGTCCTCCACAGCCTTCTGTGGCAAATAATTCCACAGATTCACCGTGTGCCTAGCTAAAAGCTTCTTGGACGGCACTATCATATCTGTCTCCAGCACCACCCCTGGCAATGCATTCCAGGCCCCCACCACTCTTGCGCCCCGTGCAACATTAAACTTTCCCTCTCTCACTTTATAGCTATTCCCTCTAGTGTAGGACACCAAAAGCTTCTGTCTGCCCTATTTGCCTCTCATTATTTTATATACCTTCATTAAGTCTGCCATCAACCCCTGACGTTCCAGAGAAAACAATTTGTTTATTCAAATTGTAACTGATACGCTCTAATCCAGGCAGCAATCTGGTGAACCTCTCCGTCCTCTGCAAAGCCTCAACACATCCTTCCTGTAATGGGGTGACCAGAACTGCACGCAATACTCCAAATGTGGTCCAACCAAAGTCTTATAGAGCTGCATCATAGGACTGTAATGGAAGAAACTGTGTGGGGATTAGTCTGTTCACAAACTTGTTGTTTGATAATGCAATGTGACGTCAATTAAAATATAATGTGCAAATGCTTTATTATTTTTTCTCTGCAGGTTCTACTCTGCATGTGTTGTTCTTGGATTGCAGTTTCTACATGACAACAAAATTGTGTACAGGTTAGATAATTTTTATACCTCACAAGAAGGGTCTCGATCCGAAACGTCACCCATTCCTTCTCTCCAGAGATGCTGCCTGTCCCGCTGAGTTACTCCAGCTTTTTGTGTCTTATCAACAAGTTTGCGGCTCAATTTAATACAGTAAACCCTCGTTTTAACGGACCCTTTATAATGGATGTTGGATATAACGGTGGACCTGCCCATGCCACTCCTGGCTCGCACCGTCTCCCCGGCCGTTTAGGGTGCCGGCTTCTGATCCCACCACCGACTTGCAAGGTTCACCAGCGAGCACGTCTTCACCCACCACGTGGTCCAGTGACACGGCTCTTGTTGCTGCTCACATTGTAGGCTCTGGGGCCACCACTGACAGGACACACAGGGAAACCTTGGGGCTTCCTCCCCTCTCACCTGCTGCTCTTCTTGCTGTTGGTGGTGACTTTGTCCGCTTCCCGCCTCCTCCTCCCATCGTTCTGTCCTCTTGGCCTCTCTCCCTGCACGGCACTCCAGTTGTGGCTCAACCAATGCTTTGTCTAATTTGTATCATGACCTTTGTGTGCCCCAGCTAATAAAGGCCACTATTCTGTGTGTCTTCTTCACCAATTAATCTACCTGTACGGCCACCATCAAGGATCTTTGGAGCTGCACACCAAGGTCTCTCTGTTTCTCAATACCCTCTAGGGCCCGAGAACTCATTGTTCTTGTCCTCTCAAAACCTATTCTGTTTGTCTTCACCACCTCATTAATCCTTCCAAAATGCATTACCTTGCGCCCACTAGGATTAGATTCCACCTGTTGCTGCTCCATCCAGGTCCACCACTGTGGAGCTTGAAGAATGAGAGATGTTGAGACAGATAGGGCAGCACAGTTGCTGCCTTACAGCGCTTGCTCGCAACGACCCGGGTTCAATCCTGACTACGGGCGCTGTCTGTACGGAGTTTGTACGTTCTCCCCGTGACCTGCATGGGTTTTCCCCAAGATCTTCGGTTTCCTCCAACACTCCAAAGACGTACAGGTTTGTAGGTTAATTGGTGTTGTGTAAATGTGAAAATTGTTCCTAGTGTGTGTAGGATACTGTTAGTGTGCGGGGATTGCTGATCGGCATGGACTTGGTGGGCCGAAGGGCCTGTTACCACGCTGAATCTCTAAACTAAACTAAACTAAAGACATTACTGAGAGACACCAACAGGCTGGAGAACTCAGAAGTAGGCATAATTGCTGACTGTTAGGATGTTTCCTTACTCAGGGGCTATTTAAATTAATTGCCTTCGCAGGTTGTATTTTTTAATAACGCTGAATGTTTTGCTTTTTTTTTTAATTTCAAACTATTCCCAAATTATTGCTACTTCATGTTAGACAACAATAATATGACTGTTGTTCCTGCAGAGACCTGAAGCTCGACAACTTGCTCTTGGACACACAGGGTTATGTGAAAATTGCTGATTTTGGACTCTGCAAGGAAGGTTGGTGTCACTTCTACTAAAACGATCCCTCTCTTCAGACCTGGGTCAGTATCTGCCATTTATACAGTGAATGACGGGGCCCTAGAGAGTGTTGTGGGGAAGAGAGACCCAGGGGTACAAGTTTCTAGTTCCTCCAAAATGGTGATGAAGATAGACAGAGTGGTGACGAAGGCATATGGCTCGCTTGCCTTATTAATTGGAGCATACAAAATACGAGTTGGAGCTTAATTTTGCAGCTGTACAAGATATTGGAGAAACAGCAGGTGGAATAGTACGTGGAATCCGTCTAGCCAATATAATTCATGGTTCTTTTTGGCCCTTGGTGGAATACGTCATGGCCAAGGTTTTAGCTATTTACAACATCTATTATTGTCTCAGCTGATGGTACAAGTATTCCATAGGTCATCAACACCTGATTTATGTAGGACCCACACAGTGGAGCAAGCATTTGGAAGATGGATGGATCTGCTGCGGGGCTGCAGGCATGTTCTGCTGGCTGGGAACTCGGTTCAAAGCGATATCAGAATGGTTGAAGCAAACACCCTTGGTTTAACTACGTTACCCTTGGTTTGCCGATATTTTTTGTTTAAATATATTGGTGGGAGGCCATATTTCCCATTTGCAATCTCTTTGGGATACAAGTAGTTTGGTTTAGAGATACAGCGTGAAACAGGCCCACACCGACCAGCAGTCCCCGCACACTAACTAGGGATAATTTTACTATGTTTACATCGACGATTAACCTACAAATCTGTACGTCTTTGGAGTGTTGGAGGAAAGCTGAGCTCCCGGAGAAAACCCACACAGGTTATGGAGAACACGTACAAACTCCATGCAGATAGCACCCAGAGTCGGGATGGAACCCGGGTCTCTGGTGCTGTAAGACAGCAACTCTACCCCTGCCCCACCGCTCCACTCTTAGTTCCCAATGGAACCACGTCATAACCCAAGGAGGACCAGTACCTAGTACACTGTGGACATGTACGTTAATGCTACAATGTAGATATAAAATCTATTGATCTGTTGACTATTGACATAAATAAGTCAAAGAAGTAATTTAATGAATCATTTACTTCAACATTCTGGCAAAGCCATATAGACAGATTATAAGTGGCTGGCATGCCAGGAAAACAAATCTTTGAAATAATCCCATTGATTTTCTATTGGCATCCATCTGAGATGAAGCGTAAATTCAGCATGTAATAAAAGGAACTACAGATGCTCATTTATGCCAAAGATACACGCAAAATATCTTATCCTACCTTTAGCACTTTGTACAAACAGTAATCTGATAATCAGATTTATTCCAGTGACATTGGTCTACCCGAGATTTGATTTGATAGCCTGAATTATGTGCTTTAATCTAAGTAGAATTCTAATGTGAGTTTACATGTTCATAAGTTATAGTAGAATTAGGCCATTCGGCCCATCGTCTACCATTTAATCATGGTTGATCTCTGCCTCCTAATCCCATTTTCCTGCCTTCTCCCCATAACCCATGATACCCGTTCTAATCAAGAATTTGTCTATCTCAGCCTTAAAAATATCTACTGACTTGGCCTCCACAGCCCTCTGTGGCAATGAGTTCCACAAATTAACCACACTCTGACTCAAGGCGTTTATCCTCATCTCCTTTGTAAAAGAGCACCCTTAAATTCTGAGGTTATAAATATCTGACTGCTACACGTGTATGAGAAAATCATTTTTCACACACAGAGAGTGGTGAATCTGTGGAATTCTCTGCCACAGAAGGTAGTTGAGGCCAGTTCATTGGCTATATTTAAGAGGGAGTTAGATGTGGCCCTTGTGGCTAAAGGGATCAGGGGGTATGGAGAGAAGGCAGGGATGGGATACTGAGTTGGATGATCAGCCATGATCATATCGAATGGCGGTGCAGGCTCGAAGGGCCGAATGGCCTACTCCTTCACCTATTTTCTATGTCTTATGTCTATGACTGTCCCTGTTGTAACCCCCTTTAAGCCTTTTCTTGATTCATAAGTTCTAGCAGAATTAAGCCATTTGGTCCACCAAGTCTACTCCGCCATTCAATCATGGCTGATCTATCTTTCCCTCGCAGTTCCATTCTCCTGCTTTCTCCCCATAACCCCTGACACCTATACTAATCAAGAATCTATCTATTTCTGCCTTAAAAATATCCATTGACAGCATCCGCTGCCTTCTGTGGCAATGAATTGCACTGATTCACCACCCTCTGATAAAGAAATTCTTTCTCATCTCCTTCCTAAAGGAATGTCCTTTAATTCTGAGGCTATGACCTCTTGTCCCAGACTCTCCCACTAGTGGAAACATCCTCTCCACACCCACTTCTTCTTGTGCGTGGTGGTGGAAAGATTGGTGAAAACGGCCGTGGCATGAACGCTCTTTCCTTGACCCCTCCACATCCACTCTATATAGGCCTTTCACTATTCCATAAGTTGCAATACAGATTCCACACAGGCCAGTGATGCTTGGAATATTTTAGGTCTTCATTGTAAATTTCTCAATGTGTTGAATTTAAACTGGGCGATAGCAAAACTTTGCAACATCTGTTTGATCACTGCAGGTATGGGCTATGGAGAACGGACAAGCACCTTCTGCGGGACACCTGAGTTCCTTGCTCCTGAGGTTCTGACAGACACATCGTACACAAGGGCAGTGGACTGGTGGGGACTCGGTGTCCTTATCTATGAGATGTTGGTGGGAGAGGTGAGTCTCATCGATCATTATTACATAAAACTAATATAATTTTCCATTTTTTGGGGGGACGAGGTAGTTCTCAGCGTCTTCCTTGCTAATAAATCTATTGCAGATATTTGTTTGTTATGCCATTCATGCAGATGTCAACTGCACATAATCACGCAGTGTTGAGTAATCAAAGTACTGAGTGGGGTAAGTAAGGATTTCGGGCCAATAATAATAATTTCAGGCCAGCACAGTAGTACCTGAGACACGAGTTCAATACTGACTAAAGCTGCTGTCCGTACGGAGTTTGTGCTTTCTTCCTGTGATTACGTGGGTTTTCTCTGGGTGCTCTGGTTTCCTTCCACAATCCAAAGACGTACAGGTGTGTAGGTTAATTGCCTTCGGTAATATTATAAATTGTCCCCAGTGTATAGGATAGTGCCCACCGAGTCCACACCGACCAGCGATCCCCGCACACTAACACTGTCCTACACACAAGGGACAATTTACAATTTTACCAAAGCCAATTAACGTACAAACCTGTATGGAATGTGGGAGAAAACCGGAGCAACGGAGAAAACCCACACAGGTCGTGGGACGAAAGTACAAACTCCCTACAGACAGCGCCGGTGGTCAGGATGGCACCCAGATCTCTGGCGCTGTAAGGCAACAACTCTACAGCTGCGCCATCATGCCGCCTCAATTAAAATTCTCAATTTAGGTTTTCCCAGATTATGTTCTTTCCTTAATCAATATATTCTGGATGCCAGCGACGAAGGGGAAGTGAGAGGTAAAAAGGGTGAACAGTATCGGAGTGAATCAGCCTGAAGAAGGGTCCCGACCCGAAATGGCACCAGTCCATGCTTTCCAGGGATGCTGCCTAACCCTTAGTTTAATCCAGCACTTTGTGTCTTTCCTCTCAAGTTTGTCTGTGGACCGGCTGGTGCCTGGAGTCATAAATAAGTCAAAGGTGTAATTTTAGTCCAAGGCACCATTGCTTGAATTCATTAATCATTCACTCAGCAATCTCCTAAAGTGAAGGTAAGATGAGACTTACTGAGAATTCCAGTGTTCTGCCTTCTCCACTGATAAATCACCATGGGTTTGATTAAGTGGCACTTAAATGCCACATAATTATTGATCAGTAACTCCCTATTGCTTTATGATTGTGCAACATTAGATGATGATATGCAGTTGATATTTATAACTGCTATAATGCGCAGACGGATGGATTGGATTAATTAGCAAGGAAGATGTGTAGTAAGTAACTTCCTCATCGGCCCCCATATCTGAGGAAGGTTGTGCTGGAGATGGAGAGGGTCCAGAGGATGTTTACGAGAATGATCCCAGGACTGAGTGGGTCAACCTATGATGAGCGTTTAACAGCACTCGCCCTCTACTTGCTGGAGTTTAGAAGGATAAGTGGGGACCTCATTGAAACTTAACGAATAGTGAAAGGCCAGGATAGAGTGGATGTGGAGAGGATTTTTCCGCTAGTGGGAGAATTTAGGACCAGCCGTCCAAGCCTCAGATTTAAAGGACGTTCCTTCAGGTAGGAGATGAGGAGGAATTTATTTTGTCAGAGGGTTGGTGAATCTGTGGAATTCTTTGCCACAGAAGGCTGTGAAGGCCAAGTCAATGGATATTTTGAAGGCAGAGATAGACACATATATTCTTGATTAGTATGGGTGTCAGGGATGGGGAGAACGGGGTTGAGAAGGGAAGATAGATCAGCCATGATTAAATGGCAGAGTAGACTTGATGGGCCGAATTACCTAATTCTGCTCTTCATAGTCAGAGTGCTACAGTGTGGAAACAGGCCCTTTGGCCCAACTGGCCTACACCGGCCACATGTCCCAGTTACAATTATCCCACCTGCCTGCTTTTGGTCCATATCCCTCCAAGCCTGTCCTATCCATTATGTTTGAATAATGTCTTATAACTTATGAACATGAACATGAATTTCTGTTCTTACATTACCATCAATTTCACCCCTCCTAAAATCCTCTCTATATGCCAGGACCAAGTAACTTCCCAACCCGCATGTCTTTGGGATGTGGGGGAAACCAGAATACCTAGGGAAACCTACATAGTCTCAGGAGGAATCTGCAAAGACCACCCAGTTGAGACTGAACTCTTTCACACAGCGGATGGTGTGTGCTTTGAACGAGCTGCCAGAGGACGTGGCAGAGGGGGGTACAATTAAGACACTGGATCAGTACAGGTTTGGAAGGATATGGTCCCACTGCAGACAAGTGGGACTAGCTCAATTAAACAACTTGGTTGGCATGGACGGGTTGGGCTGAAGGGCCTCTTTCCATGCTGCATGGCCCCATGACTCTGAATGGAATTAATGTGGATGGGTACCCAATGGTCATGTTTACAAATACACAGGACTAGATGTTAAAAGTCCAAAGTGCCAAATATCAATTTACTCCCGATGGTGATGGGAGCCTTCTACACTCACCTATGCTCCTCCGATGTTGAGAAAGGCTAGACAGACACGTCATTGGGGTTATCAAATGGACACCTACTTTCATCGACGTTTCGCTGATTGAACCCACGACGTCTCCAGTAGGTTCAGTGGTGCATTCTGGCGTCGCAGACCCACCCCCCTCTGCATCTGTCTGGCCGGTTATTTGGGAGACCAAATAGAGTCTTTCCTCTTCAGCCAGAGCCACTGGCTACTCCACTCTGCCACCCGTGATGTTTCTTTGATGTAAACCAGCATCTGCAGTTCTATCCTACACAAAGCCATATTGAATTATTCTCTTAGAGCTATTAATATACTGACTTTCAGTCTGCTTTGCAGTCACCGTTCCCTGGAGATGATGAAGAGGAGGTGTTTGACAGTATTGTCAATGATGAGGTGCGATACCCCAGGTTCCTGTCTTCAGAAGCCATTGCCATAATGAGAAGGGTAAGCGATCTATTTATCTCTTCTTTCTATGTGTTGGTACCTTTTAACATCTGAGCCAATTCAAGGACAGAGTGAGCAGATGATGAGGGGTAAACAAAAATGAAATAGGGAAGGGGTAGAGAGCTGTAATTGGGGCGATTGATTGGATTATTGTCCTAAATGAGCGTCCAGGAGCAGAAACGAATGCCGAAAGTTGTGACCACTGCCCAGTCCATCATTGGCTCTGTCCTCCCCAACATCGAAGGGATCTATCGCAGTCGCTGCCTCAAAAACGCTGCCAACATCATCAAGGACCCACACCATCCTGGCCACACACTCATCTCTCCGCTGCCATCAGGTAGAAGGTACAGGAGCCTGAAATCTGCAACACCCAGGTTCAGGATCAGCTTCTTCCCCACAGCCATCAGGCTATTAAACACTATAACAGCTTATTGCACTTTATCTGTTTATTTATTCGTGTATTTATATGGTCTATGCTATATGGACACACTGAACTGTTCTGTATTTATGCCTACAATATTCTGTTGTGCTGCAGCAAGCAAGAATATCATTGTCCTATCTGGGATACATGACAAAAAAACTCTCTTGACTTGACTTGCAATATAGAACAGCACAATATAGGAACAGGACCTTTAGCCCACAGGTTTAGAGGGATATGGGCCAAATGCCAGCAGGTGGGACATGTTTGTCGGCATGGGCAAGATGGGCTGAAGGGCCTGTTTCCATGCTGTATAATTCAATGAGAGACTCTGCCAGCAATCACAGAGAGTTGTGAGTCTGTGGGATTATCTGCCTCAGAGGGCGGTGTAGGCCGGTTCTCTGGATACTTTCAAGATGGAGCTTGATAGCGGAGTCAGGGGATATGGGGAAAAGGCAGGAACGGGGTACTGATTGTAGCTGATCAGCCATGACCACATTGAATGGCGGTGCTGGCTCGAAGGGCAGAATGGCCTACTCCTTTAACCTATTGTCTATTGTCAATCAGACAGCATTGATAGTATTACTCATACCATCAAGGTGTAAAAATGAGGGTTTACTGTATTGTCGTACAAAAGCGCGTAAGGAAGAAGGGGGTTTTAAAGACGGAGTGCTGATTTTGGAACTGATTTATAACGTGGCTGAGTATTGACAGTGTTTATGTTGGTATCCAGCTGCTACGCAGGAACCCGGAACGTCGGCTAGGATCCAGTGAACGAGACGCAGAAGAAGTGAAGAAACAGCCGTTCTTCAAGGTGAGTCGAGGAATAACAAGCCCTCTGTTCTCTTCCAACTCTTGGCTGCTCTTTATCCTGTCACTGTAAATGTTTTAAATGAGTCAAATCAAACTTCTGAAAGTGTGACCAGTTTCCACATTACTTCACTGGAAAAAACAGATGGAATGAGATGAGGGTCAGAATTTGAAGAACAATACTTTTGTCAAAGATTTTATCTGTTCCAGATACCTTGATTTTCAGTGGATCAACAGGCTTATCAACCTCTTCCATGAGGGGGGAATTACAATATTATAGCAGATGATATGACTGAGTTTGATAAATTGAGGATAAATCTTTAAGGAGGCGACGAAGATAATCGATGAGGGTTAGGCATCGGATGTCTGCATGGTTTATTGCAAGGCATTCAATAAAGTCGCTCAGGGTAAACTGATCTACAAGATTAAGATGCATGGGATCAATGGTGACTTGGTCCTTTGGATTCCAAATTGATTTACTCATAGAAGACAAGGTTGTGGTGAATGGGTGTTATTCTATCGCGGGAGAAGTCTGACCTGTGGAGTTCCTCAGCTAATTTGTGCTGGGACTTCTGTTGTTGTGATCTACATAAATGATTAAGAAGGAACTGCTGATGCTGGAAAATCGAAGGTAGACAAAAGTGCTGGAGAAACTCAGCGGGTGCAGCAGCATCTATGGAGCGAAGGAAATGGGCAACTTTTCAGGCCGAAACCCTTCTTCAGACTCAGACTCAGACTCTGAAGAAGGGTTTTGGCCCGAAACGTTGCTATTTCTCAGCGGGTCAGGCAGCATCTCTGGAGAAAAGGAATAGGTGACGTTTTGGGCCGTAACCCTTCTTCTGAGTTACTCCAAAGTTGGTGTAGTTGTGGACAGTGAGGAAAGCTTTTGAAATGTACAGGGGGATATAGATCGGCTATGGGAATATGCAGAGAAATGTCAGATGGAGTTTTACTTGAGCAAGTGTGTAAGAAATTGCACTTTGGGAGGTTGAATGTAAGGGGAAGGTATACATTTAACGGCAAGGCCCTTAACCGCATTGGTGTGTATAGGGATATTGGAATCTTAGCTCCCTGAAAGTGGCAACATAAGAAGGTACATGGTAGGTTTGTCTTCATCAGTTGATGCATTGTGTGTACGATCCAGGAAGTCATGTTGCACATTTATAGCACTTTGGTTATGCTGCATTTAGGGTATTTGTGTGCAGCTCTGGTCACTCCAAAACTGGAAGGATGTGGATGCTTTGGAGAGACGGCAGAAGAGGTTTATTGGAATGTTTACTGGATTATAGAGAAATAGCTGAAAGAAGAGGATAGACAATCTTGGACTGTTTTCCCTGGAGCATCAGTGGATGGGGAGTGACCTCTTAGAGGATTGGAGGGCCTTGGGCTCTATTCTGCAGTGCTGGAATCTGCAGGGTGATCTTATAGAGGTGGAGAAATCATGAGGGGTGCAGATAGTGTGAACACACGTAGTCTTTTACCCCAGGGTTTCGGGAACACATATTACCTACCAGGCTTTGTCCTGCCCATCCTCTCTTCAAGCTTTCTTCACTCCCCCTCCCTCTCTTTACAATCAGTCTGAAATAGGGTCCCAACCCAAACACCATCTATCAGTATTCTCCAGAAGTATTCTCCAGAAGCTGTGTGACCAGTTTAGTTACTCCAACACTTTGTGTCTTTTTTATAAACAGTATATGCAGTTCCTTGTTTCTACATCTCACTTTTAGCTATTTTTAATGTTGACCAAGCAAGAGATATCTATAGATATTAACAATTATTGTTTTATTTAATACATTTGCCTGTAAAATCATTCTGGGTTTAACAAATTTTATCTATAATTGCCCTCTTACCACAGGTTTTCCTGGATGTATGTTTATAATGTGTAACCTTGGTGTTGAATTTATCCTGATCTAAGAGCAACAGGTCCACCACCAATTTTCCAGCAACTGATGGTCCGGCACTTCCTTTAATCAAGACAAAATTACCAGAGCATTGCTTGTGGTACACACTCTTTCCATGCCTGTGTGCTGAAAGAGTTAATTGTCTGCTTCTTTGTTCATTGTTATTTTTTAATTCAAGTTTCTAGCTTTAGAGACACGGGTGCGAGGCGGGGAGCGTAGTTAGTGGGTCAGAGGTGTATTGAATTATTATCATTACCTCACCTCTGTTGGTCTGGAAAAATGGGTAATCCGGCAAGGTTCTGGAACCAAGGGTGCCAGAAAATCGATGGTGGACCTGTTCTGTTCCATAAAACATTCTGTTGGCTTTAAAACTCTCCAATTAAAAATCTTGTGCATGGGTAGTGCATGATGTTATGTGTAGGAAGGAACTGCAGATGCTGGTTTACACCAAAGATAGACTTGACGTTATGTGGCCGGCATTAATTAGCCTCGCATTTTTGGAGAAATGTTTCTCCGAATATTTCAAATGGATGTTGATTTTCCACTCTTGTTTCCTACGCTGAAATTAACGTTGAATTCCCTGGCTGCTTAAAATTCTCAGGAAATAGATTGGGAAGGCTTGCTGGCAAAGAAAGTGAAGCCGCCTTTCGTCCCCACCATCAAGGATCGGGAAGATGTCAGCAATTTTGATGAGGAGTTTACGGCCGAAGAAGCGAAACTGACCCCTCCAAGGGAGCCCCGGATTCTCAGCGAGAACGAGCAGCTCATGTTCAGCGACTTTGATTACGTCTCTGATAACTGTTAATGTTAAGTGGCCTCCTTGTTCCAAACCATGTGAGAGACTGGTTTCATATTTACAAAGCGTTAAGCCTTAAAAACAGCGGCAATGCGAGAGCTCCGGGTGCAATTATATGCCTTTTTAAAAAAATATATATATATATATATGTGTGTGTGTGTGTATATGTGTGTGTATATATGTATGTGTGTGTGTGTATATATATATATATGTGTGTGTGTGTGTGTATACCTACATACATACATACATATATATATATACATACATATGTATATACATATATATGTGTATATATATATATATATTTACACACGCATATACACATACACACACACACACATATGTATATATATATATATATATGACTCGTGTGTATTTCGTAGCACACTTTATACTTTTAAAAGGCTTTTCAAAGTAAGATCTTGGAAGCAAACTGACCAGATGTACCAGGAACCAAGACCATCTTGTCAGTCTGTACTGTGTCCCGAGGATACTTGCAGCCGCACATCCTCTGAGCAAGTTGCACTGTCACTTTCCCTTATGGAAGGTCTGTTGTGTCCTTACCTGACACTTTCCCATTGTTTCTAGCAGGGCCAAGCATTCCACTCCCATCTTGCTTCCAGAGTTGCTTTCAGGGGTGGCACGGCGACGCAGCGGTAGAGTTGTTGCCTCACAGCGCCAGAGATACGGGTTCGATCCTGACTACGGGTGCTGTCTGTACGGAGTTTGTACGTTCTCCCTGTGACCTGCGTGGGTTTTCTCCGTGATCTCCGGTTTCCTCCCACATTCCAAAGACGTACAGATTTGTAGTTTAATTGGCTTGGCATAATTGTAAATTGTTCCTCCTGTGTGTAGGATAGTGTAAGTGTGCAGGGATCGCTGGTCAAAGTGGACACGGTGGGTCGAAGAGCCTATTTCCGCACTGTATCTCTAAACTAAACTTGTCTTTTATTCAGCTCATTAACAACACACCAGTGACACTGTCATCTTGATGACGGCTCCTTGTCTACCATCTATCACACTCTAATCCTTCTGGAAAATGGGATTTGTGTGGGGACTAATCTAGATAGGACATACAAAATACATACAAAAGCCCTAGGGAGTATTGATAAACAGAGGGCTCTCAGTATACGTCCAAGGATTCGTAAAGCATGGGTAGATAAAATTACGAATATAGCATAAAGGATACATTTCTTCATTTGTCAGGGCCTAGAATATAAGAGCCGGGAGGATATATACAACATTAGAAAACATTGAAAGACACACAGTGCTGCAGTAACTCAGTGGGTCAGGCAGCATCTCTGGAGAACATGGATAGATGATGTTTCCAGTCGGGTTGTTCCTTCTTCAGACTGATGCTGCTGACCCGCTGTTATTCCAGCACTTTGTGTCTTTTTTTAAAAAAACAGCTGTCGGGTTATGGGGAGAAAGCATGAGAATAGGGTTAAGAGGGAAAGATAGATCAGCCATGATTGAATGGCAGAGTAGTCTTGATGGGCCGAATGGCCCAAATGTGCTCCTATCAGTTATGAACTTAGGCACAGCAGGTCAGGCGAAATCAGTGGAAAGAGGAGCGGGGGTTAATGTTTGATAGAACAGTAACAGCGCAGGAGGCCATTTGGCCCATACCAGAGCAACCTCCCAGTTCAATCCTCCATTCCTCTGCTCCCTTTGCTTCAACCTTGTACTTCTTCCATGTCTATATTCCCTCTGGAGGCCACAATGGGATGTGCCTGCTCCGTTTATTGAACGTTCTTTGTCTGGTTTACTACTTGTGAATTTTTTTCCCCTTTTTGTTTTAAACGTCAAAACCCAGTGCTGTTGCTGAGCTGGGAGTGTGCAGGGTAGAGTGCAGACACAACTCCAGCCTGTGCCTGACCTGCACGTGATGGCAAGGTGCAGGAGCAGCTCCACTCATCACAAACTGGGAGGAGGGTGAGCCTTGAGGAGGACGCAAAGAGAGCGAGTGTACATATACATGATAGATGCAGCAGAATGTCGGTAAGTGTGTGGTGATCCACTTTGGTAGCAGTCACAAGAGAACAGATTATTATCTGAATGGCCGTAGATTGAGAAAGGGTGAGGTGCAACGAGATGGTGAGTTTGAGGAAACCTGGTTAATGAAGGTTGTTGGAGGTTTAGTATTGGAAAACCAAAAGGAAGCTGGAGTCAGGTACAGGAAATTGGTACTGAACGAGGCATATGAGGTTTATAGGAGAAAACAAACATTAGTAGGGCATAAAGGGGGCGTGGAGACACCGTAGCATGTAGGATTAAGGATAATCATAACTTCATTTATATGTAAATTTGAAATAAGAGGGTGGCTAAGGAAGGCATAAGGCCCCTCAGGGACCAAAGGGGTATTTTATACATGGAACCAGGGGCTCTGAGAGAGTTCCTTCATTCCCAATTCCTTTTTATTGGTATTTGCTAGTGGGAAGGATGTGGAAACTGCAGAGTTCGGATGTAAGAAAGGTGGGGTAATATTCTGGTGCGGGACAGTATCGGAAAGGAGGAAGTGCCTGATGCGTGGAGAGCATTTGGGATGCATAAAACTCCAAGACCAGATGAGGTCTATGCCTGGGTCTAAGCGAGGAAGAGAGAAAATTGTAGATAGACACAAAATGCTGGAGTAACTCAGCGGGACAGGCAGCATCTCTGGAGAGAAGGAATGGGTGACATTTCGGGTCGAGAAGATTGTAGCAGTTCTGAGGGAGATTTGAAGGAAGGGATCGGTCCTGGAACCTTTGCTGTTTGTTGCACATCTACATGACTTAGAGTCATAGATTCAGCATAGAAACGGGCCCTTCAGCCCAACGTGCCCATGTTGATCAGGATGCACCATCTATGCTAGTCGCACCTGCCTGCATTTGGCCCATATCCTTCTAAACCATTTCTATCCATGTACATGTCCAAATGTCTTTTAAATTGGATGAGGTGAACTAATTAGTAATTTTGCAGACAACACAACAACTGGTGGAGTTGTGGTAATGAAATAGGGTATCCAAGAATACAGCGGGACCTAGATCAGTTGTGGGACGACAGATAGCACAATGGGCTAAGAGTTCGGCTGGCGACCAGAAGGTAGCCGGTTCAAATCCCGCTTGGAGTGCATACTGTCGTTGTGTCCTTGGGCAAGACACTTCACCCACCTTTGCCTGTAATGGAATGTTACGGCGGCAGGCGCGGGCACACCGCGACGCCCTGTGTCTCCCTTTCAAGGGAGATGCTAAAAATGCATTTCGTTGTCTCTGTACTGTACACTGACAATGACAATAAATTGAATCATTTCATTTTTCATTTTTTCAGTTGGAAAGTTGGCAGAGTGGTGACAAATGGATTTTAACCTAGATAACATACATTTAAATAAAATGAGGTCATACTTTTTGGGAAGTCAAATTCTCGCAGGACACGGAGAGTAAATGATAGGGACCTGAGGAATGTCGATGTACAGAGTGAGGGACCTTGGGGTACACGTCCATAGCTCCCTGAAAGTAGTGGCACAGGTCAGTCGGGTAATGAAAAGGGCATTTGATGCATGCTTTGATAAGCTGAGGAATTGAGTATAAAATATGGGATGTCATGTTGCAGCTGTACAAAACATTGATGAGACTGATGCACTGAAGAGGTTTGTGGACAGTGCCTATAAAATGGGAATAGGATGGGACAGATTAGTTGCAGGAATGAATTGCTGATGGCCAAGACACCTCCTGATACCTACCCCTTGACCATGACCCCACAGATGAACGCAAGACCATCTCCCAGACTGATCTCATCACCTCTGGCGATCTCTCCTCCACAGCCTCCAACCTTATTGTTCCCCACCCCTGCACTGTTTTTATAATCTCCATGGGTGCTGCATGACCCGACGAGTTACTCCAGAACTTTGTGCATTCTTTTGTAAACCAGCATCTGCAGAGCCTTATTACTACATCCTCACGGGAGCCAGCCTGTGAGGTCCAGCCCCCCAACACCCCACATCAGTGAAAGTTCTGAAGAACTTTTCCCTTGTCAGTCACATTGTCCCCCTACTGGACGTTTTAAAATAATTTTATTTGGAACAGAACTTTAAAATGTAACATTTTATCCACGCTATATCTCTATACTAAATTAAACAGTAAAAATCATGTCATACTATTCATGAATACATTGGGAGACTGGTACTTGAATGTCCATATTGTGAGAGGCTTCAGAGCTAATGCGAGTAAATGAGATGAGAGTAGCTGGGTCCAGAGGTTGGTGTGGACATGGTGTTTCTAATATAAACATCTTCTTTCGGTTTCTAATGCCCGTGAGTCATGGACACCTTCAGTGAGCCATCACTGCTGCAGTGTATCTTATTCCTCATTAGTCAATGAAATGCCTTGGCCTCTTGTCATTCCCATAGTCACTCTGGCTAATCCAATGCCTTGTTTGATTAAGACAAAGATAGAAACAAAAAGCTGGAGTACAGGTCATACAGCATCTCTGGGGAAAAGGAATAGTTGATGTTTCGAGTCGAGACCTGTCATGACCTGTCAAGAAAGGTCATGACCCGAAACGTCATCTATTCCTTTTCTCCAGAGATGCTATCTGATCCGCTGAGTCACTCCAGCTTTTTGTGTCTATCTTTGGTTTAAAGCAGCATTTGCAGTTCCTTCCTACACGCCCTTGTTTGTTCAGCTTGCTGCAATGAGTGCCTTTGTCCCTCATAAGCAATGCTGAATGTCCCATCCATTTGGTACTTGCCATTCACACCATCCTCCGTGGGGAAAGATACTTCTCCTCTTGTAGCATGAGTTGGCCCACTCATTTGAAGGAATCACGCCTCTGCTGGTTGCACTGAGGACTTCTGTCAGTGTTATTTTATTCTTCACTGGATGAGGACACTGCGCCAGTTTTGTTGTCCATCCCTAATTCCACTTAACAGAGAAGTTGCACAAGGGTCATTCTTGGTCTGAGGTGACACTGCCAGAGTGGAGTAACAACAGAACTCTCGCCCTTCAGGGCTTCAATGAACCAGATGACTGTTTATGGCAATAAGCAGAGGAAGCTGCTTTAGCTTACATATTGGGGATGAGCGTTGGTAAATAGGTTTAGTATAGATGGATACAAAATGCTAGAGTAACTCAGCGGGTCAGGCAGTATCTCGGGCGAAAAGGAATAGGTGGTGTTTCGTGTTGAGACCCTTTTTCAGACTGAGGTATTTAGTCTAGATATTGGCTTGATGGTCAGCATGAATGTGCTGGGATGAAGGGCCTGCTTTGTGCAATGGACCCTGTGACTTGAATTAAGTTCTTCATCTGCCGTGGTGGGATTGATCCTTGGGTCTCTGGATCTGTATCTCGGGCCATTAGTGCACTAACCTTGCCACTGTGCTCCTCTACAGACCTTGACTCTGTCCTGTGGGCTGCCCTCACTCCAGGTATACTGTAAAACTGCTGTACTGTGACTGTTAGCACATTATAGTGTCACAGAGGGCCACGATTGCTGTACAGAGGGCCACGATTCCTGGTGTCAGCTTCCTCAGTTCACAAGGCAGTAATCTTGTTCTAGTCCTGCTGACGTTATGTATACATTTCTATGCTTGAAACAAATATAGATCAACGTACTGGAGTGGTCAGACTGCTAGATGTTCAGTTTTTCTCTGAACCCATAAACCGAGCTGTTTCGCTACTGCCACGTGGAGAATGCCTGTTTCCAATCACACATTTGTGCAGCAGCTGTATGAAGTGAACAGTAAATGGCAGCTTTAAGCTGTATGAGATTTTGCCTCCTGCTGGTAAACCAAGTTCATCAGTCCCGTTGCCCCACTCTTTCCCCACAATCCTACAGATTCTTTTCTCCACCCATTCAGTTGCTTTTTAAAAGCTGCCTTCATTTCTACCAGAAGGGACAGCGAATTCCACGTTTGCTGCCCTTGGCATAAAAGTACATCTCCTCACATTCTTGAGCCAAACAGGCCCTTTGCCCCACTGAGTCCATGCCAACTACAAAGTACCCTTTACACTAAACCTACACTGGACCCACTTTATTTTCCCTATGGTCCCCTTAACTCTACCTTCCTATTAGTTGTGACCTTACTGGCCAAACATTTAAATCTGGGACCTCATATTGTTGAATCATCTTCAAATTGAAACTATTTATTTCTTATGCGTTATAGAAACTTGTCACATCTTGATAGATTGATACTTTATTGTCACATGTACTTGGTCCAGTGAAATTCTTTGTTTTACAAACAATTCATGTATGCAAAGAGTCGCCATGGATAGGGCGGCGATCAAGTTATAATATATTCAATATTCAAAGTATTCAATATGGTCGCGATGATCCCTCTTCTCAGCCCACCCCCCGCCAGGTCCCTCTTTGTTCTCAGCCACCCCCCAACGCCGGCTCCATCATTGTTCCCTCTTATAATTTTCTGCAGTCTAAGACGAACAATACTGGTTGGTGCAAACTACTTTAGCAGCAGGAATAACTCCAGCTTGGAATTGTTCAAGTTAATGCTTTCCACATCCTCCCTGGGATTTGTATTTGCTTTGGAGTGCAGTGGCCAGAATCAGTGACCAGTTTTCCAGTTGTGGCCTAACCAGTGGTTTGTACGGGTTCTACATGTCTCTCTTGCCTTTTGTAGTTTGTGAATCGTGGGATTGCGTGCGCTCTGCCCAACTCTCTCACCATCTTCTAGCAATTCCAAGCATTTATTCACAGGTTCATTCAGGTGCTGCTCTTCCAGCTAATCTGCTAGACATGTGCCGTAGTCAATATAGTCTCTATTTATGCCAAACGCCTTGCAAAATTTACCCCATGTGTGTGTGTGTGTGCGCGCCACAATGATGCAGCCGGTAGAGTTGCTACTTCATAGTGCAGAGTCCCAGGTCAATCCTGATCTTGGAAGCTGTCCATGTGGAGTATGCATATTCTCTCTATGATCATGTGGGTTTCCTCCCACATCCCAAGGACATGCAGGTTTGTGGGTTAATTGACCCCTCCATGTGTAGAGAGTGGATGAGAGAGTGGGATAACATAAAACGAGTTTGAATGGGTGATCGATGGTCGGCATGGACCCGGGGGGCCGAAGGGTCTGGTTTTCATGCTGTGTCTCTAAACTAAACCATATCCAAAGGGTGTGGTTCTAGCATTGACTCTGGGGAGCACCACAATCTTCCGGTTGCATAAAACAACCACTTACCACTACTGTCAGCTTTCTGCCTTAAAATGTTATCATGCCGCTCTTTCACTCCATTGAGTTCAGTTTTGCTTTGTGTTCAGTAACTTTGTGAAATAGCTCATAAAAATCTGTGTAAACAACCACTGCTGATTTTCCTGCAGCAACTTCAATCAGGTTAGTCAAACACAATTTGCCTTTAACAAAATTGTGCTGGATCTCGTATCTTCTCAAATGTCTCCATGTGCCTTTTGCCGACGCCCTGGTCATTGTTTTTAACATGTTTCCCCACCACTGAGATGAATTTAACTGATCCATAGTTGACTGAATAGTTCTCATTTTTAACCCTGTGGCATCTTTCCTATGTCAGGGGTGGATTGAAAGATTGTGCCCAGCTCGCCCACAACCTCCACTGAACTTCCTCAGGAACTGAGCTTGCATCCCACATTAACCAGGTGACTTCTTTAGGGATAGCTAGCCTTCGTAAAACTTAGCAGTTGCCACCCCATACATATTTGAGCCAAGCCTTCGGTTTATATAGAAGGAACACTTTGTTTACATCAATCAGTCCTATCCCTCCCCAATACATTTTCCCTGACTGTTTACACATCTACAGGAGACTTCAGGAGCCCTTTTTGTTTATCATCACTTTCTTACCATAATCTCTTTTTTCTTTTTTTTTTGTCTCGTCGCATCTCCTCTTAAGTTACAGCACCATCATATACTTTTTTTTCTTGCATCATCTACTCTGACTCACTTCTTCTCGAGGAGCTTTGGCTTCCCTTCTCCCCCCCCTTTGTTTGAATGTATTTAGCTTGTGCCTAAAGCATCTGTTCATCCATTGCTCCTCCACACTTTTAGCTACCAATATTTGGTTCCACTATACCATGGATGGATCCTTGCTCATCCTGTGGATGTTAGACCTCCTCCAATGTACAGGTTCTATTTCCGAGTGTCCCCTGTCCCTCTATTCCCTTTTGATTCCCTTTATTATCACGTGTGACAAGGCAAAGTGGAATTCTTTGTTTTGCTACCATACAAGTATGCAAAGAGTCACCACGTATAGGACGTCGACTAAGTTACGAAGCCTTCTGCAATCCAAGGAATAATGTCCTCGCTGTCCCAGTGTCTCCCGATAGCTCAGGTCCTTGAGTTCTGCCAACATCCTTGTAAATCTTCACTGCCCTCATTCCAGCTCAATGGCATCCATGAAGATTCAACATCTTTTCTATCATAGCAAATGTATTCCCAAAGTTTATTTGATGTTTGCTGCTCCTCAAGTGTTCCCCACTGACAATATTTTTCACAGATCCCCAAGAACTAAGTGTAATAAAGCTTCTTTCCTGATTGGGTCAAGGAGGTTTTCCGAAGTGCATTTCTTGTAAGACTATTGTCGTCATTTCTCTATCGAGACTCTCCATTTTGCTGGAATCATGTCGCAAGAGTAAGCCACTTTGTTGCTCAAACCTGCTCCAGTGTTGCGCGGAATACATGTCACTAATTATTATAGATTGAAATGAGCCAACGGGTAGGAAATCGTGTATTTTGAAGGATTTTCTAATTATCTTTTGTGAGTCAAATGGTCTGAATATGATCCCAGATCCAGCGAACTGCCTGTGTCTTTCTATGGAACGTCAGCCATTGCTTAGTCAGCCACAAAGAAAACATGGACCACTTCAAATGAGGTTATCAGAGGAACAGATTTGACTGAAGGCCTAAGGGCTGAACATGCTACTGAAGTACGGAAGGGTTGCTGAAGCTGTTAGTATTACTTTTCACTTCATGGGTTTTATTTCTCTCATTTGTACCGATAGCATAGCTTATTTAGGAAATTTGACTATTTTGTATGGATAGAAAGGTGTATTTTTTAAAAAAGAGTCATTTTGTTATAAATAGCCTTTTGTTGTATTTGTGTAATTTTATCAGATGTTCGATGTCTCTGAATAAGATGCTTTAGCCCACTGTGGAGTCTGGTGTCTATTTATTTAAACCTCACCCAGAGTCGACTTCAATTCCAATTATATATTTAAAAGGTTGCCTAATTATCTACGTGTGAAACACTGCCTTGCGCAACTGGTAATTTGAGGCAGTGATAAGCTATATTTAGCAGGAGACTCCAATCAGCGTTCAAGCAACCTGTGCGGGGAGTTCAATCCAGCACCCGGGGGCTGAGGCCTGTAGGGTGCAGTGTGCAGCAAGACAATGTGCCAGGTTTTCTGTTCCAGAATAATACTCCAAAATGCTTTTAATTTGTTTGTTTTAAAATATGTCACACAGTAACATGGGCGGCACAGGGGCAAAGCGCCAGAGACCTGGGTTAGATCCTGACTTACGGGTGCTATCTGTACAGAGTTTGTACATCCTCCCCGTGACAGTGTAGATTTTCTCCGGCTGCCCCGGTTTCCTCCCACATTCCAAAGATATGCAGGTTTGTAGGTTAATTGGCTTGGTAAAATTGTAAATTGTCCCGAGTGTGTACTAGTGTAACGGGGATCGCCGGTCGATGCAGACTCGGTGGGCCAAAGGGTCTATTTCCATGCTGTTTCTCAAAATTAAACTAAATAAGTTTAGTGAACTCGGTTAATATAAAGGAAGCATGGGAAATATTGCCCCGGTAGTGAAGGGACCGAGTGGGAGGGTGGGGGCAGGGAGTAAGGGTCGGCATTGGTACCGGGACAAGTGGAGGGGTGGGGTGAGTGGGTGAGACGGCGAGGGGACTGGAGGGTTCACACCAAACATCTGGTGAGCCTGATGCCTTACCACTGGGACTTCTGTATGCTCGGTGGTAGATTGCTGGTGCTTTACTGTACCTTGCTGTGCACCAGATCTCTGTATGATGTAGGCAAAACAAATGGAGATGCTGAGAATCTAAAGTAAGCTTAAAAAACATATTGGAAACGCGCAGCATTTGTGGAATGAAAACCAACATTTCAAGGTGAAGGTCCTTCATCAGAACGGGGGAAATTAATAAACGTATTTAAATTGCAGAGAAGGGGGTTATGAAGAAAATCATCTGCGATCAGGCAGTGAAATTAATCCAGATGATTATTGGTGCCAGGCCAGAAGGAAGATAAAGTCCTTGAGGTTTCAATGAACTCAGACTTATTAATCATGCCTTGTACATTCTCATCCAAATCATCAGTGTAGCAGTCAAACGGAAATAGATCACAACTCCAATCCATGAAGTACATGACTCGTCACAGGCTCCACTCTTAAAAGCAACCTTCCATCACCACTCTCTGCTTCTTAACATTTCTGTATCCAATTAGCTACTTGACCCTGGATCCTATGCAATCTAACCTTCCAGATAAGCCTTTTGAACCTTAAAGGCCATAACGACTGTCCTCATTAACCTTCTTTGTTACTTAAACATATAACAGTACAGCATAAGAATAGGCCCTTTGGCCCACGATGTCTATGCCAAACATGTCAAGCAAAATTAATCTGCTCTGATTGCACGTGCCCTTCATCCCCTGCATATCGACGTGTCTATCTAAAAGCCTCTTAAGTGCGACTGTTTTATCTGCTTCCGCCACCATCATTGACAGCGTATTTCAGGCACCCATAAGTCTCTTATAAAAAAACATCCTGCATATCTGTAAACCTTCCCCTCCTGACATAAAAGCTATGTCTTTGACATTTATCTTGTAAAAGATTCTGACTGCCTACCCTATCTATGGGTCTCATAATTTTATAAACTTCTGTCAGGCCGCTCTTCATTCTCCAACACACCAGAGAAAACAATCCAAGTTTCTCCAACCTCTCCTTACAGTTAATAGCCTCTAATCCAGAGGGCATCCTTGTAAACATCTTCTCCAATGCCTCCCCTTCCTTCCAGTAATGGAGCAACTAGAACCACACACAATGCTCCAAATGTGGCCTCACCAAAGTTTTATAAAGCTGCAATATACCCTGACTGATGAAGCTAAGCATACAATATGCCTTCAGTGAGACTTTCAACGAATTAAGGATCTGGACCCCAAGTCCCTCTGCATATCAATGCTGTTAAGAGTCTTACCGTCAACTTTATACCTTCCCCTTTAATTCAACCTCCAAAAGTGCAACACTCCACATTTGCCCGGATTAAACTCCATCTGCCACCACTCTGCTAATTTCTGTAGTTGTCCTGTTTGATACCTTTGCAGCTTTCCTCACAGTCCCAATCTCCAGCAATGTCTGTATCATCTGCATATGTACTGGCGACCTATCTACATTTACATCCAAGTCATTTATATACATCACACAACAGAGGTTCCAGCACAGATCCCTGTCGACCTACAACAAGAATAACACCCTCCACAAACCTCTGTCTTCGATGAGTAAGCCAATTCCGAATCCATACGACCAAGTCACTGCATCTGGGGGTGGAAGATTGCAACCTTCACGTGGTCTGCCTTGTTTCAACGAATGCAATCAACCTGGCGTGCACAATCAAATAAGATCAAATAGAACAAGTTGTCCTACAACTTTAGGCTGTGCATACCATACACAAGAAGACTGTGCATCGTAACCTTCTAGATCAGCTGGCCATGGAGAACTTTTTCAAATGTTTGACTAAAATTAATGTAGACAATATCCACCGCCCTAACCTTATTGATCACCCTCAAAAAAATAAAGTTCGGAAGACACAACTTGCTGCATACAAAACCATGTTGAATGTCTACTTGACCTTCTTAGCCTTTCCACCTGCTGGCTTACTATGGTTCCCACCACCCTTCTACACTAGTCTAACTCCTCACTAGTAGCACAAGCAAACCTTCCTGCAATGATATTAGTGCCCTTCCAGGGGGATGCATCAGCTCCTAAAACCAGTAACTGGTGATTATTAGAAGGATGCTAGAGAAAGGAGAAGGAGAAGAGTTTAGATAGGTACTTGAATGAGCAGGGCATAGAGAGATATTGAAATATAGTAGACCAGTGCGATTAGTGTAAGTTGACGTAATAGTCATCATACATGTGGGCTAAGGAACTGTTTCTAAACATATACACAAGAAATACATAATACTCTGTAGTTTTTTTACATTCACTGTGTCATCCACGTGTATTTCATTCTATTACAATGTACCAATGCTACTCATGTGGCCTTTTTGAACACAACCCTCCAGTGATTGAGATGGTGACGCGACCTGAAAAGAGATGCGAGGTGCTGGAGTAACTCAGCAGGTTAGGCAGCAAACCTGGAAGAAATGGTTAGGTGACTTTCCGGGTGTGGTCCCTTCATAAGTGATAGGAGCAGAATTAGGTCATTTGGCCCATCAATCATGGCTGATCTATCAACACCATTCTCCTGCCTTCTACCATAACTCCTGACACCTGTACTAATCAAGAATTTGTCTATCTCTGCCTTAGACATATCCATGGACTTGGCCTCTACAACCTGTGGCAAATAATTCCAGATTCACCACGCCTCTGTCTAATGAAATTGCTCCTTATTTCCTCACTAAAGGTACATCCTCTAATTCTGAGGCTGTGAACTCTAGTCCTAGACTCTCCCACTAGTGGAAACATCCACTCTATCCAGGCCTTTCACTGTTCTGTATGTTTCAATGAGGTCCCCTCTCATTCTTCTAAACTCCAGCGAGTACACGCCCAGTGCCGTCAAACGCTCATCATATGTTAACCCTTATTTAGACTTCAATATAGACACAAAATTCTGGAGTAACTAACTCAGTGGGTCAGACAACATCTCTGGAGAGAAGGAATAGGTGAATGTTTTGGGGGCGAGACCTTTCTTCATTCAAATATCTAAACTCTCCCCTGTCTCTGTAGTAAGCAAGTAAGTTTATTAGCCGAGTATTCACATACATGGAATTTGCCTTGGTGCGCCGCCCACAAGTAACAAAACGACATACAATGACAGTTACAAATGACTCAGGAAACACTAAACATTAATAATAAAACATTAATGATAAAACACCATTGATGAAGCATGTGAACCAACAAAATATCAGATCAAAGGGAGGCTACAGATTTTTGGCTGTTGAGTGGAGCAACTACTCGTGGATAAAAACTGTTTTTATGTCTGGCTGTGGCAGCTTTGACAGTCCGGAATCGCCTTCCAGAGGGAAGTGATTCAAAGAGTTTGTGGCCAGGGTGAGAGGGGTCAGAGATGATCTTGCCCGCTCGCTTCCTGGCCCTTGCAGTGTACAGTTCATCAATGGAGGGAAGGTTGCAGCCAATAACCTTCTCTGCTGATCGGACGATTCGCTGCAGCCTCCAGGTGTCGTGCTTGGTGGCTGAGCCAAACCAGACCATGATGGAGAAAGTGACGAGAGACTCAACGATGGCCGTGTAGAATTGGACCATCATTGCCTGTGGCAGATTGTGCTTCCTAATCGGCGTGTTCCCGTCAATGGAGGCCCTACAACCCCCTCCCCTCCTCCCTCTCTGCCGCCCGCAGCCCCAGGACGTGACTCACGGCCCTGGCGCCAGCGGGAGTGAAGTGGACTGGACCGATCCGGCAAACTCTCCCCACTCGGTGACTTCCGCGGTCGCTGCCGTTGCCATGACCACGACCACGGCCGGTCCTCGCCCAATGTGGTCCCCCGGCCGTTGCCATGGCCGCGGCCGGTCCGCGCTGAATGTGGTCCCCCACACCACTACCGGAAGCTCGGTTGCCATGGCGACGGCCGGCCCGGCCCCGCGGCTCCCCGCCGCCATGTCCCTGAGCAAGAACCTGGTCCTGTCGCGGGCCAAGGCCTCGGACCTCGACAACGTCCGGAAGCTCAACTGCTGGTGAGCGAGCGAGCGAGCGCCGCCCCGGGGGCCAGGTGGGCGGCAGAGGAGGGTGGTGACGACGGCGGCGGCTGGTGCGGCCATTGGTCTGCTGGCGCTGCGATGACAGCCCGTTTACACACACACTCACTGTGGCCCTGCAGCCCCCTGGGCATGGAGGATGATCTGCATCCAGCCCAGGTCCCACATGGCTGGGGAGAGGTGTAGGAACCGTGGGGCCTCCTTCAGGCTGGGCTGGAGGGGCTGCTCCCAGTGCCAGGCCCCTCTGGGCCGTGCCAGGCCTCTGTGAGCTCCCAGTGCCAGGCTCCTCTGTGCTCCCAGTGCCAGGCCTCTGTGGGCTCCCCATGCCAGGCTCCTCTGGGCCGTGCCAGGCCTCTGAGCTCCCAGTGCCAGGCTTTGTGCTCCCCGTGCCAGGCTCCTCTGGGCCGTGCCAGGCCTCTGTGAGCTCCCAGTGCCAGGCCCTTCTGGACCGTGCCAGGCCTCTGTGAGCTCCCAGTGCCAGGCCTCTGTGCTCCCAGTGCCAGGCCTCTGTGAGCTCCCAGTGCCAGGCCCTTCTGGACCGTGCCAGGCCTCTGTGAGCTCCCAGTGCCAGGCCTCTGTGAGCTCCCAGTGCCAGGCTCCTCAGTGCTCCCAGTGCCAGGCCTCTGTGGGCTCCCCATGCCAGGCTCCTCTGGGCCGTGCCAGGCCTCTGTGGGCTCCCCAGTGCCAGGCCTCTGTGGGCTCCCAGTGCCAAGGTCCTCTGGGCCGTGCCAGGTCTCTGTGGGCTCCCAGTGCCAGGTCTCTGTGGGCTCCCCATGCCAGGCTCCTCTGGGCCGTGCCAGGCCTCTGTGGGCTCCCAGTGCCAGGTCTCTGTGGGCTCCCAGTGCCAGGTCTCTGTGGGCTCCCAGTGCCAGGTCTCTGTGGGCTCCCCATGCCAGGCTCCTCTGGGCCGTGCCAGGCCTCTGTGGGCTCCCAGTGCCAGGCCTCTGCGGACTCCCAATGCCAGGCCTCTGTGGACTCCCAGTGCCAGGTATTTCTAAGGTCTCAGTGCAAGGCCTTGGTATGTATGTTCTCAATACCACCTTCATCAGCGATGGGCTGTTCTACAAGGTGGCTTTGAACACATCCTTGAATCATTTCCATTGCCTCTTTGTAACCTTCACCCACAACACAGCTCAGAAAAGAGAGGAATGAAGTGTTTGGGGAATCTTGTGTTGGGCATACGAAAACCTGGGCTGCCAAGCAGTCAATTTACAATGTTAGGGTGCTTTTACGAGTGCCGGAATGCCTGTTGTCAGTCGCCCAGGTCTCGCAAGTATTTGGGAGGTATTGCTTGTAATCCTGGAATCTCAACCTGTGGTAACGGCAGCCAATTGTAACTGAGATTAACTGCTGTAACTTGCAGATTTGGTCATAGCTCTTCTGTATGTTTTTCCACAACGTTATAACACCTGGTTGATGAATGGGAAAGGTTAAGACTGGTCAAAATTACATATCTTGAAAGGTCTTGCCTCACCTCTTTGTCAAGTCAAGTCAAGTTTATTTGTCACATACACATACGAGATGTGCAGTTGCAGTTTGCACTTGCTTACTGTGTTCATACCAGCAGAGGACTTTTCATTTCCCTTTTTTATTAAATCCCATTTTATTCTTGCACTTTGTCTTCTGTTAAACTAAGTTTCTTTGGAACTTCTCAATTTCCAAACCCTCTTTGGGATGTGGGAGGAAACCCACAAGATTATAGGGAGAACATGCATACTTCATAGAGATAGCTCCCAAGATCAGGATTGGACCAGGGTCTCTGCATTGTGAAGTTTCAGCTCCACTAGTTGCGTCACTGTGTCAATCGTTTTTTTATACATACACACGTTGGACAATAGAGTATGAACTTTGACTTCACTAACTTCAAATAGCCCTTGCTTTCCCTCTCTATCCAGCCCCTCCCCCTTCACAGTTCTCCCACCAGACTACATACTATCTTTGTCCCACCCACTCCCCTGACAGCAGTCTGAAGAAGGGTCTCGACCCAAACGTCACCCATTCCTTCTCTCCATAGATGCTGACTCACCCGCTGAGTTACTCCAGCATTTTGTGTCTACCGGCGATATTGACTGTACAGCACAGGTTTAGCAGATTAGCTGGAAGAGCAGCACCTGAATGAACCTGTGAATAAATGCTTGGACATGCTAGAAGATGGTGAGTGAGGTGAGCAGATGTAACATATTATTTGGGCCAGAATTTAATATGTTCCTTTGGATCCCACAAGAAGCATTAATCTGTGGTGGTAAATTACTGAGTAGAGTCATAATTTAACTGTAATGTTATGTAATTTCTTTTTTGAATTAATCTTGCTTTTTTTTCTTATTCCAGGGGTAGCAATCTGAAGGATGTAAGTATGTTATTTCTCTATTCCATTCCATTGTCCCTGCAATATTCAATTTGTTATTATAATTAAAAACGTTTAGAGGGATATGGGCCAAATGCAGGCAAAGATGCTGGCTGAAATGAGGCATCTTGGATAGCATGGATGAGTTGTGCCGAAGGGCTTCTCCCCCTGCTTTCTGGCACTTTGACTATTACATAAAATAGTCCTCCCCTCTATCTTGAGGTGCTATATGAGAGATTTTCATATCTTTAAAGATTAACTTGTTGCAGATGTCACAGTAAGCATTTTGATAGAGAAACGAATAAAATAAAAATGAAAATATGATATTGAAAAGATTGTCAATGTTCAAATTAGAAAAAGAAATATCTTGCTGCAGTTGAATTTTACGTTGGCAACAGCCATTCAAACTCTCTGCAAAATGGTGAGCGGTGCTTGGGACTAATATATATCAAATTGCAAATAATATATGTCTGCATGAATACAGAACAAATCAGTGTGTCCATATACCATACAATGGTATATGGACACACTGATCTGTTCTGTATTCATGCCTTCTATATTCTGTTGTGCTGAAGCAAAGCAAGAATTTCATCGTCCTATCTGGGACACATGACAATAAACTCTCTTGAATCTCTTGAATCTTGAATCTGTTCAAATAAAGGAACCTGACAAAACTATACTAGTAAAAACGTAAAGTTTAAGAATTACTTTCCAGCTAACATCTCACTTGAGTGACAATGATTTCTGTAGTGTTTAACAATGGAATATTTGCAACTGGAGTTCATAATGGCCACTAACATTCGACATATGTTTCTATTCTACAGCTGTCCGTATTAAGGAACATGCCCAACATAGAAGTGATTACCTTTAGGTAAGAATAATCTGATGTGGATTGTGTAGTGATCAACATCAACAAATGATTAAATCACAACAGAGGATTGCAACTTTGTTCAACAGTAGTGCCATTGTTAACTTGGGGCTCAGGAAAAGACAATCAAATTATCTTCCTGGTCATCATGTAAGGTAAGGCAGTGTTGTGTTGCGAACATTACTGACTAGAAACAGGTGCAGCAAAAATAATGTTATTGCAAATGCACGGATCACACATAAAAATTGTGCAGGCTTGTACCACAGAAGAGATCATTTGGCCCATTGTCTTCATGTTACAACATTCGGAAATTTGGCATGTCGCCAATGATTCTTGCCAATTTCTACAGATGCACTATAGAAAGCATACTATCGGGATGCATCACAACTTGGTTTGGCAGCAGCCCTCCCCAACACCAACAGAAATTACAGAGTTGTGGATTTCACCCAGTCTATCTCACATATCAGCCTACCTCCCACCCCCCCTTCCCCATTGACTCCATCTACACCATACTGCCTTGGGAAAGCAGCCAACATAATCATATACCTTTCGCATCCCAGTCTTCTCTGCTCTTCCATTGGGTTGAAGATAGCAAAGGGTTGAAGATAGTAAATGTGTACCACCAGATTCGGGAACAGCTTCTTCCATGCTGTCATCAGACAACTGGATAGTAAGATGTAACCCAAAAACTCCCAACCTACCTCATTGCGGCCATTACACTTTTTATCTGCACTTTCTCTGTAATGCTGTAACGCCATATTCTGCTCTCCGATATCCTGCACTTCGGAAGATAAGTATTTTGAAAATTCTGTACCTCTTGTCTGATGGGAGAGGGAAACTAGCCATCTACCTCATTGGAGACTCGTGGACTATCTTTAATCAGATTTTACTGAACTTTATCTTGCAATTAACATTTTGCCCTTTATCATGTATCAGTATCCTGTGAATAGCTCGATTATAATCATGTATATGTATCATCACGTCTTTCCGCTGACAGGAAAGCACACAACAACCAGCTCTGCAGGTTATAACACTTCCAGTAAACATCCATGTACTTTTAAAATTTAATATCCATCTCTGTCTCAGCCCCCTTCTCTTGTCAAGGTATTTTGTCAATTTCTAAAATTTTGAAGTGTATGAATTCACAGTAAATGTATAAATCTCTGCGTCCTTTTTAAGACTCCTCTGAGGGATGTCCTTCCAAGTTTTATATATCTGAGTTACGTTTTCACTGAACCACTAGGGTCAAAGAAAATAACCCCAGTTCACCCAATCTTTCCTTATAGCTAAACACTTCCAATTGTGGTACCATATTTGTAAATCTACATTGCTTACCATAGTGCAACCAAATCTTTCCTGAAAAGTGGGGCATATTTATTTTTGAGCTGTAGTCGAAAATGCATTGTACACAATTTTTGCATAAACACCATGCTCTTACATTTGTGACTTAGCTTATAAGAAAATAAGCATCTGTGTGCTGTTTTAACCATTTAATCTGTTTTCCGTGCTAGTTTTCCTGCCCTGTTGAGAAAAGGGGGATTGAGGGAGAGAGCAAGAGAGAAATAAAGCTGAAAATTATATTTAGGTTAGCCTAACATCAGTAGTGGGTAAAATGGTGTGAGTGTTGATACAGGGTGAGGTAACAGGACCCTTCTGAAGACAAAGTTAACATGGATATCAGGACTGGAAATCACATTTGCCAAAATACCTGGGGTATGGGAGCAGTAACACTATATTCTGTGCTCCGGTATTTTTCGCTTTGCACTACTAATGTACGTCCCCCCACAAGTATTGGCCCCCTCATGCGGGGTCTTCGGGAGGAGAAGACCCGGCTTGGGGGGGTTGCCGTGAGGGGGAAGAACAAAGGAAGACCTGGCATGGGGGAACAGCCAAGAGGGAGGGGTGGGCGAGGGGAGAACAAAGGAGGACCCAGAGTGGGGGAGTAGGGACAGGAAGAAGAACAACAAAGGCGGACCTGGAGCTAGGAGGGGGGGGGGGGGGGGGGGAGAAACAAAGGAGGATACGGTGAGAGATACTTTTAAGTCTCTTGGCCACTTGTTCCTCTGCCGACAGAAGCTTAAGCTAAGGAGTGAATACCTGGTTAAACATGCGATGCATGTACCGCTACATATGCGCAGCGGTAGAGTTGCTGCCCTACAGCAAATGCAGCGCCGGGGACCCGAGTTTGATCCTGACTACGGGTGCCGTCTGTACGGAGTTTGTACGTTCTCCCCGTGACCTGTGTAGGTTTGCTCAGAGATCTTCGGTTTCCTCCAACACTCCAAAGACGTACAGGTTTGTAGGTTAATTGGCTTGGTAAATGTAAAAATTGTCCCTAGTGGGTGTTAATGTGCGGGGATCGCTGGTCGGCGCGGACCCGGTGGGCCGAAGGGCCTGTTTCCGCTCTGTATCTCTAAACCAAACTAAACTAAACAGCTACATTTCTGTGTTAACAAGAAGGCTCTCTTTAAGGTTTATCAGTGCTTTACCTTGACTGAGTTGACAATCAAAGCATTCAACTGGATAAACCTTGAGTAATTGTGGCCTTGGAGAAGAAACAGGTCATTGTCATGAACTTTCGACATGACAATGAAGCTGGAATGAAATACTTCACCTTCATCACTGCATTATTAACCACATTGTGAGTGGCACGGTAGCGCAGCGGTAGAGTTGCTGCCTTACAACACCAGAGACGGGTTCAATCCAGACTATGGGTGCTGTCTGTATGGAATTTGTACGTTTTCCCTGTGACCGCGTGGGTTTTCTCCTGGTGCTCTAGCTTCCTCCCACATCCCAAAGACTTACAGGTTTATAAGTTAATTGGCTTCTGTAAATTATCCCTAGTGTCTGGGATAGATCTATGTAAGGGCGATTGTGGTCGGCGTGAACTCAGTGGGCCAAAGGGCCTGTTTCCACACTGTATCTCTAAAACTAAAATTAAATAAGCATCAACTATTTACTTAAGGTATTTAATAGCTATTGGAGCAATTGTAACTTTATATTCAGTGAATGTTAATGGATAAGAGCTCGAATATTGTGTCGGAAGGAACTGCGGATGCCGGTTTACATCGAAGATAGACACAAAAAGTTGGAGTAACTCAGCGGGGCAGACAGCTTCTCTGGAGAAAAGGAATAGGTGACATTTCGGGCTGAGACCCTTCTTCAGAAGAAGAATTTTATTGATTCTGTTGTTTTTCTTGTTATGTGTTCTGAATTGTTTATTTTCTTTTGTAAAGTGTGAACAATATCTCTTCATTGGTGGACTTCCAATACTGTCAGAACATCAGTGAGCTTTACCTCAGGAAGAACAACATACAAAACCTGATGGAGATCTGCTATCTGAAGGGACTGCACCGCTTAAGAGTACTGTGGCTGTCTGAAAACCCTTGCTGTGGCACAGATCACCACAAATATAGAATGACTGTTCTTCGGAACCTGCCACAACTGCAGAAGTTGGATAACCAAGGTGCAGAGTCAGCATTCACACTATCACTGGGTTGGATGTTGTTTGTGAGTTGAATGTGGACGTTTCATGGCCATTTTTCAGAAATGGCCATGAAACTAGAATTACACCCATGCATAGTTTCTGCTACCAATGTTATCGGCAGAGATTATTATAAACACACTTTAAGAGGTCTCTTTACCCATGTTGATAACTTGTTGATGAAACAATTTGAAAGTTGACATTTCCATTGCAGTACTGAATCACGTGCTCAGAATTTGCCACGCTGTAATACAAATACTTTTGACAGACATAAAATGCTGGAGAAGCTCAGCGGGTCACATTTCAAAGATGTGCTGGTTTGGCTTCTGTAAATTGTCACTAGTATTATTTGACAGCTTTCCTCACTGTCTCCAATTCCATCAATTTTCGCTTTGACTGCTAACCTGCCAACCAACCTATCTACATTTACGTCTAAGGTGGTTTTTAAAATTTATATCTGTTTGTATACGTATGTATATGTGTGTGTGTAAATATATATTTCACAACGCTCTGTACTTCCCCTCTTTACCAGCTTTCTCTTCCCCCCCCTCCACCACCATAATCAGTCTGACCTGAAACATCACCTATCCATATGCTCCATTGATGCTGCCTGACCCCCTGAGTTACTCCAGCACTTTGTCTCTTTTTTGTAAACCAGCATCTGCAGTTCCTTGTATCTTCTGCAATTATTAAATTATTAAATCAATTTATTAAATGACTTTGTTGGCAATGTGTTGCAGCGGTGACCGAGGAGGAGCTGACTCTGGCTTTAGAGGATGGAGACGAGATGGCTGCCTTGCCGGGCAAGGACTCTATGGAGTCAACAATCAACCTCTCGAGGATGGAGTCTGGCATGTCTGAACCAAGCATTGAAATGGAAAGCGATCTCTTAAGCTTCAGAATGGAGGAGACAAAGTGAGAGGAGGCAGGATTAGCTCAATCGGGAGGGTCAAGTGGTATTGTCACACTGATTTAGAGTTTAGGGATATGGAAACGGGTTCTTCGGCCCACTCCGTCCGCACTGACCAACGATCATCCCGTACACTAATTGTACCCTACACACTGGGGACAGTTTACAGAAGCCAATTAAAGTACAAACCCGCACATCTTTGGGACGTGGGAGGAAACCAGAGTGCCCAGAGGAAACCCACGCGGTCTCAGAGAAAGCGTACAAACTCTGTACATACATCACCCGAAGTTAGAATTGAACACGAGTTTCTGGCGCTGTAAAGCAGCAACTCTACTGCTGTGCCGTCATGCCACCCACACTGCACCACTGTGTCACCAAAAACCAAGAACCATGTTTATCAAAGAGCTTCAGGTATAATGACTGAGCCTGTTTTGTTATATCCAATTTCAAGTGTTTAATCCATGAGTGAAATGGTTGCCCCTCAAGTATTTCCCCTTTCACCTTAAGCCTATGCCCTCTAGTTTTGGAAATCTCTCCTGGGGAAAAAAATACTTTACTTATGCCCCTCGTGATCTTGTACATCTCAATAAGGTCATCCATCAGACTTCTATGCTCCTACTTCCCAGTTCCGACGAAAGGCCTACAACTTGAAATGTTAGCTCAGTTTCTCTTCCCACTCCTGCAGCCTGACTGGCTGAGTATTTCCCGTATTTTCAGTTTTTATTTTGGATTTCCAGCATCTCCAGTACTTTGTTCTTGGAAGCGTGGAATACTTTTGGGCGGTGAGCCTTTAGTGTTCCACTGTTGAGTATCATTTAATTGATTTGACATCTTTCTCCACAGTAAAATCAGAGAAGAGCTGGGAATGAAACTGCTGGGAAGAGACAAGTTTTCCTCCTCTGTTGCATTAAAAGAAATAAATACAAGGAACAGCACCAGAAGGGTAAGTACGGCACGATGGTAGAATGCATGGGTTGCAACCTTCACGTGGTCCGCCCTGTTTTGACAAATGCAATCAACCTGGTGTGCACAATCAAATAGAACAAGTTGTCCTACAACTTTAGGTTGTGCACGCCATATGCAAGAAAAATGTGTATGAAAGAATTGCAGGTGCTGGTAACATCGAAGGTAGACACAAAATGCTGGAGTAATTCAACGGGTGAGTTGAGTGACGTTTCTGTTCGAGACCCTTCGACAGACAATAAACTTAGTTTAGTTTATTGTCACGTGTACCGAGGTACAATGAAAAGCTTTTTCACTGCGTGCTCCAGTCAGTGGAAAGACTAAACATGATTAGCAGCAGTGTACAGTTACTGGATAAAGGGAATAACACATAGTGCAAGGTAAAGTCTAATTAAAGATAATCTGAGAGGCCTCCAATGGGGTAGATGGGAGGTCAGGGCCGTTCTCTAGTTGGTGGTAGGATGGTTCAGTTGCCTAATAACAGCTGGGAAGAAACTGTCCCTGAATCTGGAGGTGTGTGTTTTCACACTTCTGTACCTCTTGCCTGATGGGAGAGGGGAACCTCCCATCTACCTTATTAGAGACGCGTGGGCTATCTTTAATCAGACTTTATTGGACATTATCTTACACTAAACATTTGGCCTGTATCGTTACACTGTAGATAGCTCGATTATAATCATGTATTATAGGAAAAACTTTTTCACCCAGAGTTGTGAATCTGTGGAATTCTCTGTCACAGAAGGCTGTGGAGGCCAATTCACTGGATGTTTTCAAGAGAGTTAGATTTAGCTCTTAGGGCTAAGGGAATCAAGGGATATAGGGAAAAAGCAGGAACGGGGTACTGATTTTGGATGATCATATTGAATGACGGTGCTGGCTCGAGGGGCCGAATGGCCTACACCTGCACCTATTTTTCTATGTTTCTATTTGTCTTTCCACTGACAGGAACGCACGCAACAAAAAACCAGCCCTACCAGTTATAACACTTCCAGTAAACATACAAATACTTTTTTAATCTAATAACCATCTCTGAAAATATATATTTCCTCATTTTCTAAATTTTTGAACTGGACTCTGCAGCTGAGAGATAAGTCCTTTCTAGTTTTATATATCTGAGTTAAGTTTCCACTGAGCCTCTTGTGTCAAAGAAAATAACCCAGTTCACCCAATTTTTCCTTATAGCTAAACGCTTCCAATTTTGGTACCATCTCGGTAAATATATATTGCTTACTAAATAGTGCATTCAAATCTTTTCTCAAATGTGGTGTCTATTTATTTTTAGGCTGTAGCCTAAAATGCATTGTACACAATTCTTGCATTACTACTCTGCTCTTAAATTTGTGTCTTGGCTAATTAAAATATAAGCATCTGAGTGCTATTTTAATCTGTTTTATAAAAAAATGTTAACTTAATTTAGAGCTACAGCGTGGAAACAGGCCCTTCGGCCCATCGAGTTTGTACCCACTGGCGATCCTTACACACTAACACGACCCAACACACACAAGGGACAATTTTACATATATAACCAAGCTAGTTAACCTACAAACCCATCGTCTTTGGAGTGTGGGAGGAAACCGAAGATCTCGGAGAATGTACAAACTCCGTACAGACAGCACCCGTAGTTGGGATCAAACCAGGGTCTCTGGAGCTGTTACCTCCCCTTCCCAGCTCTCCCACAGCCTACTATCTCTGCTTCTTCCTTTCTTCTTCTTCCCGCTCCCCCACCTCCACATCAGTCTGAAGAAGGCCTCCTTCCTCTCCCCTCCCCAGCTCTCCCACGGCCTACTGCCTATTCCTTTCTACTTCCCGCCTCCCCCCATCCCCTCATCAGTCTGAAGAAGGGTCTCGACCCAAAACGTCACGTATTCCTTCGCTCCATATATGCTGCCTCACCCGCTGAGTTTCTCCAGCAATTTTATCTACCTTCGATTTTTCCACCAACTGCAGTTCCTTCTTAAACACCAAGTGAAGTTCCTTATTTCTCCATGGTACGATTTACGTGGATTCCACTCAAAATTAAGATTTTCACTGCAACTTGGGACATGTGGTAACAATAAGCCAATACCAGCAAAGGGGATCTGAGGGGTAGGTTTTACACGCAGAGTAGTTAGACTATAGACAATAGGTGCAGGAGTAGGCCATTCGGCTCTTCGAGCCAGCACCGCCATTCAATGTGATCATGGCTGATCATCCCCAAACAGTACCCCGTTCCTGCCTTCTCCCCGTATCCCCTGACTCCGTTATTTTTAAGAGCCCTATCTAGCTCTCTCTTGAAAGCATCCAAAGAACCTGTTCTAAATGGCTTGCTCCTTATTCTTAAACTGTGGCCTCTGGTTCTGGACTCCCCCAACAACGGGAACATATTTCCTGCCTCTAGCGTGTCCAGTTGTATCTGGAATTGAACTGGCAGAGGAGGTAGTTGAGGCAGGAACATGGGCACTGTGTCAGAGGCATCTGAGCAAGGCATGAAGAACTATGGAATTAATCCATGTTCAAATGTTGTTATAGTACCTGCCGTAACAACCCCCCATATTTTTAAAATTGTTGTTATTTCTGATTCTTGGTTTTCTTTTTGCAGCGTACTTCCAACGTGCTGAGTGCTGTTCTGATGCTGTTGAAAGAGCTGGATGCCGATGGGCTGCAGATTGTGCATAGGACAGCAGAACATAAACTCCAAATGCTGCACAGGAAGGAGACTGAACAGGAGAGATGAGCACTACCGTTCTGGACACGGCGACTTGCATCGCTTGTGGACACGGTTACAAAAATTCAATAGTTCCTCGCCAGGAGTTTATACTGAAAGTACTCCTTTCAAGTACCCGCAAGTTACTTACCTGCATCAACCCCTGTGGAGACCACCACCCCTTATAATCACTGAGGTTGGCCTGACGGGAGGATCAGAATTCACCAGTCGCATGGGCAACGATGTTTAGGTGGAAGAGGAGAGTTGTGCTGCTGTGTGTGAGTTAGCTTCGTAATAAAAAAAAGATTGGGTACGAGGGAAAAATTGCAGAACCATTTTATCTAAATTAACATTTGCAAGAGATTTAATGGACAGCCCCTTTCATGGATTCATGATAGTAAGATCCACATATATTGAAAGCGGGGAGCAGGAAGAAATAGTGAATTCAAGTTGAAGTGTATTTAAAATGGTCATGTATATTTGTTCTTATCACTTTACACACGTTGAACTTTGCCATCCAATATCCTGTGATCTGAACTAGGTCTAGAAATTGTAAGCTCACGTATGGAGTTCCATCTACCCAATTACCTCTGGCTATTCAGTGCACTATTAATGATTTGGCAAAATAGATTATTCATTCCGCACAGGCCAGTGTTGCATGAGTTACTGCTGCATGTGGCTTTCACATTACTCGATCAAAATAAAATGATTTTAGATTCAAAATCAATTGTAATCTCCATGTTTGACAACTGGAATCGAAAAATGTTTCAAAGCTGTTGTGATTATTCAAGTCTTGGGTTGTTTGGATTTTCTATCCACACCATTGAAACATTGCAGAGATATTTATTCATTAAAAATTGTTACTTTGAATTCAAAAATATGAAAATATATCAAGTGGGAAACCACAATTGCTATGGGAAATGTAATTGAGTGAGGATTGTTTAACAAAAATAAAATAACCTGCCCAGAGAATATTCTTATTATTTATTAGTTCAATGTTAATTTACAATTCATATTCTAGTCATTCTCAGTTATTCTAGATTAAGACCGTTTCAATTTAGCTCACCATAACCAAAAGAAACAGTTTTTAGTAAGAAAGTGAACTCCAATTCGTATTCCACCTCATAGCCTGAAGAAGGGTCTTGACCCAAAACGTCATCTATTCCTTTTCTCCAGAGATGCTGTCTCACCTGCTGAGTTACTCCAGCTATTTGTGTCTATCTTCATGTTCCATTTAGGCAGGTTGCAGCTTTCCAGACACAATATTAAAGGCTGCAACTTCTGGAATTTCCCAGCCCGTATCAGAACCAGCCATTGCTTCTGTAGGTCAACCCTCTGTGACATTGGCTCAGTTTTTCTCTCTCTACCAGCACAGCATTTCCCACAGCCCAGCATCTCCTAACTTGGTTTCTTGGCCCTAACTTTAACTTTTCTTTCCCTGTGCCCCCATTAACCTATTGACCAGATAGCCTTGTTTACAGTTTATTCCCAGGGCAACAGTGGCTCCTCTCAGGATCATACGGACCACCCTTTAACCTCACCATCAGTGGACTGTGAGTCTGAATGGACTTTGCCCTCACTAAAATGGCGGGTCACTAGACCTCACCGTGATGGCGGCGGGAACGCCCTCACCGTGATGGCGGCGGGAACGCCCTCACCGTGATGGCGGCGGGAACGCCCTCACCGTGATGGCGGCCGGGAACGCCCTCACCGTGATGGCGGCGGGAACGCCCTCACCTTGATGGCGGCGGGAACGCCCTCACCTTGATGGCCATAGATGTTATCGCGGGGATGGCGGCTGGAAACCCGGAGGCATAAACCGCCGCTGCTCCCCTGAGGCGACAACAAATGGCAGCTCCTGCACTGAGTGGGGGCGCGATGGCGGCGCTGATGCAGCGCTACGTGGCCGCCATGGTGCTGAGCGGGGCGGGCGATGCTCTGGGCTTCCACAGAGGGCGGTGGGAGTTTTGCCGCAGCGGCACGGAGATCCACGCCGAGCTGAAGAAGGCGGGCGGCGTGAAGAAGCTCAACGTGTCGGCCTGGATAGTGAGCGACGACACGGTGATGCACCTGGCCACGGCCGAGGCGCTGGCGGCGGCGCCGGGTCCCACCGAGAGCCCGGAGACCCTGTACCCGCGGCTGGCCTGGGCCTACGTCATGTGTATGGACGACATGGATGGGAGGGCGCCAGGTAGCGCAGCACCCCCGCGTTACGGACACACATCCCCGCGTTACGTACAAATCCCCGCGTTACGGACACACATCCCCGCGTTACGTACACATCCCCGCGTTACGGACAAATCCCCGCGTTACGCACACGCATCCCCGCGTTACGGACACACATCCCCGCGTTACGTACACACATCCCCACGTTACGGACACACATCCCCGCGTTACGCACACACATCCCCGCGTTACGGACACACATCCCCGCGTTACGGACACACAAAAAAAGAAAATTAAAAAAGGCTTGATAAAATGCAGAGGATGTCTATGAGGAAGTTGGCAGGACTCCAGGGATTGAGTGATTGTCAGGGGTTGCTATGACTAAGACTTTATGTGGAGTGTAGAAGGTTGAGGGTGATCCTATAGGGTGATTTCACCAAAGGTCAAATGAGCGTAGATCCCCCCTCACGTGACCGAAAATTCTGACTGGAGGACATCTCTCAGTTTGGTACATGTTAGTGAATGGGGAAACACGCACTTTCCCACCCGTTAAAAACAAGGAAAACGGCCGATTTTTGAGCTGATATTTTCTGTGCTAGTCGGGGTGACCCTGAAGCACAGCGACCTAAATTTTCAGGCAAAACAAAAGATAGAAAGTGAGGTAATTACAAGAGGGAACTGAAGGTAGAAAGCCGCGGAAGTGAACAGCTGACATTTGCCGTGGACATTTTAAGATCCAAAATATCGGGAATTATCGCGTTTGCTCGCTGAATTTCATCAAAACTAAGGCATTATTAACTTACTTTTGATGAAATTCAGCGAGCAAATGCGATAATTCCCGATATTTTGGATCTTAAAATCACCACGGCAAATGTCAGCTGTTCACTTCCGCGGCTTTCTACCTTCAGTTCCCTCTTGTAATTACCTCACTTTCTATCTTTTGTTTGCCTGAAAATTTAGGTCGCTGTGCTTCAGGGTCACCCCGACTAGCACAGAAAATTTCAGCTCAAAAATCGGCCGTTTTCCATGTTTTTAACGGGTGGGTGGGTGCGTGTTTCCCCATTCACTTACATGTACCAAACTGAGAGATGTCCTCCAGTCAAAATTTTCGGTCACGTGAGGGGGGATCTACGCTCATTTGACCTTTGGTGAAATCACCCTATAGGGAGCTATAAAATATAGAGATGCATTGCAGGGAAAATGTTCCCGATGTTGGGGGAGTCCAGAACCAGGGGTATCAGTTTTAGAATAAGGGGTAGGCCATTTAGAACTGAGAGTTGTGAATCTGAGGAATTCTCTGCCACAGAAGGCAGAGGAGGCCAATTCACTGGATGTTTTCAAGGGAGAGTTAGATTTAGTTCTTAGGGCTAATGGAATCAAGGGATATGGGGAGAAGGCAGGATTTTGGATGATCAGCCATGATCATATTAAATGACGGTGCTGGCTCGAAGGGCCGAATGGCCTACTCCTGCACCTATTTTCTGTTTCTAAATCTTGAGAAGACAATAGTATTGTGTACAGTTTTGGTCCCCTGATTTGAGAAAGGACATTCTTGCTATTGAGGGAGTGCAGCGTAGGTTTACAAGGTTAATTCCCAGGATGGAGAGAATGGAGCAGCTGGGCTTGTACACTCTGGTGTTTAGAAGGATGAGAGGGTATCTCATTGAAACATATAAGATTGTTAAGGGCTTGGACACATGTTCCCGATGTTGGGGGAGTCCAGAACCAGGGGCCACAATTTTAAGAATAAGGAGTAAGCCATTTAGAATGGAGACGAGGAAACACTTTTTTTCACAGAGAGCGGTGAGTCTGTGGAATTCTCTGCCTCAGATGGGGGTGGAGGCAGGTTCTCTGGATGCTTTCAAGAGAGAGTTAGATAGGGCTCATAAAAATAGCGGCATCAGGGGATATGGGGAGAAGGCAGGAACTGGGTACTGATTGGGGATGATCACATTGACCTACTCCTGCACCTATTGTTTATTGTCTATTGAATGTGGCTGTTTAGTTACACGGTTGTCTGTTGATTCCTGTGGCAGGCATAACGTGTATGAGTGTAGTGCGTTTGCTGAAGTTGGATCAACCTGATGGCTGGAAGACCCCCTTCAATCCCCATGGTGGTGGCTGCGGAGCGGCAATGCGGGCCATGTGTATCGGACTGCGGTATCCCCACCCGCATCAGCTGGAGGATCTGATCGCTGTGTCCGTGGAGAGTGGACGGATGTCCCATCACCACCCCACCGGCTACCTGGGCGCGCTGGCGGCTGCCTTGTTCACCGCGTATGCAGTGAACGGCAAGCCCACGGTGAGCTGGGGTAAAGGCCTGATGGAGGTACTGGAACAAGCAAAGAGCTACGTGCAAAAGAGCCAGCACGAGGCAGAACAAAACCTGGCTGCCTGGTGGGTGTGTGAAACTGCTCTCATATTAGACAGGCACTCCTTCCAACACTATGCACTATCATTTTAATTTAAATCCACCTACTGAGTGAATGTTATTTGCAGTTATTGAAAATATCTTTCTAATTATTCGCAAATTCTTTAAAAGCGGTATGAATATTGATTTCTCTAATTTCAAGTTACCCTCCCTTTCCCTCTATCTCCATCCCTCCCCCACCCTAGTCGGCTTGCTAGTTTTACTGCATCCCTTCGTTCATTGTATCACCTCTTCCACAGCCAACAATGAACCATTGTGGGCTCCACCTTTCTAGAGTCGTCAGTGGCGGCTCTGATTGTGCTGGACCTTTTCCCGCCTCGCCCTTGATTCTCAGCCTGAAGAAAGGTCTCCTTTTTCCATTTCAGGTCCTACTTTGAAAACCAATGGAAGAGCTACCTGCGGATGCGAGGCATAGCGGACGGAGTGTCCAAGCCGATATTTCCCAAGGATTATGGCGTGGCCGAGCGAGATAAGTTCTACGCGTCCGTCAGCTACTCCGGCTGGGGTGGTGCGAGCGGGCATGATGCCCCCATGATAGCCTACGATGCCATCCTGGGCTCGGGCACCTCCTGGGAGGAGCTTTGCAACAGGGGCGTCTTCCACGGAGGGGATAACGACTCTACTGGTGCCATCGCTGCCGCCTGGTGGGGAGCCATGTATGGCTTCCACGGCGTCCCCACATCCAACCACAAAGGTGTGGAGTATCAGAGCAGATTGGAGACTGTGGCAAAGAAGTTGTTCGACTTAAGCCATCCAAGTTCCCCATCAGAAGCAAAGAGTGATTTGTAAACTCCACCACTCTTCAACCTTGCACCTGTCCTCTGCTTGAGCTCGTAATGATTGCATATTAAAAAGTTCTCTTGGGTACATATAACGTGGATTAATACAAAAGATAAAAGACTGTCCATGTGGGAAGACGTTTCTTTGTAAGTTCACAAGTGATAGGAGCAGAATTAGGCCATTCGGCCCATCAAGTCCACTCCACCATTCGATCATGGCTGATAGAAACATAGAAAATAGGTGCAGGAGTAGGCCATTCGGCCCTTCGAGTCTGCACCGCCATTCAATATGATCATGGCTGATCATCCAACTCAGTATCCTGTACCTGCCTTCTCTCCATATCCCCTGATCCCTTTAGCCACAAGGGCCACATCTTACTCCCTCTTAAATATAGCCAATGAACTGGCCTCAACTACCTTCTGTGGCAGAGAATTCCACAGATTCAACACTCTCTGTGTAAAAAATGATTTTCTCATCTCGGTTCCAGAAAACGTCCCTCTTATCCTTAAACTGTGACCCCTGGTTCTGGACTTCCCCAATATCGGGAACAATCTTCCTGCATCTAGCCTGTCCAACCCCTAATCTCCTAACCCCATCTGATCTCCTAACCCCATTCTCCTGCCCTCTCCTCATAAACCCTGACACCTGCACTAATCAAGAGTCTATTAATCTCTGACTTAAAAACATATAGATTTCTCTGTCCCCTCTCCAATCAGGAATATGTGCCGTGTTTTGTACTCGACTACCATAGTACATGGTATAGTGAGAAATGTTATAAATGAATGAAACATATTGAAGTCCCCAGATTCTGATCAGCAGAAGAAACAAATGGTGTCTGTGTTTCATAGTAATGAACATGACTTGGTTTGGAGAAGATAAATTTAGTTGCAGATGAACCAAAGGTTAACATTTGTAAAAAAAAGAATGGTATAACGTTGATTTTGATGCAGTAGTAGAATAGTATAGAGAATATATATAGTGGTGCAGTAGACTTGATGGGCCGAATGGCTTAATCCAACTATTTCTTATGACCTTAATATTTCGGGACTCATATGCTGAGAGAATGGAGCGTCTGGGCTTGTACACTCTGGAGTTTAGAAGGATGAGCATATAAGATTGTTAAGGGTTTGGACACACTAGAGGCAGGAAACATGTTCCCGATGTTGGGGGAGACCAGAACCAGGGGCCAGAGTTTAAGAATAAGGAGTAAGCCATTTAGAACGGAGACGAGGAAACACTTTTTCTCACAGAGAGTGGTGAGTCTGTGAAATTCTCTGCCTCCTGGAGGCAGGTTCTCTGGATGCTTTCAAGAGAGAGCTAGATAGAGTTCTTAAAAATAGTGGAGTCGGGGGATATGGGGAGAAGGCAGGAACGGGGTACTGATTGGGGATGATCAGCCATGATCACATTAAATGGTAGTGTTGGCTCGAAGGCCCGAATGGCCTACTCCTGTACCTATTGTCTAATATACTAATCTTACTAACAAACTTGGGATGGCGGTTTCTGAAAATAAAATTTCTCAGCTGCAAGTTGTTAAGAAATATATTTATTAATGCTTGCAGTGTTCTGCATTTCTCAGTGTTACTTTCCATGTAGTTGCAAAAATACTAAGCATACCCCCGACATTTACATCAAGATTGTTGATGTATGTAGCAGACACCAAGACATCCAGCACAATCCCTGGGATATACTGTGTATGAATGAGCTGCAGATGCTGGTTTACACCGAAGATAGACACACCATGCTGGAGTAACTCAGCGGGACAGGCAGCATCTCTGGAGAGAAGGAATGGGTGACGTTTCGGGTCGAGACCCTTGTTCAGACTGGGATGCACTGTTGGATACCTGCTTCCTATCACTAGAGCGGTCTCTCTTCCATCCTCGGTCCCGACCCGAAACGTCACCCCTTCCTTCTCTCCAGAGACGCTGCCTGTCCCGCTGAGTTAGTCAGCATTTTGTGTCCCTCTTCCATCCTCTTCCGCGTCCTGTGGCCAAGTCAATTTTAGATCTAATCGATGTCAAGGAGACACAAGGCAGAATCTGCAGAACAATGAAATCTGGGGGAAAGATTTCATCATTCAAATGGAAACTTGACTTGAGGAAACATGAACAAAAAAAAAGCCACTTTTCTGCACTTATTCACTTTCTGAGCAAATTGGAGTAGATTATGCTGCCTGACATTGAATCCGTAGGATTTGGAGGTACAGGCTCTTCAGCTGAGGAGTCTACACTGACCATCGATCACCCATTCACACTAGTTCTATGTTATCCCACTGTTGCGTGAACTCGTTTCACACTAGGAGCAACTTTATTGATCGAGGTCCAATTTTACTCTTCAGGAGGAAACGGGAGCCCACAGGGTCACAAATTGTCACCTTTCCTGCACCATCTCTGACTGGATGAATCTGAGGAAGTTGTCTGTCTGATGTTGGTTCAAAGTTTCAGGAGCATCACCAACATTTGCAAATGGAACTGAATTGTTACACTCATGAAATGTCTGCAAATAGCGAGCCGGCACAGAGCTGTTGGATTCGAAATCCATTTCAACTTAATGCAACCGAAGTTGATGACAAGACTTTGAAGTTTCAGGAAAGTACTTGACTTTCAAGCTAGACAGGTTTTGAGAGAGAAATCTGCTTGTGGGGTGTGGATGTGAAAGTGGTGTGAGCTGCAGATGCTGGCTTAAACCGAAGATTGGCACACACAAAAAGCTGGAGTAACTCAGCGGGACAAGGGTGAGGTTTCGGATCGAGACCCTTCTTCAGATAGGAAAGTGGGATGACCTTGAACTAGTGAACAAATGATCAATGGGCCAAAGTCTAGTTTCCATGCTGTTTCTTTCTATTCATTTGATACAGTTTTGGTCCCAACTTCAAGATTTTCCAGCTCTCTCTGCTGGAGCTGTCACAAAGCCTTGTCTCCATTTCCTAACGCACATATCAGTGTGAAGCAGCATTTCTAGCACCTGACTCAGCACAATTTGCACTATAGTCTTTGTATGACTCCTCTTCCAAAAATCAGTGCATTGGCTGAGAGATCCTTAGCACTCAGGAAGTCACTAATTGTGTCAAATGCTTTAATTTGGTGTCTAATCAAGGTGTTAATTTCTTATGCATCGAATTGAATACGTTTAATATGATTTGTGTTTGATGCTGGACTTTTGTATTTAGTGACTTAACTTGATTTTTCTTTGTTGCCTTAATTCTATGCAAAGCCAAAATAAACGATTGAAATTAAATTGTTGACAGAATTATCGATTCATTTATCATGATATCTTAAAATACAGTAAACCCTCGTTATAAGGGACCATTTTGGATGGGGAGGGGAGTTGCCTGTTATAGCTGATTGTCTGCTATAACAGAGTAAAGGGCCTGTCCCACGAGCATGCGACTCTATGCGGCAAGCGCGACCTAACGTGGTCGCTTGAGCCGCACGGCCTTGCGGGGCTGGTCCCACTTCGATTGCCGGAGCCGTGTGGAGTTGTGAGGAGCTGGTACTGACATCGCGCGGGGCTCCGAAAAACTGACTGTCCAAAAATTCAGGCCGTACGCACCGCCTCGCCAACACCTAGCGCGAACTTCCTGCGGACTTCGCTCGAACTTCACGTCAACTCGTACGGGATCACTCGACCTCCGCGCGGCCCCCGCTTCAGATTTGGTGGCGCTGGCCGCATGCAGTCGCATGTTCGTGCGACAGGCCCTTAAGGGATTACAGTGTCATTGTATAACTATTAAACAAAGAACTGCAGATGCTGGTTAATACACAAAAGGCCACAAAGTGCTGGTCAGGCAGCATCCCTGGAGAACATGGATAGGTGATGTTTCGGCTTGGGAGGTGATTTTGGGGGTGGGTGGAAGAAAGTGGTGAGAGGGGTGAGGCATGACAAAGTGTGGCAGATAATAGTGGACTCGGGTGAGTTGCTGGCCGCGGAGAGGCGAGTATCGGCGGAGTCTGTTGCCGCGTCCGGAGAGCAGGCAAAGGTTGGCGGCGCTGACGGCAAGTAGCTGCGTGGGCCGGTGGTGGCCATAGGTCCAGCCTGGCAGAGCGATGAGGCCTGGATTGGGCAGCCCAGCCTGGCGGTGAGGGACGGTAAGTCTGGTATGTATTGGAGTGGAGTGATGTGGGGCCAGGGTTGGGGGTTGTGCCGTGTTTGGCACCGGCAGCCCGCCCTGCCTGTGAAGGTCAGTAGGTCCACCCCGTATAACCGAAATCCATTATAAAGAGGTCTGTCATAATGAGGGTTTACTGTATGGACAAATTTTTGATTCATTTTCTGCCACAGATGAAAAAGGTTGGGCGCCACTGATCTGCATGAAGAAATCTATCTTGTTATGATCACTCTTCCCCATGGGCCCAGATAACAAAAATTGTGTATTAATCCTTCCCCGTTAGACAGTATCCGGACTAAGGTTAGTCCTTGTTACCTCCTCAATATATTGGTCCAAATCTGACACAGGAATTCTTCCTCTATAATATCATTGTTAATTTGATTTGCCCAATCTACAGGTGTGTAGGAAGGAACTGCAGATGCTAGATTACACCGAAGATAGATAGGTACAAAATGCTGGAGTAACTCACTGGGTCAGGCAGCATCTCTGCAGAAATGGAATAGGCAACGTTTCGGGTCGAGAGGGGTTGAGTAATTCAAAGTCCGATAAAGGGTCACGACCTGAAACGTCACCTATTCCTTTACTCCGGAGATGTTGCCTGACCCACTGAATTACAATAGATAATAAGTGCAGGAGTAGGCCATTCGGCCCTTCGAGCCAGCACCTCCATTCAATGTGATCATGGCTGATCATCCCCAATCAGTACCCCGTTCCTGCCTTCTCCCCATATCCCCTGACTCCGCTATCTTTAAGAGCCCTATTTAGCTCTTTTGAAAGTATCTAGAGAACCGGTCTCCACCGAGAATTCCACAGACTCACAACTCTCTGTGAGAAAAAGTGTTTCCTCGTCTCCGTTCTAAATGGCTTACCCCTTATTCTTAAACTGTGGCCCCTGGTTCTGGACTCCCCCAACATCGGGAACATGTTTCCTGCCTCTAGCGTGTCCAAACCCTTAATAATCTTGTATTTCAATAAGATCCCCTCTCATCCTTCTAAACTCCAGAGTGTACAAGCCCAGCCGCTCCATTCTCAGCATCACTCCAGCTTTTTGTGTCTATCATGGTATAGCTCTACCCGTATTGAAAGCTTTAGTAACTTCTTCTTGATTCTCTTCCCTTAAATCACTGTGTGAAGATATGTACACCCCTGATTGCCCCTTGCTATTCCTTGACTGCACTCGTATCAATTCCATGTCATGCTTCTTGAAACTTACACCCTTCCTCATTTTGAAGTTACATCCTTTTTTAATGTATGACTCGGATCCATCTCCTTTCTCACATTGCCCGCCATTCCTGTATATCGAGTATGCTCAGTTCCCGCCTCTGAACACCCATTGGTCTTTAAACGCCACTGTGTCATGTCCACTGATATCTGTTTGGGCATTTAATTTATCTAATTGAGTGTGAATGCTTCGTAACCGAGTCTTATCGAAAATAATTGTCTGGACTGGGCGATGCAAAACACAGCTGTTGCTGGAGGTCTAGGAACAAAGTCGAAATACTGTTGAACTCTCGTTGGAGAGAGAACATCTTCAAAGTAGATATACTAAGTAGACCTAATCTACTTCTATCCATTGGCGAGACCAAGCGCAGACTCAGCGATCCGCCTAACCTACCCGATCTCCCGGTTGCCAAACACTAACCCCCCCCCCGTTCATAGTTTAAGATTAAGGGGGAAATCTTTTAGGACCGAGATGAGGAAAACATTTTTCACACAGAGAGTGGTGAATGTCTGGAATTCTCTGCCACAGAAGGCCAGTTCATTGGCTATATTTAAGAGGGAGTTAGATGTGGCCCTTGTGGCTAAAGGGATCAGGGGGTATGGAGAGAAGGCAGGTACAGGATACTGAGTTGGATGATCAGCCATGATCGCATTGAATGGCAGTGCAGGCTCGAAGGGCCGAATGGCCTACTCCTGCACCTATTTTCTATGTTTCTATTCCCACACTGACCTCTCTGTCCTGGGCCTCCTCCACTGTCAGGTCGAGGCCCAGCGCAAAGTGGAGAAACAGCAACTAAACCTTGGGCAGTTTGCACCCCAGTGGTATGAACATTGACTTGTCTAACTTTAAATGGCCCTTGCTTTCCCCCTCTCTCCATCCCCTCCCCCTTCCCAGTTTTCCCACCAGTCTGACTGTCTCTGACTACATTTTGTGTTTAAGAAGGAACTGCAGATGCTGGAAAATCAAAGGTAGACAAAAATGCTGGAGAAACTCAGCGGGTGCAGCAGCATCTATGGAGCGAAGGAAATAGGCAGCGTTTCGGTCCGAAACCCTGTAGGAAATAGGTAACGTTTTGGGCCGAAACCCGTAAGGGTTTCGTCCCGAAACGTTGCCTATTTCCTTCGCTCCATAGATGCTGCTGCACCCGCTGAGTTTCTCCAGCATTTTTATGCACCTACATGTTATGTTTGCTGTTCCCTTGCTCTCATTGCCTTTGTCCAATTTTCACACCTTATCTGGTGCGTGGTGGCGCCTTGTGGCAGCGGCTCGAACTGCAGTCCCTCCCTCTATCTTTTTGTCCCGTTAGTTGTATGTTTTTGATTTTATTTTTTTAGATGTGTAAATGTGGGAGGGTGGAGGGGTGGGACTTTTTTAAAACCTACCACAGTGGCTGCCTCAAAAAGGCTGTCAGCATCATCAAAGACCCACACCATCCTGGCCACACACTCATCTCCCCACTGCCTTCAGGTAGAAGGTACAGGAGCCTGAAATCTGCAACATCCAGGTTCAGGAATAGCTCCTTCCCCACAGCCATCAGGCTATTAAACACAACTTCAAACAAACTATGAACTATAACAGCCTATTGGACTTATTTATATGTTTATTTATGTGTGTGTATATATATTCAATGGTATATGGACACACTGATCTGTTCTGTAGTCATGCCTGCAATGTTCTGTTGTGCTGAAGCAAAGCAAGAATTTCATTGTTCTATCTGGGACACATGACAATACACTCTCTTGAACTTGAACTTGAATCGAACATTTTCCAATTTTGCATATCCTCCAATTAAACCAACAACCCCCCCTTCCTCCCCTGTGACCTACCCACACTCCCATCTATTTCTCATCCTCATTCTACTCTCCTCTCCTCCCTCTAGATCTGCAATTCTAAACTCTTCAATCTTGTCTCACACAGACTATTAAAGGGCGGCTGGGTGGTAGAGTTGCTGCCCTACAGCGCCAGAGACCCGGGTTTGATCCTGACTACGGGTGCTGTCTGTACGTTCTCCTTGTGACTGCGAGGGTTTTCTCCGGGTGCTCCGGTTTCCTTCTATATTCCAAAGACATGCAGGCTTGTCGGTGAATCAGCCTTGGTATAATAGTCCTTAGTGTGCTGTATAGGGTGATCGGTGGGCCGAATGGCCTGTTTCTACACTGTATCTCTAAACTAAACAATCTTTGGCCTTTCTTCCAACCACTCACCACCTCCCTTACCAGTATCCACCTATTACGTATCACATTTTGTCCTGCCTCTCCCCTCTTCCAGCTTTCTTCCCCCCCCCCCTCTTCCCCTACAATCAGTTTGAAAAAAGGTTCTGACCCGAAACGTCACCTATCCGTGTTCTCCGCAGATGCTGACGGAACCGCTGAGATACTTCCGCACTTTGTGTCCTTTGCAAGGGGGCTCCTCCTACTTTATGAAACACAGGCTACGGATGTAGTGACCAAAGTCGGTGGGGGGCGCTGCGAATCGGCTGCCCTGCCAGCAGCATGTTCGTTATTTCGACTTTTCTTCGGTTTTTTTTTGCTGTGTCCAAATGTCTCTTGGTGTTGTGTGTGTGTGTGTGTGTGTGTGTGTGTGTGTGTGTGTGTGTGGTGTGTGTGTGTGGTGTGTGTGTGTGTGTGTGTGTGTGTGTGTGTGTGTGTGTGTGTGTGTGTGTGTGTCCGCTTTCAGTCGCCTCCTCGACGGAGAGGCGACTTTTTTCCATGTCGCCTCCCTCACGGCCTAACGGCCTTTCTCGGAGTCGGGCCCAGAGCTTCAGCAGCAGGCGCAGCGTGGACTTTTCCATCGCGGAGCGGGCGAACCCTTGCCGGGGATCGCCAGAGAGGAGTACTCCGATCGCTGGCCTGGTGACTTTGGCATCGTGGGGCTGTGGTCTGCGGAGCCTCTAGCCGCGGGCGTGGCGTGGACTTAACATCCGGAGTCTGGGATCCCTTGTCGGGGATCACCGGCGAAGAGCTCTGACCGCCGGCCTGCGGTCTATAACATCCTGAAGCCGAGGTCTCCGGTAGGAAAGTGCCGATACGGGCACTCCAAGCATGTTCGACTGTCCTGACGTCAGAGGTTTGATCATCCCGACCAGAGGGCCTGTACATCCGGCCGTCCATAACAGCGACTACAGAGGGTTCATGGCCCCGACCACGGATGAACAAAGGAGGACTGACTGAATTTTGTTGCCTTCCACTACAGTGAAGAATGCTGTGGTGGATGTTTGTGTTAAATTCTATTGTGTATTGTGTGTTCTTTTTAAGTGTATCGCTGCTGGCAAATTCATTTCACTGCACCTTCAGATGCATGTGACGAATAACATTGACTTTGATTTTGACTTTGACAAAGGCCAGGATTTGAATATGGAAACAAAAGTGAAAGTACAAACTATGGTCTGACGAGGTTTCCCGTTTCCTTTATTGATTTGGTTTGTGGTACATTATCAGCAATGTTTATATGTCAGAACAGCGTCAGACTTTCCTGACTGGCTTGGTGGGGTATCAGGTGTGATCAAAGCATTTACAATCAGACCATCATTAATACAGCACAGTGCAGGGGTCCACGCCGACTGCATGGTGAAGGGGGATTGAGGGGCAGGGGACTGCTCGGGTTTCAGACGGCTGGTCACTGGAGATGGCAAGAGTCTAGACTACTGGGAGCAGGGGTAGAATCCAGATAGCTGAGTACTGGGCCCTGTGTTGAGATTATTGGATTCTGTGTTTAAATTTGAGGGTACCGCATTTAAATTGTTAGGTTAGACACAAAATGCTGGAGTAACTCAGCGGGTCAGACAGCATCTCTGGAGAAAAGGAATAAGGGGACGTTTCGAGCCTGTAGAACGTCCTGACCCGAAACGTCACCTATTCCTTTTCTCCAGAGATGCTGCCTGACCCGCTGAGCCAATCCCGCTTTTTGTGTCTATCTCTGGTTTAAACCAGCATCTGTAGTTCCTTCCCACACATGCTGCATTTAGACTACTAGTACAGGGTATTCCACTTAGACAGTGGGGTACTGTGTTTAGATAGGTGCTATTGACTTTAGATGTGTGGGTAGTGGCTGCTGCTTGCTCAGAAGTGGATCTGGATTCAAGTTGTATTTAGATTGTTGGGTGCGACATTTGGGTCATTGGGAACCGTGTGTGGTGTTCAGTTGGTTGGGTACTGTGTTCAGATGGTTGGGTACTGTGTTCAGATGGTTGGGTACTGTGTTCAGATGGTTGGGTACTGTGTTCAGATGGTTGGGTACTGTGTTCAGATGGTTGGGTACTGTGTTCAGATGGTTGGGTACTGTGTTCAGATGGTTGGGTACTGGTTGGGTACTGTGTTCAGATGGTTGGTTAATATGCGTGTTGTTTAGATTGCAGCGGACTGCTTGTGGCATTTATATTGTTGGGGGCTGTTTAGGTTATGAATACTACATTTAAATTTCGGGTAATGCAATTAAATAGTTGTGTACTGCATTTAGATTGGTGGGAGCTGCATTTAGATTGTTGGGGGCTGTGTTTAGATTGCTGGGGGCCGCGTTTATAATGCTGGGGACATGTTTCGTTTAGAATCAAGCCATCAGCTGCCGTTATCCAGGGTTTACTGCTCAGATTTAGTGCGGATCAGAGGCTTGATCTTTCCAACGGCCTCGAGCAGGGACTGGTGGTCAACTTTATCTCCAAACTCCATCTCCCGGTGTTCCAGGAGGATGCCCTGTTGGGACAAACGGCAGCAGCTCAGCACACGGGAGCTAATAACCGACACGTCAGCAGCTCATCTACATCACTACCTCCCCCCTACTCTGACCACCTCCCCTTAAACTCTCCCCATAGTCTCAGCCCCCCCCTCCCCTCCCCCCCTTCCCCATCCGTAAAACATCACCTCCCATCGCAAATCACCCTCACACAAACCCACCCCTCACTCCTTATTCCTCTGCACCCTCCTGCTAGCCCCAAGACTGGGACAGTGGTGCTCAATCCTGGCCTTGGTGCTGTCTGTGTGGAGTTTGCACGTTTGCACCCCGTAAAAGCGCGGGTTTCCTCCCACATCCCAAAGATGTGCGGGTTTGTAGGTTATTTGGCCCCCTGTAAATTGCCCCCAGTGTGTGGGTGAGTGAGAGCAGTGGGGAGGAGCGGGGCGTTGGGGAAAGTGAAGTGGGTCAGCATGAAAATGGTTGTTTGTGGAGTGAGGGGGGGGGGGGGAGGGGGAGGAATAAACACAGAGAGCAAACATACACAGAGTGGGAGATGGTATGGAAACACGAATGAGCAGAGAAGAGTGTGCACAGATCAATTGAAAAAAGAGTGAGAGAGAGGGAGAGAAAGAGAGAGAAAGAAAGATAGAAAGAGGGGCCTCCCTGATGGACATCTACACCTCCCGCTGCCTTAGCAGGGCAAAGAAGATCATCAAAGACAGCTCCCATCCTGCGTTTGGACTGTTCGACCTGCTGCCCTCTGGAAGGCGCTATAGGTGCATCAAATCCAGGACAAACAGACTCAGGAATAGTTGCTTTCCGAGAATTATATCTACTATAAATTCAAATTCACTGACTACACCGCCCAACACGGACTTCCATCTGTATATATGTATATATGAATGTAGCGCCGCAGAATTTGTGCACCTATTCCCCCCCCCCCATCTCCCTTCTGTTTTTTGTTTTTTTTTCTGTTTCTTGTTTTTTGTGCTAAATTGTATATATGCACTGAGTACGAGCAGCTTTCAGTTTCACTGTACATGTATAGTGACAATAAATGGCATATCTATATCTAAAGGGAGGGAGGGGGAGAGGGAGAGAGCACAATGAGAGAAGTGATCACAGAGGAAATGAGTAAGCCACAGACAAGGCATTTGTGCACACACAGGGAGCAACAGGGGCCCATCATTGCCACATTGATGCAGTCACTTTGCCCAGTCGCACTACCCCCATCTGCTGGCATGAGTGCTATATCCCATGCCGTGTCTATTCAAGCATCTGTCTAAATGAGTCTTACACACAATAACTGTATCTGATTCCATCACCTCCCCCGGCTGTGAGCTCCAGATATCAACCACCCCAGCGAGTAGGGGACCTCTCCCTTTAGATCCACGATAAAACTCCCCGCTTTCACCTCAAACATTTGCACTCTTGTTTTTGACACCACCACCATGGGGAAAAGATGCTGACTTTACCGCCCTATGTATGTATGTGTCGGAAGGAACAGCAGATGCTGCTTTAAACTGAAGATAGACACTAAAAGCTGGAGTAACTCAGCAGGTAGCAGACAGCATCTCCGGATAGAAGGAATGGGTGACGTGTTGGGTCTGGACCATTCTTCAGTTTGAGAGTCAGGGGAGAGGGAAAGGAGAGATGTCGACGGTGGTGGAGAGATACTTGGAACAAATTAATGAAAGATTTGCAAGATAGTAACGATGATCAAAGCTGGACTTGTCCCTACTATCTCCACGTCCCACAGCTCCTGACCCCAACGCCCAGCAAAAACTCCCTACCTGATCCTTAGCTCCGATGACGTACACTCCTCCAAGGATGAGGCCTTCTCCGGCCATGTTCCCGGTGAAGCCCTCACGCCAGGCTCGGATGAAGTTTTTCCAAACCCCCAGGCGGGCAAACCCCATGAGCCCCAGCTTCCGCTGCTTGGGCCCGTAGAAGCACTTCTACAAATGGAGCAACGCACAGTGTGAGGGGTACGGAGAAGTGGGGACACATCACCCTCACCCAGCTCCCTGCCGGACTCAAGGGTCATCCTCTGGATGGACGAATGGGCAATGAGGAAGCACGGCACAAGTGATAGACCATTAGGAACAGCGGGAATTCTTCCAGCTCGTTTTGATGACTCTGCCCGCATTTTGTTGACCTTCTCGCCCGACGTAAAGTCCTACATATTCACCCGGCCCTTTATCCCGTTATCCAGACATCGAAGGAAATCTATTTCCTTGCGGCACGCGGTAGCGTTCCCGCCTTACAGCGCTAGAGGCCCGGGTTCAATCCCGACTTTGGGCGCTGTCGGTGTGGAGTTTGCACCCCCCCCCCCCTGTGATTGCATACGCCGGCTTCCTCCCACGCTCCAAAGGCATGGATTTGTACGCTAAATGGATCGTATAAAATAATAATATATACTGGGGCAAACCCCTATATCCCGATACTCCTTCCCGTGGCTGCTGAGGATTCGCATAGCAAGAGTGGCCCAGCCACTAGGAGGCGCTGCAGGCCCTTAATAAGCAGGGAGTGGCTGTAGACGTGGGATAACATGTAACTGATGTGATCAGGTGATCGATGGGTTGGCACAGACTCAATGGGACGAAGGGCCTGCTTCCATGCTCTATCACTAAACTCTAAAGGAAGTACAGGTAATTTCTTTATGACCGAATAATTCCAGAACCAGGGGCCACAGTCTTAGAATACAGGGGAGGTCATTTAAGACTGAGGTGAGAAAAAACCTTTTCACCCAGAAGGGGTGAAGACAGTAGGCAGTGGAGGCCAAGTCACTGGATGGATTTAGGAGAGAGTTAGATAGAGCTCCAGGGGGCTAGTGGAGTCGAGGGATATGGGGAGAAGGCAGGCACGGGTTATTGATTGGGGACGATCAGCCATGATCACAATAAATGGCGGTGCTGGCTCGAAGGGCCGAATGGCCTCCTCCTGCAGCTATTTTCCATGTTCTATGCAGCTTATCTTTCTTGACTGTGTGCAGTTTTGGCAAAAGATAAAGGATGCCCAGTATCAATAAGGATTTTCCATCTGCATAACCTCGGGAATGCCATACAATTCATAGAAAACATCGAAACATAGAAAACAGGTGCAGGAGTAGGCCATTCGGCCCTTCGAGTCTGCACCGCCATTCAATGTGATCATGGCTGATCATCCAACTCAGTATCCTGTACCTGCCTTCTCTCCATACCCCCTGATCCCTTTAGCCACATCTAACTCCTCTCTCCCACAACTGCATTGGACGGTTAGCTAAATCAGCAGTAATGTGGCTGGAAAAGTGGGCTGTCCGTGTTTTAGCGTGTTCTCAGTGGGCCATAGACAATAGACAATAGGTGCCCATTTGGCCCTTCGAGAGGCTGTTCTCCCCATGTACCCTGTTCCTGCCTTCTCCCCATATCCCCCGACTCCGTTATTTTTAAAGAGCCTATCTAGCTCTCTCTTGAAAGCATCCGAGCTTAGTCCTCTGGAAATGCATGGGTGTAAATTGATACTCAACATTAAATGTCAATTGATCTGTGGTTCTGTGAACCCCCCCCCCTGTGGCCGTGTGGGTTTTCTCCGGGTGCTTCGGTTTCCTCCCACACTCCAAAGACGTGCGGGTTTGTGGGTTAATTGGCCTCTGTAAAATTATAAATTGTCCCTTGTGTGTGTGTGTGTAGGATGGTGCTAGCGTGCGGGGATCGCTGGTCGGAGCGGACTCGGGTCGGTTTCCGTGCTGTATGTCTAAACTAAACTAATGTGTGAGTGATCAATGGTCGGTACGGACTTGATGGGCTGAAGGGCCTGTCCCCGTGCTGCATCTTGAAGACTAAAAGATAAATTGAAAAAAAAAAAAATGGGAACTTCCAAGTGCTTCCACATCAGGTACCAGATACATACATTGACATCTAGAAAGATTTCTCCTTTGAAATAGGGCTGGAATTCCTTCACTTCATGGTTGATGTTTTCTTTGATGACTGCGTAAAGAGGGATGCCCATCTCGTCGAGCTGGGGTTTCAGAGAGGAGATGCCAGCAGCCTCCTGCAGGGAGCAACAACACAACAACTATCAGCCTGAGCTGCAAGAGGAGTTGCAAGGCTGGAATGGTCAACCCAGAGCAGAGGCCAACAGCTAGAGTAATTGCCAGCACTCAGTGAAACACTGCAAATGCGGGAACAGGAATAGAATTAATTTGAATAGAAAAAATGTAATTGTATAGAAAAAAGGAATAGGTGACATTTTGTGTTAGGACCCTTCTTCAGATTGAAAGTAGAGTCATAGGCCTCGACCTATTCCTCTACCTAAGTCACCTATTCCTTTTCTCCAGAGATGCTGCCTGGCTCACTGAGTTACTCCAGCATGTTGTGTCTATCTTCAGTGTAAACCGGCATCTGTAGACTGAAGAAGGGTCTCAACCCTGAAACGTCACCCATTCCTTCTCTCCAGAGATGCTGCCTGTCCTGCTGAGTTACTCCAGCATTTTGTGTCCATCTTTCGTTCCTTGTTACATATCGAATAGTCTGTGGAATTCTCTGCCTCAGTGGAGGCAGGTTCTCTGGATGCTTTCAAGAGAGAGCTAGATAGGGCTCTTAAAGATTGCGGAGTTGGGGGCTATGGGGAGAAGGCAGGAACGGGGTACTGATTGGGGATGATCAGCCATGATCACAATGAATGGCGGTGCTGGCTCGAAGGGCTGAATGGCCTACTCCTGCACCTATTGTCTATTGTCTAATAGAATTGAACAGTACAGCACAAGACCAACAATGTTTCTGCTGAACTTGATGCCGAGTTAAACTGATCTCATCTACCTGTAACGTTTAAGGAGGAACTGCAGATGCTGGAACAATCGAAGGTAGACAAAAATGCTGGAGAAACTCAGCGGGTGAGGCAGCATCTATGGAGCGAAGGAATTTCGGGTCAAGACCCTTCTTCAGACTGATGAGGGGATGGGTGGGGGGGGAGAAGAAGAAAGGAAGAGGCAGAGACAGTGGGCTGTGGGAGAGTTGGGAAAGGGAGGGGAAAGAGGGAGAAAGCAAGGACTATGTGAAATTGGAGAAGTCAATGTTGGGGTGTAGACTACCCAAGCGAAATATGAGGTGCTGCTCCTCCAATTTACGGTGGGCCTCACTCTGGCCATGGAGGAGGCCCAGGACAGAAAGGTCGGATTCGGAATGGGAGGGGGAGTTGAAGTGCTGAGCCACCGGGAGATCAGGTTGGTTATTGCGGACTGAGCGGAGGTGTTGGGCGAAGTGATCGCCAAGCCTACGCTTGGTCTCACCAATGTAGAGCTGCCTGCGCATGATCCAGATCCCTCTGTTCCCTGAACTTCCTAGTGGGTATCTAAAAACCTCTTTAGTGCCACTATTGTATCTGCCTTCACCACCAGCCCTGGCAATGTGTTCAGGCCCCCGCCACTCTGGGTAAAAATACATGTCCCACATATCGCCATTAAACTCTTCCCCTCTCACCTTATTGCTGCGCCCTCTAGTGGTGGACATTTCCACGGACAAAACAAGGTTCTGATTGTCAACCCTCTGATCCAGGCAGCATTCTGGTAACCCTCCTCTGCCCCCTCTCTAAAGCCACCACATCTTCCCAGTGATGGGGGCGATCAGAACTGCACACAATACTCGCATCCACTCCCTACGCACTAGAGAGGGTGGCACGCTGGTGCAGCGGTAGAGTTGCTGCCTTACCGCGCCAGAGACGCCGGTTCAATTCCGACCCCAGGTGCTGTCTGTGTGGAGTTTGCACATTTTCCCTGTGACCGTGTAGGGTTTCTCCGGGTGCTTCAGTTTCCTCGCACACCCCAAAGACTTTGTTGTGCAGGTTTGTTAGTTAATTGATTCCTGTAAATTTGTCTCGTGTGTTGGATGGAACTGGTGCATGGGTGATCGCTGACCAGCGATGTTTCATAATTAATGTTTAATAATTCATATTTAATATTTTATGTGTCATTTAAGCCGATAAGACTTTGGTTAGGCTGCATTTGGGGTATTGCTTGCAGTTCTGGTTGCTACAGTAATGTCATAAGCGATAGGAGCAGAATTAGGCCATTCGGCCCATCAAGACTATTCAATCTACCTCTCCCTCCTAACCGCCTTCGCCCAAATCTCCTGCCTTCTCCCCATAACCCCTGAGATTCTGTCCCATTTTGTTTTGTAACCTAACATCTGCAGTTCCTTGTATTTTCTCAGACATTAAAAGTGTGCAGAGATAACAGAGGTACCATGTGTGTAGGAAGGAACTGCAGATGCTGGTTATACCAAAGTTAGGCACAAAGTGCTGGAGTAACTCAGCGGGACAGGCAGCATCTTTGGAGAGAAGGAACAGGTGACGTTTCGGGTCGAGACCTTTGTTCAGACGCAGGACACGAAACATCACCCGTTTCTTTTCTCCAATGATGATGCCTGGCCCGCTGAGTTACTCCAGCATTGTGTATCTATCTATAACATATTGTCATGGTCAGAGAGCTAACAGGAACCAAAGAGCAGGGAGCCATAGATCTTATGCCAGTTGGCAAGGGGCAATAAATTATGTGGCACAGGAAGTGGTAGTTGGGATGCAAAGCTTTCTCATGACTATGTGTGCATGGAGAATTAAGCAATACACTCATTATATACTTAGTTTAGTGATACAGCACGGAAACAGGCCCTTCGGCCCACCGAGTCCGCACATTAACACTATCCTACACACACTAGGGACAGTTTTACGCATACACTCAGCCAATTAACCTACAAACATGTTCCACCAGGGGCGCCGCAAGATTGGCAGCCCCGCCAACAGTCTGTCTGTCTCATTTTTAGTGTGTGTTAAAAGTCTGTGTAAATGTTCTCTGGTTTGTCTATGTGGGGGGAGGGGGAGAAACTTTGTCTTCAGTTTCTTACCTTGCCGGAGATGTGATTATTTTCCGGATCGCATCTCCGGTTGCTCTGCGGCCTACCATCGATGGAGCTGGAGCCCCCCCCCCCCCGACCCGCGGCGGAGAACAAAGAAGGGAAGAGATTGAACTTTTTTTCATCTTCCACCACAGAGAGGAATGTGGAGGAGTCACTGTGGTGGATGTTTATGTTTTGTGCGTTCCGTTGCTTTTTATTGTACGAGTGACCTGGCAAATGAAATTCCTCGAAAGTTGCAAAACATACTTGGCTAATAAAGTATGACTGTGACTGTGTTTGAATGGGATTGTCTTTGGAGTGTGGGAGGAAACCAAAGTCCTCAGAGAAAACCCATGTGGTCACGGGGAGAATGTACAAACTCCGTACAGACAGCACCTGTAGTCAGGATCGAACCCGGGACTCTGGCGCTGCAAGAGTCTGTAAGGCAGCAACTCTACCGCTGCGCTACTATGAGCACACACACAAAATGCAACAGTTCACTCCATACCTCCCGGCACAAGAATCATCCCGGTCTTCGAACCACCATTATTACTGCTCCATTACTTTGCCACAAGTCGCTTGCTTTAAATGCAAGTCCCCCTGGAAACATATAAACATATTCAATTAAAACAGGCACAAAAATCTGGAGTAACTCAGCACGTCTGACAGCATCTCTGGAGAAAAGGAATAGGTGACGTTTTGGGTCAAGATCCTTCTTCCGACTCATAGAGTGAGATCTATATCAATGTATGAAATCTATATCAGTCTGAAAAAGGGTTTCGGCCCGAAACGTTGCCCATTTCCTTCACTCCATAGATGCTGATGCACCTGCTGAGTTTCTCCAGCATTTTTGTCTACCATCTATATCATTGAATTGGGTGAGAATGTATATAGAGAGATTAGTGAGTTTGCAGATGATACAAAAGTGGGTGGTATGGCAATTGTGTAGATGGTTGCGGCAGGATCATGATCGATTGGCCAGGTAGGCTGAGGAATGGTTGATGGAATGTGACAGAGAAATGTGAGGTGTGGCATTTTGGAAAGTCCCTACACAGTGAATGGCAGGGCTCTGGGGAGTGTCGTAGAGCAGAGGGATGCAGGAGTGCTGGTACGTGGCTTCTTGAAGGTGGCGTCACAGGTAGATGGTCAAAATGGCTTATGGCACTTTGGTCTTCATCAGTCAGAGTATTGAGTATAGAAGTTGGGAAGTCATGTTGGCGAATGCAGGCAAGTGGGAACAGTGTAGATTTACATGTTGGTTGGCTTGGGCAAGTTGGGCTGAACGGCCTGTTTCCACGCTATTTGACTCTAAAAGAGAGGGAAATAATTTGGTAAGGGAATCTGTAGACCAATAACCCCCAACCCGCTAATCAAGAATTTGTCTTTCTCTGCCTTTTTTTTTTTTTTTTTTAATATTTTATTTTATTAGAAGTAAGCACAGTCATATGGCACCAAAGTGCCTAATATATATTTTCATAATACATTTTATGTACAACTTCTTTTTTTTTTGTTATATTGAAAAAAGATGAGCATAAGAAAAAGAAGTTAGATAGTAAAGGATAGAAAGATGTGAAATATATAGTGTGTGAAGAAAGAAAACGAGCAAATGAAGAAAGTTGAGAGAGAAAATAGTGAAAAAAAAGGAGATCATTATTTATAATCTTGACCAACCCTCGTCCAGTCCTGAAACAGTTATTTTTTACAATTGTGTTGCACCATATGATTCTCTGCCTTAAAAACATCCATCAACTTGGCCTCCACAGCCACCTGTAGCAATGAATTCCACAGATTCACCACCCTCTGACTAAATACATTCTGAGCCAGGGCTGAGAATATCGACCCAGCAAGCTCCTTTGCAAAATGATAAACTACAGATAGAATATTGTGCATGGGTCAGTCCACTACACTCAAAACCTCCGGCCTCCGGCCCCTGGGCCGAATGCGGCCCGTAACCCAAAATCATCCGACCCGTCGAGCTCTGTCTGTACCGCATCCTGCACAAAGCTGCCGGCACGGCCTCGCACCTTCTGTGAACACGTCTAGGAGGGAACTGCTGGAAAAATCGAAGGTAGACAAAAATGCTGGAGAAACTCAGCGGGTGAGACATGCAAGGATTGCATGAAGCTGCCTCACCCGCTGAGTTTCTCCAGCATTTTTGTCTACCTTCTGTGAACATGTGATTTGATTCCTGCCATCCGGGGCGGGATCCATGTGTACACGTGATAGATGTGGCCCACCATCCCGCTCACAGATATGCATCCCAGCCCCTATGCAGAACAAGGTTGCCCACCCCTGCTCTAAAGGAACTGTATTCTGTAGGGAATGGATGAGAAAGTGGACCAACAGAGAACTAGTGTGAATGGGTGAGCGAAGGCCGGTGTGGACTAGGTGGGCCGAAGGGCCTGTTTCCAATACCCACTATGGGTCTCCACCCAAAACGGCACCCAATTCTTCTCTCCGGAGATGCTGCCTGTCCCGCTGAGTTTTGTGTCCATCTGTGGGAAATTCCCACTGTGTCAACGAAAATATTGTACAAAATGAGAAGCCGCCATCTCCTTACAAACTGATCCACAATGACAATTACCTAAAAGGACACAACGTGCTGGAGTAACTCAGTGGGTCAGGCAGCATCTCTGGAGTATCGGGATAGGTGATGTTTCGGGTCAGGACCTCTCGGAGGTTGACAATAACCTAGTTTAGCTCTTGGCAGGTACATTGTTTTGCAGGAAGCAGTTTAAGCCACACACAGAATAATCCACAGTTTCCAAAATTAACTGTCCACACATAATCAGTGAACAACCTCGGGTTTAAATCCCTTGACAAACTATGCGTGCCTACGCACATACCAATCAACGGTTGGGTGAGAATGTATATAGCGAGATTAGTGAGTTTGCAGATGATACAAAAGTGGGTGGTATGGCAATTGTGAAGATGGTTGCGGCAGGATCATGATCGATTGGCCAGGTGGGCTGAGGAATGGTTGATGGAATGTGACAGAGAAATGTGAGGTGTGGCATTTTGGAAAGTCCCTACACAGTGAATGGCAGGGCTCTGGGGAGTGTCGTAGAGCAGAGGGATGCAGGAGTGCTGGTACGTGGCTTCTTGAAGGTGGCGTCACAGGTAGATAGTCAAAATGGCTTATGGCACTTTGGCCTTCATCAGTCAGAGTATTGAATATAGAAGTTGGGAAGTCATGTTGGCGAATGCATGCAAGTGGGAGCAGTGTAGATGGGACATGTTGGTTGGCATGGGCAAGTTGGGCCGAATGGCCTCTTTCCACGCTATTTGACTAAAAGAGAGGGAAATAATTTGGTGAGGGAATCTGTAGACCAATAACCCCCAACACCCTAATCAAGAATTTGTCTTTCTCTGCCTTAAAAACATCCATCAACTTGGCTCCACAGCCACCAGTAGCAATGAATTCCACAGATTCACCACCCTCTGACTAAATACATTCTAAGCCAGGGCTGAGAATATCAAACCAGCAAGCTCCTTTGCAAAATGATAAACTACAGATAGAATATTGTGCATGGGTCAGTCCACTACACTCAAAACCTCCGGCCTCCGGCCCCTGGGCCGAATGCGGCCCGTAACCCAAAATCATCCGACCCGTCAAGCTCTGTCTGTACCGCATCCTGCACAAAGCTGCCGGCACGGCCTCGCACCTTCTGTGAACACGTCTTAGAAAGAACTGCAGATGCTGGAAAAATCGAAGGTAGACAAAAATGCTGGAGAAACTCAGCGGGTGAGACGTGCAAGGATTGCATGAGGCTGCCTCACCCGCTGAGCTTCTCCAGCATTTCTATCTACCTTCTGTGAACATGTGATTTGATGTCTGCCATCCGGGGCGGGATCCGTGTGTACACGTGATAGATGTGGCCCGCCATCCACTCACAGATATGCATCCCAGCCCCTATGCAGAACAAGGTTGCCCACCACTGCTCTAAAGGAACTATATTCTGTAGGGAATGGATGAGAAAGTGGACCAACAGAGAACTAGTGTGAATGGGTGAGCGAAGGTCGGTGTGGACTAGGTGGGCCGAAGGGCCTGTTTCCAATACCCACTATGGGTCTCCACCCGAAACGGCACCCAATTCTTCTCTCCGGAGATGCTGCCTGTCCCGCTGAGTTTTGTGTCCATCTGTGGGAAATTCCCACTGTGTCAACGAAAATATTGTACAAAATGAGAAGCCACCATCTCCTTACAAACTGATCCACAATGACAATTACCTAAAAGGACACAACGTGCTGGAGTAACTCAGTGGGTCAGGCAGCATCTCTGGAGTATCGGGATAGGTGATGTTTCGGGTCAGGACCTCTCGGAGGTTGACAATAACCTAGTTTAGCTCTTGGCAGGTACATTGTTTTGCAGGAAGCAGTTTAAGCCACACACAGAATAATCCACAGTTTCCAAAATTAACTGTCCACACATAATCAGTGAACAACCTCGGGTTTAAATCCCTTGACAAACTATGCGTGCCTACGCACATACCAATCAACGGTTGGGTGAGAATGTATATAGCGAGATTAGTGAGTTTGCAGATGATACAAAAGTGGGTGGTATGGCAATTGTGAAGATGGTTGCGGCAGGATCATGATCGATTGGCCAGGTGGGCTGAGGAATGGTTGATGGAATGTGACAGAGAAATGTGAGGTGTGGCATTTTGGAAAGTCCCTACACAGTGAATGGCAGGGCTCTGGGGAGTGTCGTAGAGCAGAGGGATGCAGGAGTGCTGGTACGTGGCTTCTTGAAGGTGGCGTCACAGGTAGATAGTCAAAATGGCTTATGGCACTTTGGCCTTCATCAGTCAGAGTATTGAATATAGAAGTTGGGAAGTCATGTTGGCGAATGCATGCAAGTGGGAGCAGTGTAGATGGGACATGTTGGTTGGCATGGGCAAGTTGGGCCGAATGGCCTCTTTCCACGCTATTTGACTAAAAGAGAGGGAAATAATTTGGTGAGGGAATCTGTAGACCAATAACCCCCAACACCCTAATCAAGAATTTGTCTTTCTCTGCCTTAAAAACATCCATCAACTTGGCTCCACAGCCACCAGTAGCAATGAATTCCACAGATTCACCACCCTCTGACTAAATACATTCTAAGCCAGGGCTGAGAATATCAAACCAGCAAGCTCCTTTGCAAAATGATAAACTACAGATAGAATATTGTGCATGGGTCAGTCCACTACACTCAAAACCTCCGGCCTCCGGCCCCTGGGCCGAATGCGGCCCGTAACCCAACATCATCCGACCCGTCAAGCTCTGTCTGTACCGCATCCTGCACAAAGCTGCCGGCACGGCCTCGCACCTTCTGTGAACACGTCTTAGAAAGAACTGCAGATGCTGGAAAAATCGAAGGTAGACAAAAATGCTGGAGAAACTCAGCGGGTGAGACGTGCAAGGATTGCATGAGGCTGCCTCACCCGCTGAGCTTCTCCAGCATTTCTATCTACCTTCTGTGAACATGTGATTTGATGTCTGCCATCCGGGGCGGGATCCGTGTGTACACGTGATAGATGTGGCCCGCCATCCACTCACAGATATGCATCCCAGCCCCTATGCAGAACAAGGTTGCCCACCACTGCTCTAAAGGAACTATATTCTGTAGGGAATGGATGAGAAAGTGGACCAACAGAGAACTAGTGTGAATGGGTGAGCGAAGGTCGGTGTGGACTAGGTGGGCCGAAGGGCCTGTTTCCAATACCCACTATGGGTCTCCACCCGAAACGGCACCCAATTCTTCTCTCCGGAGATGCTGCCTGTCCCGCTGAGTTTTGTGTCCATCTGTGGGAAATTCCCACTGTGTCAACGAAAATATTGTACAAAATGAGAAGCCACCATCTCCTTACAAACTGATCCACAATGACAATTACCTAAAAGGACACAACGTGCTGGAGTAACTCAGTGGGTCAGGCAGCGTCTCTAGAGTATCGGGATAGGTGATGTTTCGGGTCAGGACCTCTCGGAGGTTGACAATGACCTAGTTTAGCTCTTGGCAGGTACATTGTTTTGCAGGAAGCAGTTTAAGCCACACACAGAATAGTCCACAGTTTCCAAAATTAACTGTTCACACATAATCAGTGAACAACCTCGGGTTTAAAATCCTTGACAAACTATGCGTGCCTACGCACATACCTATCAACGGTTGCTAGGCTTAAATCTTCCCACCACAAACAAACAGGCCAATTGTTGCCAGGATCAATTCTCCTCACTCAATTCTTGGCTGGTGTCCAATGTTGACTTACCCCACGAACAACAGTCTCCTGTTACACTGCTTGACTGATCAAACATGCACTTGTACGATCAACTGAATCCCACGACAGAGAACAAACGCCACTGAGCTGAGCCAGACACCCTGTGTCACGTTAATTTCACAAGCCCCTTTTACCTACATTCTTAGTCCGACTGACCTTGGAATTGTTACTGAGCTGTTACTGAGTGTAAGAAAGATGCTGATTTAAATCGAAGGGAGACACAAAATGCTGGAGTAACTCAGCGGGACAGGCAACATCGCTGGAGAGCAGGAACGGGCGACGTTTCGGGTTGAGACCCTTCTTCAGACTGAGCTCCTGTGGCTGGGCCTTGTGGTGAGGCTGCTGGCCGGTTGCCAGCGGCGACAGGCTCGATGCAGGCTGCATGAGGGCATCACACACTGGTCTGCTGGATCCTGGTATCATTTGCTTCCGATAACACATTCACAGGAGACAAAGAACAGCGCAGTTCCACAGAAGCGATGGCGATGAGTTACTGAGAACGAAGGGAGGGGGGGGGGGGGGGCAACGATAATGAAGGGGGGACCTGGCGGGGGGTGGGGGGTGAAGGGAAGGGCCGCTGAAAACAAGGAGGGGCGTCCTGGCCATGTACAAAAGGAGGTGCAGGACAAAACATGGCAGATAATAGGTGGGGAGGGGGTGGGGGGGGGGGGGGGGGGGGGGGAGGGGGGAGGGTGGTAGTTTGACAGCCAGATGGTTGGACAAAGGGCCAGAGTTGACAAAACAGGAGGTGTGTGAGAAAAGGGTTAATAGGGATGGTTGATTTATACTAGAACTCTGAAATATAAACTTAGAAAGAAATGAGCTGTCAGCAGAAGCCAGTAGAAGAAAGTAACAATATACAGAACAGAGAGAAATTCTAGATAAAAAGTAGCAAACAGATAGAAACTTCAGCAGAAGCCTTGGGAGTCTTTGACGTCAGGAGATGAGACATTCTCGTGGGAATATAAACCTTAGTGTTCTGATTGGCAGAAGCTCGATGGGGAGACATGAGGTAGTGACCATAGTAAAGAAATGTATAAAGATAGAAGGCATCTCCATCTTCGGTGTGCCTCTAGGGGACATCAGAGGTGAGGCACCTATTCTGCAGAATATGAAATTAATAAAAACACTTCTTTGTCTGAATTTGTCTCAAGAGCATTTGTGATTTTTGAATCTCACAGGTGTGAGACAAGAGGATTGACGAGTTGCGAATTGTGAAGGAACTGCAGTCGCTGGTTTAAATCGAAGTTAGACACACAAAATGCTAGATTCACTCAGCGGGACAGGCAGCATCTATGGAGAGAAGGAATGGGTGACGTTTGGGGTCGAGACCCTTCTTCAGACCGAACTGTGCGGATTGTGAAGCCAGATGATGGAATGTAGGTTGGGGGGTGGGGGGGGGGAAATAGGCGGGTCAGGAGAAGTGGGGAGGAAATAGCAATTCTCCTACTTTGGGCAACTCCCTTTCTCTGTATATCAGAAAGGAGCCATTTCTGCCACACCTTATCCATTTGTAACAATGACTCAACCTTCCTCATTGTGTGGGGGTATGATCCACACCCAGCAGGTCAGGCTCTGCCAATGGGGCCGCACGCAACAATGAAGACAGGGCCAAACACGGGCAAATGATGCCAGCTTAGATGGGGCATATACGATGGCATGGATGACTTGGACCAAAGGGCCTGTTTCCGTGCTGTTTTTGAATTTATCTAGCCCGAACCACACCGTCAACTCATCGGACCAGTCTAAGAAACACCCGCCAACAGTCAGCCCTTCACTTTCTGCCATTCAGTTCATTTGGGATCCAAATTTGACCATCGCTTTTTGATTTACAAAAAGCAAAAAGAAAATGATGGGAACACTTGGCTGGTCAATCAGCATTCATGGGTGGAGCAACAATGTCATTGCTTCTGGTTGACACAAGGAACTACAGATAGATAGAGTTGGATGATCAGCCATGATCATATTGAATGGCGGTGCAGGCTCGAAGGGCCGAATGGCCTACTCCTGCACCTATTTTCTATGTTTTATGTTTGTGTTGAGACCCTTCTTCAGACACTGTGAGGACTATGAAGCTAGTATAGTGGACTCTGTGATGAGGAAGGGTGTATTGTGATCTGAACATTACACTTGCCTTGATCCAGGGTCCTCAGATCGGCTGCCGACAGGTAGCTTAACGTAGCAGACTCGGGCTTGGGCATCAGGAGGTCAGTGTTGGCCAGGAAGATGCCAGCGATTGCAGCTCCCAGGGCCCCGAGACCCACCGTCCACATGGCCATCTGCAAATCCACGGGACACACGGAGACTTCAACACCAGCAGCCAGGGCCAGGGCGGTTTAAATTCACTAAAATATACCGCAACCCTCTATGGAGGCAAAACCTTATTCCCTCTCTCACAGCCCTGCTTTCTCCTTCTTCCTCCTTCTATCTCTCTCTCTCTCTCTTTCTTTCTCTCTCTCTCCCACCACTGCTCCCTCTCTCTCCAGTCACCACTCTCTCCCTCACGCTATCTCTGTGCGAACACTGAGTCCCTCTCACCGCCCCCCCCCCTCCCCCTCTCCACATATCACACCACTTGCTCTCTGAAGATAACGCTCACTATCCCTCACAGGCCACTGCACACTCTCTATCTATGGGCACCACTCCCTCTCATCCTCCCCTGGATATTGCTTGCTCTCTCCATTGAATCTCCGCGTTCTCTACTGCTCTCGACACTGCGCTCTCTCCCCCCCCCCTCATTTGAGACTGCTCACTGGCTTCTCTCTCACATAGAAACATAGAAATTAGGTGCAGGAGTAGGCCATTCGGCCCTTCGAGCCTGCACCGCCATTCAATATGATCATGGCTGATCATCCAACTCAGTATCCCGTACCTGCTTTCTCTCCATACCCTCTGAACCCTTTAGCCACAAGGGCCACCCTCTTAAATATAGCAAATGAACTGGCCTCAACTACCCTCTGTGGCAGAGAGTTCCAGAGATTCACCACTCTCTGTGTGAAAAATGTTTTTCTCATCTCGGTTTTAAAGGATTTCCCCCTTATCCTTAAGCTGTGACCCCTTGTCCTGGACTTCCCCAACAATCTTCCTGCATCTAGCCTGTCCAACCCCTTAAGAATTTTGTAAGTTTCTATAAGATCCCCCCTCAATCTCCTAAATTCTAGAGAGTATAAATCAAGTCTATCCAGTCTTTCTTCGTAAGACAGTCCTGACATCCCAGGAATCAGTCTGGCGAACCTTCTCTGCACTCCCTCTATGGCAATAATGTCCTTCCTCAGATTTGGAGACCAAAACTGTACGCAATACTCCAGGTGTGGTCTCACCAAGACCCTGTACAACTGCAGTAGAACCTCCCTGTTCCTATACTCAAAATCCTTTTGCTATGAAAGCTAACATACCATTCGCTTTCTTCACTGCCTGCTGCACCTGCATGCCTACTTTCAATGACTGGTGAACCACGACACCCAGGTCTCGCTGCATCTCCCCTTTTCCTAATCGGCCACGAGACACCACCCTCTCTGGATACGTCTGTGTCTGTCTCTGTCTGTCCGTCTTTCTCTGCCTCTCTCTCTCTCTCTGCCTCTCTCTCTCTCTCTGTGCCTCTCTCTCTCTCTCTGTGCCTCTCTCTCTCGCAGGCGAATGGGGTTGAGAGGGATAGATCAGGCATGATTCAATAGCGGAGTAGACTAGAGAGAAAAATGTCTCCTAAATCTGTGCACCAGACTCGCCACTTTCAGGGAACTGTGCACCTGTACTAAATTTCTTTGCTTTCCAACGCTCTTCAGGGCTCGAGTATTTATTGTGCAAGTCCTGCTCCAGTTTGCCCAACCAAAATGCAGCACCTCGCACTTGGCAGACTTCAATTCCATTTGCCATTCATTCCCCTTAGCCCACCTTCCTAACTGATCTAGATATTGTTGTCCCAACTGAGATATCCTTCCTCACTGTCCACTACAGCAGAGAAAGTGAGCTCACTGTTCATATGTTATAGGAGCAGAATGAGGTTCGGATAGGACATTTAATACCAGTGCAATGAAAGGCGTTGGAAAGGAAACATTTTTCACATGTAGTCCAGCTCTGGACTAAGGTGGGCCTCTCCATAATGGACACCACTCTCCCCCTCCCTTCCCGATAACTATCTTTCCCATTTCTCTTTCACTCTCTTGTACACCTGGTGCTCTCTCTACTTCCACCTTCTCCTCTGTCTTCCCACTTTATCTCATTCACCCCTTCTCTCTCCACCCAGTTCCCACCCCGGAGTTCTCTCTTCCATTCTCTCTCCCCTTTTCTTAAGTCCTCCCCCTGTATCTCTCTCTACCATACTATTTCCCCCTCCCTCTCTCCATCCCATTTCTCTCTCTCACCTCTGCCTCCCCTTCCCGATAACTATCCCCCATTTCTCTTTCCCTACCCCCCATCTCTCTCACCCTCCCCTTTCCTTCTCCCCCACCTCTCCCCTTCTCCCTTCCCCCTTCTCCTCATACTCCCCCCCCTTCTTGTCCCCCCATCCCCGTTTCTCTTCCTCCCCTCCCTTCCTGTCCCTCCCCCATCCTCTCCACCATTGCCCCCATTCTTCTTTCTCCCCTTTCCTTTTCTCCTCCCCCCCTCCCCCCCCCTTTTCCCCTGCTCTCCCCCCCCCTCACCCACCAGCTTGCCCTTCCCCCCCACTTCCCCGTTCTCTATCCCATTCCTTATCAGACCGCTTTTTTCGCTCTTGCCCCCTCACGCTTTCTTCTCCCTCTACCTTCCCCACCCCTTCCCTTCCAACTTATTTCCTTTCCTCTTCCCCCTTCCCCTCCCCCTTTCCCCCCCTCCCTCCCCTGCCAATTTTCTCTTGTTCACCCCTTTGTCTCCGTTTCTCTACCCCTTTCTCTACATCTTTCACCCCTCTGCCCCTTTTTAAAAACGTCTATCCCCTTCTCTCTCTCTCTCCCTCCATCCCGTTCTTTCTCTCCCTCTCTCCACCCCCTTCTCTCTCTCCGTCTCTATCCTCCATTCGCTCGCTGTCTCAATCTCCTTATCTCTCTTCCTCTAATCTACCCCTCTCTCCCTTTCGAAATTCCCTTTTGCTGTTTCTGACCAACCTTCTCTCTCCCTCTCTCTATCCCCTTCCTCCTCTGCCCTGATTTTCCATTTCCTTCTGCCCTCTTTTCATTCTCTAACGCATTCTCTCTCTCTTTCCTTCTCTCTCTGCCCTGACCTTCCCTTTCCCTCTGCCCTCTTTTTGTTCTCCCTGCTTCTCTCTCTCTCTCTCTGCCTCAATCCCCTTTTCTCTCACTGTCTCGATCCTCTTTTCTCTCGCAGTTCAATCCCATTTTCCCTCTCCCTCTGCCCTCCTTTTCCCATTTAACCCATTCACTCTCTCTCTCTCTCTCATTCTCTGCCCTGATTTTCCCTCTCCCAGTTTTTTTTCCCAGTTTTTTTCTCTAACTCATTCTCTCCCCTGATTTTCCTCCCTTTGGTCCCGAGCCCACTCTCTCCCCCATGCACACCTCCCCCCCTCCCTCCCCGGCCCGGATCCTCACCTCACCCTGAGCCGCAGCCGCATCGACCCGCTGGCACCAAACTGGTCCAAAGGTGACAGGAGGCGAGGTGGGCGGGACCTTCTCTGGACCGCCAGCCAATGGAGGCTGAGAGATTGTGACAGACAGATCCTCCAGCCTATCCAGACCGGGGATAGATGACAGGCGGCTGCAGCGGCCAATAGCGGGGCCGATCCAGGGAAGGAGGCGGGTCTTCACTCCAGGGGTCGACAACCAATCACTGTGGCGGGAGGAGGGTGGTACCATGTCTGCAGCCAATGACAGCGGAGGAGGTGTGACAGGCAGGTGCAGCAGCCAATGGCAGCGGAGGGAGTGTGACAGGCAGGTGCAGCAGCCAATGGCAGCGGAGAGCGTGTGACAGGCAGGTACAGCAGCCAATGGCGGCGGAGGGAGTGTGACAGGCAGGTGCAGCAGCCAATGGCAGCGGAGAGCGTGTGACAGGCAGGTGCAGCAGCCAATGGCAGGGAGTATAGCCAGTGGCAGGAGCAGCGGCCAATAGGAGGCGAGGGGCTGAGAGAGAGCCGGGTCCAAGTACAGCCAATAGGAGCCAAGTACTGGCTGGGGGGGCGGGACATATTGGGGCAGAGGCAACAATGGTCTATTGTCGCCGAGGCAGAGTGACCCGTTGTCCCACATGTTCCTGTTAAACCTCACCTTAAAACACTTCTCCAACTTCCCCCCTCCCGCGCTTTAACAACACCTCTACCTTTCCCCACTCACCTTAAAAACAAAAACACCTCCACCTTTAAAAACAAACACCTCCACCTTTCCCCCACTCACCTTTAAAAAAAAACATGAATGGTAGCTGTGGGACTCGAACCCACGCCACCAATTGTCAACAAAATAGAGAGTACAGAGGAGATTTACTAGAATGTTGCCTGGGTTTCAGCAACTAAGTTACAGAGATAGGTTGAACAAGTTAGGGCTTTATTCTTTGGAGCGCAGAAGGTTAAGGGGGGACTTGATAGAGGTCTTTACAATGATGAGAGGGATAGACAGGGTTGACGTGGATAAGCTTTTCCCACTGATAGTAGGGAAGATTCAAACAAGGGGACATGACTTGAGAATTAAGGGACAGAAGTTTAGGGGTAACATGAGGGGGAACTTCTTTACTCAGAGAGTGGTGGCTGTGTGGAATGAGCTTCCAGTAAAGGTGGTGGAGGCAGGTTCGTTTTTATAATTTAAAAATAAATTGGATAGTTATATGGACGGGAAAGGAATGGAGGGTTATGGTCTGAGCGCAGGTAGATGGGACTAGGGGAGAATGCGTGTTCGGCACGGACTAGAAGGGTCGAGATGGCCTGTTTCCGTGCTGTAATTGTTATATGGTAATATTATATGGTAATATGATTCATAGTCCGGGCGCCTCAGACCGCTCGGCCACGCTAACTACTCTCCCAATGAGTACAGCCACGAGGTGATGGATGAGGTGATAATGACTAGCAAGAGGGGAGCGCACCTGTTGCTGTTGAGCCCTCTGGAGGTGTCGTGGGCCTATCAACAATAGCACCTGATGAATGATGACCCCAATGAGGTATTTACCTCTATCCCCACTCAATACACTAAGAAGGTGCCAATTATAGTAGGGATTGTAAAATCATGTCCTATATAAGGTCAACTTAACATTTCTTGATGGAGAAGATGGTAGAGGCTGAGAAAGCTAAGGCAGCAGCCGGTCAGAAGAAGGGTCTCGACCCTTCTCTCCAGAGATACTGCGAGTTACTCCAGCATTTTGAATCTGCCGTTACAGCGTCAGACTCCCGGGTTCTATGGGTGCTGTTTGTCCGGAGTTTGCACTGTGTAGGTCTCTTCCGGGCACATATGCATTACCAGCTGATCCAGCCTCATTTTCCATCATCATCCAAAATTCCTTACACTTGCTTGCTCTTAGCTCTGACAGGGACATACATTGATTTAATTCTCACCAACACTTAAAAACCTCCCATTCTCTGGACGACACGTTGCCTGCTAGTTTAGAGATCTAGTTTAGAGAAACAGGTCCTTCGGCCCACCGAGTCCGCACCCATCCTACACTGACAAATTAAATACTTTAAATTAATTAATTGGGGTGTGGAGAGGGGGGGGAAGATCCGGGGAGAGCAGCGCAGTGGAGCAGGTCACGGGTGGAGAGCACTCAGTAACTCTGAAGTCCGGCCGTCAATCTGAGAGTATCAATCGCCAAAAGGGTTGATTATCTAAATCTCTTGGTATTTGAATTTTTTCAGCAATTTGCACCTACATACAATGATAACAGGGGACAGTGACAGTCAAAGCATAAGTCTCCGTGTAACAGCGTGTAAAAGCTAGAACCCTCAAACGCCCTTACCCTCACTACCCAGGGAACTTCAACTCCTCCCCAATCAGGTCGGAACCAACAGGGGGACAAACAAACACACTCACACCCATACCCATCCACAACAAATAGTGGTATGATAAACTTTCACAACCAGAATACATAAAAAAAAAATCCTGTTTTCGCCAAACGAAAGAAAAAAAGGGGGGGGTCACCCCCACCCCGGGCACTTTCCCTTGCAACCGCAAGAGATGCAACCCTTGTCCCTTTGCCTCCCCCCTCGACTAATACCCTCTAGTAAATAAGTAAGTAAGGTGCGAAAGAGGTTTACTTAAATTTCCATTAAATTGCGTACTTGCTCTAATTAATTAAAGTGTGGGAGACGGGGGGGGGGGGTTCGTTTCGCCGAGAGCCTCCGCTGCAGTGGAGCAGAACAATGGTGGAGAGCACTCAGAACTCTTCCGAGTCTGGGGACAAGTTGAGAGAGTCTCCTCCAACACAGTTCCAAGAAAGGAGGAACATGTATCTCAGGACTGTTTGGGGTAGAGCCTTTGAGATCGAACCTCCCAGTTTTGTCAAGCTTTGTCTCCTCCCCTTCCTCAGCACCTCCTCCTCCCACCCTCCAGCCTTCTGGCTGTGTGTCCCTTTCTTGTCCCGACCCAGGTGAGCCCCCAGTTAAACAAAATTTCAATCTCCTGGCTAATTTCCTTCGTCCAAAGATGCTGCTGCAACCCGCTTTTTTCCACTTTTCTGTGTCACCGCAACAGAGAGGTTGGTGTTGGGAGGGGTACCGAAAATGGCTGACAGTGCGTTTGGAGGAATAGTCTGGCCGTAGGCTCTGCTTATCAAGTCAAAAGCACTCCTCCAAAAGACTGCTAGCTTAGGGCAAGACTAAAACATATGGCTATGGTTGGCAGGAGATTGATTGCATCTGTTGCATCTGTTGCAGGCAAATTCTAGATAATCTTGCATTTGTGTAGTGGACTTTGTGAAGGACTTTGCATTGGATTAGGCCATGACGGGCACATATGGAGGAAGAATGGATCAAATCCAAGGCAGAGTCCCATTGCTGGTCTGTTAGTTTCGTATTCAGCTCACCCTCCCACGCAGCTTTTAATGAGGTATGAGGTTTCAATATAACCGACCCTAACAAGTTATACAAAACAGAGATTTCTTCCGGTTGGGATCTAGAGCTAAGATGGTATCGGTCAGGGTTTCAGGGGGGCGATTTGGGAAATGGGGGACTGTCTTCTTCACAAAATCCCTAATCTGGATTAAACGAAAAAGGTGGTAGTTTGGGAGGCTATCATCGCCAACTTGGACAATTTTACCAAGCCAATTAACCTACAACCCTGTATGTCTTTGGAGTGTGGGAGGAAACCGAAGATCTCGGAGAAAACCCACGCAGGTCACGGGGAGAACGTACAAACTCCGTACAGACAGCAACCGTAGTCGGGATCCAACCCGGGTCTCTGGCGCTGCATTTTGCTGTAAGGCAGCAACTCTATTGCTGTGCCAACGTGCTACTTCAGTAACTATTTCAACCAGTTTTGCAAGTTCCTGTTTAATACCATCAAATCCGGCCTTGCCCTAATTGAAAATGTTAAATTGTGGACCCGCCCTGACCTTTATTCATAACTATTTCAAAGTTAATAGAACAGTGGTCGCTGGTCCCAAAGTACTCGCCCACTGGCACTTCAGTTACTCGCCTTTCTACCACTGTGCCCCTGTGCCGTCCTTCTAATGTCAGGAGATGTATAGGGAGGTTGCGCTATTTCTTATTCCTTGCAACGACGCGTGGAAGGAAATATGTACCTTTTGTACTTTTGTCGACGCCTTTGTGTACAAAGTATTTCACTGCGCCTACCTGACCGTACAAGTGACGTAGTAGTATTCGTCATCATCAGATTATCGATCTCCCTTCTGCACTGTGACTGTTTGCTATCAATCAACAGTCTTTTATACTGTTTTCAATCTGTTGTGAGAATTCAGGAAACAACTTGATAGCAAAATCCATCATCACATTTGTGACCCCGACGTGATTCGAACACGCAACCTTCTGATCTGGAGTCAGACGCGCTACCGTTGCGCCACGAGGTCCGCTGGCTACCCTAGCATCACAGAAGAAGTATCAATGAGCCGCTGGAGTGAGAGAGATGCAAATAGCCAGACGCCTCTACTCATTGTTGACACAAGGCACGGCAGATCCTGGTTTATACCAAAGATAAACACAAATGAGTGGAGTATCTCACCGGGTCAGGCAGCAGCTCTGGAGAACTGGGATGGGTGACATTTCAAAATACAATAGACAATAGGCTGCAGGAGTAGGCCATTCGGCCCTTCGAGCCAGCACCGCCGGTGAGAGGTCAGAGGACGGAAGGCGGGAGTGGGAGGGGGAGTTGAAGTTCAATGTGATCAAGGCGATCATCCCCAATCAGTAAAGGGACAAGTTCATCTGCCTTCTCCCCATAAAGTGCCCGGGGACTCCGCTATTTTTAAGAGCCCTATGGGGGGAGATGGGAAGATTGGCTCTCTCTTGAAAGCGGATCCTGGTGGGGTGAAGAGAACCTGCCTCCACCGCCCTCTGAGGCAGAGAATTCCACCGTTCCCTGAATAGAGGACATCACCACTCTGGAGCTGTGAGAAGGAAAGTAGTTTCGGTTGGGAGTGTACAGATAGAAACATAGAAAGTCATCAGAAATAGTGAGGTCAAGGAATGGTAGGGAGTAGGGTCCATTCGGCCCTTCGAGCCAGTGCACCGCCAAAGCAGTCGTCGATAGCGGAGGTAGATCATGGGGCCTGATCATCCAACTCAGTTCGACGTAACCTACCTAGCCTTGGGGCTGCGTCCATAGCCCTCCTGATCCCTCGAAGTTATTGAGGCCTCCGCTAGGCGGAAGGGCCACATCTAACTCCCTCTGGTCTAAATAACCGCCAATGAACTGGCATCATACTGACCGTCCTGGTGAAGATGAGGGGTGAGGGCCTAGAGAATTCGCAGAGATTCACCACTAGGTAGGGAGGGATTTAACTGTAGGATGGAAAAATGAGTTCGGTCACGAACAGGCGGAGATCTCGGTTTTTGTGGAAGGGAGAAGGTAATCGGGCTTGCCCCCTTATCCTTAAGCTGTGACCCCTTCTCCTGGTCTTCCCCAACATCGGGAACAATCTTCCTGCATCTAGCCTGTCCAACCCCTTAAGAATTTTGTAAGTTTCTATAAGATCCCCTCTCAATCTCCTAAATTCTAGAGAGTATAAACCAAGTCTATCCAGTCTTTCTTCAAAAGACAGTCCTGACATCCCAGGAATCAGTCTGGTGAACCTTCTTCAGATAAGAAAGCGGGATGACATTGAACAAGTAGGGGGTGAGGACAACTATTTCTCCAGAGCTGCCTGGCCCGCTGAGTTACTCCTGCACTTTTTGTCTATCCTTGGTATAAACCAGCATCTGCAGTTCCTTTGGTTCTACATGTTGTTGCTCCAGTGCGAAAAATGGGAGTGTTGCTTTGAAGATGTTATCTCGCCTAAACCTCTTCTGCCAATCCGCTCGGATTGTCAATGACATTGCACAACATATATACCTTTAGCCAGTGCGGGAGAGTTTGGCTGTCCAGTGATCACCTTAGAACATTTCCTGGGATAACATTCTCGGAATTTCGCTCACCAGAGGTCTCGAAGAAGAAATCCCTGATGGATCAGGTTTAGATTCGTTTTAATTTAGAGATACAGCGCAGAGGCAGGACCCAAACCAGCGACCCCCGCACATCAACACGATCCTACATACACAGGGGGCAAGTTACATTTATACCAAGCCTTTAAACCTGTACGTCTTTGGAGTGTAAGAGGAAGCCGAAGATCTCGGAGAAAACCAACGCAGGTCACGGGGAGAATGGACAGACTCCGCACAGACAGCACCTGTAGTCGGGATTCTGGGTCTCTGGCGCTGTGAGGTAGCAACACCATCGCTGCGCCACTGCGCCGTCCTAAGGTAGCTCGCAATTCTCAGAGTGGAGGGGGGTGGGGGGGGGGGGGGGGGGGGGGGGGGGGGGGGGGGGGGGGGGGGGGGGGGGAGAAGGGGGGGTGCACAATATATCATTAGACAGGAGGAGTTATCAGATATTAGTGCGTTTAAATAGGGGCACGTTCAGGGAGCGTCAAATCAAGGCAGCCTCTCTGGTTTAAACAGAGAGACATAAAATGCTGGAGTAACTCAGCGGGACAGGCATCATCTCTGGAGAGAAGGAATGGAGAGCATGCTGACCGGTTGCTTGGTTCGGAAACGTGAGCACCCTGGAGAGGAAAAGACTACAAAAAGTACTAAACACTGCCCGGTCCACCATCGGCTCTGACCTCCCTTCCATCCAGTCGCTGCAGCATCAAGGACCCACACCATCCTGGCCACACACTCATCTCTCCACTACCTTCAGGTAGAAGGTACAGGAGCCTGAAGACTGCAGGAATAGCTACTTCCCCACGGCCATTAAACATGTCTCGGACAAAACTCTGAACATTAATAGCCTGTTAATTTGCACTTTATCAGTTTATTTATTCATGAGTGTATATATTCATGCAATGGTATATGGACACACTGATCTGTTCTGTATTCATGCCTACTATGTTCTGGTGTGCTGAAGCAAAGCAAGAATTTTTATTGTCCTATCAAGGACACGTGACAATAAACTCTCTTGAACTCTCTTGAATGGGTGACGTTTCGGGTCGAGACCATTCAGTCTCTGTGCCGATGTTCCTATGGTCAGTTATCACCACGCATGAACGACAACGTTGCACTAACACTCACTAATATTTCACAAAATGCATTGACCCGTCTCTGACACGGATGTCTAGTGATCTTTAGATAGATATAGATAGATATAGATATGCCATTTATTGCCACTATACATGTACAGTGAAATTGAAAGCTGCTCGTACTCAGTGCATACATATAATTTAGTACAAAAAACAAGAAACAGAAAAACAAAAAACAGAAGGGAGAAGGGGGGGGGGGGGGGGGGGGGGGATAGGTGCACAATTCTGCGGCGCTATATACATATATACAGATGGAAGTCCGGGTGTTGGGCTGTGAAGTCAGTGCATGTGTGAATTTGAATTAAGAGTAGTTATAATTTTCGGAATGTCCCATTTTAGGTTTCATAACCGTGCAGCATTTGACCATTTAACCACCTCACACTCTTAAAGACGTACAGCCTTGTAGGTTAACTGTGGTACAATTGTAAATTGTCCCTAGTGTGCGGAGGTCGCTGGTTCGCGCGGACGGACTCGGTGGGCCGAAGGGCCTGTTTCCGCGCTGTGCCTCTAAACTAAACTAAACTAAACTAAATAGATTACACCCGTCATAAATTTGGATGGGCACCAGTTGCCAGTGTAGAAAAGCCATTTTTTTGTATAGGGTGATTTCACCAAATGTCAAATGAGCGTAGATCCCCCCTCACGTGACCGAAAAATTTAACTGGAGGACATATGTCACTACGGTACATGTTAGTGAATGGGGAAACACGCACTTTCACACCCGTTAAAAACATGGAAAACGTTTTTAAGATCCAAAATATCGGGAATTAACGCGTTTTGCTCACTGCATTTCATCAAAAGTAAGTTAATAATGCCTTACTTTTGATGACAGTCAGCGAGCAAACGCGATAATTCCCGATATTTTGGACCTTTAAATCTCCACGGCAAATGTCTGCTGTTCACTTCCGCTGTTTTTCCACCTTCAGTTCCCTCTTGTAATTACCTTACTTTCTATCTTTTTTTTTGCCTGAAAATTTAGGTCGCTGTGCTTCACGGTCACTCCGAGTGGCACAGAAAATTTCAGCTCAAAAATCGGCCGTTTTCCATGTTTTTAACGGGTGTGAAAGTGCGTGTTTCCCCATTCACTAACATGTACCGAAGTGACATATGTCCTCCAGTTAGATTTTTCGGTCACGTGAGGGGGGAATCTACGCTCATTTGACATTTGGTGAAATCACCCTATAGGAAGGAAATGCAGATGCTGGTTTACACCGAAGATAGACACAAAATGCTGGAGTAACTCAGCGGGACAGGCACCCAGTCCTTCTCTCCAGAGATGTTGCCCGTACTGCTGAGTTTCTCTAGCATTTGTGTCTATCTGCTATGCTTTTCTATGTTTGAGAGTGATGCATCGTGGAAACAGGCCCAACTTGCCCACACCGGCCAACAATGTCCCAGCTGCAATTGTCCCAACTGCCTGCGCTTGGTCCATATCCCTCCAAACCTGTCCTATCCATATACCTGTCTAACTGTTTCTTAAACGTTTGGTTAGTCCCAGCCTCAACTACCTCCTCTGTTCCATGCACCCATGTGAAAAAGCTACCTTTCAGATTCGTATTAAATCTTTTCCCCTTCACCTTAAACCTGTGTCCTCCAGTCCTCGATAAGTCGATTCTCCTACTGTGAACAAGAGACACTGTGTGTCTACCCGATCTATTCCTCTCGTGATTTTATACACCCCTATAAGATAAACAACAGTAGGCGCAGGAGTAGGCCATTTGGCCCTTCGAGCCAGCACCGCCATTCAATGTGATCATGGCTGATCATCCACAATCAGTACCCCGTCCCTACCTTCTCCCCATATCCCTTGACTCCGCTATCTTTAAGAGCTCTATCTAACTCTCTCTTGAAAGATCACACCTCGTCCTCCTGTGCTCCAAGTAATAGAGTCCCAGCTGGCTCAACCTCTCCCTGTAACTCAGACCTGGCAACATCCTCGTAAGCCTTCTCTACGCCTGTTGTCCTGTTTAACAATCGGAACAAAGTGTTCCTTTAAGCCCTGGCCATTTTAATTATCACACAAGTTGATGTATGTGTTTATTAATCAGGAGCTTACTGGCCTGTAGATGTCAGCTTTCGTCTCAGCTCAAGTCAAGGGGCGACTGCTCCCGAAGTGAACATGGCGGGCATCCATCAAACGGTGGGTCCCGCGTGTGTAGTGTTAATGCGCGGGGTTGCTGGTTGGTATGGACTCGTTGGGCCGAAGTGCCTGTTTCCGCGTTGTATCAAAATGACTATGACACCTATCCCCTTTCCCCAGAGAAGCTGCTTGACCCGCGGTTACTCCAGCATTTCGTGTCCAGCACCACATTGGCATTTTCAGGATGGTAACAGACCTGCCATTGCTCGATGTTGCAACAGACGAGGTGGCCGAGAGGTTAAGGCGATGGACTGCTAATCCATTGTGCTCTGCACGCGTGGGTTCGAATCCCACCCTCGTCGTCACCAGTTAGATAGCCCGAAGTTGTTAACGATTTTGGAAAGGGCCATTGAAAAGGGCCTGACAATCATCGATATATATTTATATCATACAATACTTCATGTAATATTTCCAATGGAATGGAAATCATATGTATAATCATACATAAGTAATGTAACATACATAATGTAACATTTCCAATGGAATTGTAATATTGTAAAATATTATTTGGACAGGCAGCATCTCTGGGGAGAAGGAATGGGTCAGGTGGAGACCCTTCTTCAGATCGGGCAAGCTTCGACAAGAGGACGGGGAGAACTGGAGACTGGAGAAGGGTCGAGATGCAGAAGTCGAAACGTCGCCCATTCCTTCTCTCCAGAGATCCTTCTTCAGACTGAGAGTCAGGGGAGAAGGAAACGAGACATTCCAAAAGGTTTGGAGAAAGATCTCGACCAGAAACTATTCATTTTCTCCAGAGATACTGCCTGTCCCGCTGAGTTACTCCAGCATTTTGTGCCTATCTTCGGTGTAAACCAGCATCTGCAGCTCCTTCACACACAGTTAATAGTTCCTTCCTACACATCATTGCTGTGATTACAGAGAAGGCAGGAGAAGGAGAGAAGGCAGATGTCGCAATAATGGAGGGAGATGTCGTTAATTCTGGCGCAAGAGGGATACATTGACAATGCGTGCCTGTCGTGTTGTGTTAAAAAGGTCCTGACAACATTAATTCCACTCTGCTACAGAAGCAGCGGATAACTCCCAGGGGAATTAATCCTACATGCAATCCTGATTTAACAGCTGTATCTGTGGCAGAGATGAATCCATTTCACTAATCCACCATGCTTCCATTAAACAGCGAGCCAAAATATCAGCCTGCCTTTATTTAGCGAGGCGACTCACATGTTCAGAAGCGATAGGAGCGGAATTAGGCCCATCAAGTCTACACCGCCATTCAATCATGGCTGGTCTATCTCTCCCTCTTAGCCACATTCTCTTGCCTTCTCCCCGTAACCCCTTACATCCCTGTTACTTGCAGCCATTATTTTATGAGAGACATGGGCAGTTCAAATCCAGCTTCATCCCTGCAACCCATTCGACCCTTCGAGCCAGCACCGCCATTCAATGTGATCATGGCTATTCATCCACAATCAGTACCCCGTTCCTGCCTTCTCCCCATATACCCCGATTCCGCTATCTTTAAGAGCCCTATCTAACTCTCTCCTGAAAGCATCCAGAAAACCTGCCTCCACCGCCCTCTGAGGCAGAGAATTCCACAGACTCACAACTTTCTCTGTGAGAAAAAGTGTTTCCTCATCTCCGTTCTAAATGGCTTACTCCTTATTCTTCAGCGGTGGCCCCTGGTTCTGGGCTCCCCCAACATCGGGAACACGTATCCTGCCTCTAGCGTGTCCAAACTCTTAATATATGTTTCAATAAGATTCCCTCTCATCCTTCTAAACTCCAGAGTACACAAGCCCAGCTGCTCCATTCTCTCAGCATATGACAGTCCCGCCATCCCGGGAATTAACCGTGTAAACCTACCTACCTCAATAGCAAGAATGTCCTTCCTCAAATTAGGGGACCAAAACTGCACACAATACTCCAGGTGTGGTCTCACTAGGGCTCTGTACAACTGCAGAAGGACCTCTTTGCTCCTATACTCAACTCCTGTTGTTATGAAGGCCACTTTCTTCAATGCCTGCTGTACCTGCATGCTTACTTTCACAGACTGATGTACAGTGTCTTCTGTGCATCCTGAATATTTCCCAGTAACTCTTTGTGCTTGAGGGACATAATTCCGGACTTGACAGGGCGGGGCGCAACAGGGGCTCAATATCATTCATGAGACGTCCTGTTACCAGGACCTGGAGGTGAAATCGGTGGAACATGAAGCAGTGTTAAGGACCAGCATCAGTACCTCGGACAGCATCACGTTCCAGGCGTATGTCAACAATGCAAGAGAAGCGGAAATTCTGGTAGTTCGGTAGCAACGGCTGGAATGGCAAAGTGACATTGAATAGTGCGAATAATTTCAAAATTAAGAGTTTCAAATTAAGAGATTTTTTATGATAATGAGCAACTTGAGCGCCCTGGAGAGGAAGAGACTACAAAAAGTAGTAAACACTGCCCAGTCCATCATCGGCTCTGACCTTCCTTCCATCGAGGGGATCTATCGCAGTCGCTGCTTCAAAAAGGCTGGCAGCATCATCAAGGACCCACACCTTCCTGGCCACACACTCATCTCCCCGCTACCTTCAGGTAGAAGGTACAGGAGCCCGAAGACTGCAACGTCCAGGTTCAGGAATAGCTGCTTCCTCACAGCCATCAGGATATTAAACTTGGCTCGGACGAAACTCTGAACATTAATAACCCAGTATCAGTTATTTGCACTTGATCAGTTTATTTATTCATTTGAGTATTTACGTATACAATGGTATATGGACACACTGATCTGTTTTGTAGTCAATGCCTACTATGTTCTGTTGTGCTGAAGCAAAGCAAGAATGTAATTGTCCTATCAGGGACACATGACAATAAGCTCTCTTGACTTGACTCTTGACATATTAGGAAGCACGAACTCATGACTCCGGTTAGAGTGGGGGCATTGGAACAAGTCCTTGATGCCGGCTGGCTGCAGCTGTGTGGTCTGTACATAAATATATCAGGCAGTTAAGATGTGAACAAGTATTGTGGTCTTTTTCTTTGAATGGATGTGCTCTCTCGATGTCATGTCTGTCTTAGTGGCACTCATATCACAGGTTTAGCCGATGAACACGGGAGAGTTGAGCACAGAACGCGACTCCCAGTCATGTACCTCGACTGCGCATGGGTTATGCACTGACACTTGTTCCCTATGCTTGCTTCTTTCCTGATAAACAACATCGAATAGGTTAATTCCAAAGAGCAGCAGTAAGAGGCGAAGCTGTGATAATGCATCTGTAATATTTCATACACACGTTATAAGGGATATTTATTGATACACACTTTATATAAAAGGTGATTCGCAGCATTTTTGTTTGGCATCGCAAATTCCGATTTGCTTAAAGTCTTTGGGGCACTCATCCCAACATGCGCCTTTTGTCCGGTCGCACTTAGCTGCAAGACACACAAAATAAAAGTTGAATCAACAGTGGTCATTCATTTTATGTGCAGGAGCCGCGAGGAACTGAGGAAGCGTTGGGTAAAATGGTGTGTGCAATGCGGAGGACATGTCAACCGGTGACTCATAGCATCTTCATCACCCAACTCCTTGCTCAAGATTCGAACCAAATGAATGCAAATTAGTGATAGTAAAATGTTTGCATTTCTTAAAGGTCCGAAGGAAAGGCCGCCTGCATTAGGCAATGTGATGTTGAAGATTGAAATATAGATATTAATAGGGAATGGACTAACCTAGACAGTTGTTTAAGAAGGAACTGCAGATGCTGGAAAAATCGAAGGGAGATAAAAATGCTGGAGAAACTCAGCGGGTGGGGCAGAATCTATGGAGCGAAGGAAAAGGTGACGTTTCGGGTCTAGACTGATATGTGGCTCAGCACTTCAACCCCCCCTCCCATTCAGAATCCGACCTTTCTGTCCTGGGCCTCCTCCATGGTCCCACAATAAATTGGAGGAGCAGCACGTCATATTTCGCTTGGGTAGTTTACACCCCAGCGGTATGAACGTTGACCTCCAATTTCAGGTAGTCCCTGCTTTCTCCCTCTTTCCCCTCCCCTTCCCAGCTCTCCCACAGCCCACTGTCTCCGCCTCTTCCTTTCTTCCTCCCGCCCTCACCACCCCCACATCAGTCTGAAGAAGGGTCTCGACCCGAAACGTCACCTTTTCCTTCGCTCCGCAGATGCTGCCTCACCCGCTGAGTTTCTCCAGCATTTTTGCCTAAGCAAGAGAGAGGATCGTTTGTAGATAACATGCCAATTCTAACGGCCAATGCTTAGACATGGAACTGGATGTGGACCAAGTACTCAGACCTCATCCACCTCTACTGATATTTTAGATATTTAGATTTAGATATCTTCTGCACAGGGCCAAGGAAAGTTGCACATAGCCAGCAGAATGTCAATGGATAGTGGAATATGGCTTGATGTTGGATTCGACTTTTGTAAGACCACGAGAATGGCAGCCACATAAATGAGGCAGTACACAGGACACTCATTGCGTGTAGCGATGGAAAATAACCTTTATTTTTCAGGTCAGAGCAGGTTAGAAAACATGTTTCAATTGATAGCGAGCTCTTAAAACCACGGTTGGATAGAATTAGGGCAATCTCAGCAAAGAAGGAACTATTTTGAGACAGTTCCAAGATCTTTAACTGGGATACATTCTCTGCATTAAGAGAGAGGGAGGCACTCCTTTGAGGATAATATAAAAACATATTTTAAATAAATTATATAGACAATAGACAATAGCAGGGGTAGGCCATTTGGCCCTTCGAACCAGCACCGCCATTCAATGTGATCATGGCTGATCATCCCCAATCCCAGTACCCCATTCCTGCTTTCTCCCCATATCCCCTGACTCCGCTATTTTTAAGAGCTCTATCTAGCTCTCTCTTGAAAGCATCCAAAGAACCTGCCTCCACCGCCCTCTGAGGCAGAGAATTCCACAGACTCGCCACTCTCTGTGAGAAAACGTGTTTCCTCGTCTCCGTTCTAAATGGCTTACCCCTTATTCTTAAATAAGGCGCATGTTTAATATATTATTCTTATTTGGCCACCAGTTCTGTCCGTGACCTCATACTATTGCTTTAGAGTGATCTCAACCCTTAAACATTCCTTACTGAACCAATTTTGCCCCCGTTTAAAAAACAATAGTCTCAGAATCAGCGATTGTTTCTAATTTATCAATGATCACTAAGACGGGCAGTCACAATTCGCGCCTGGTGGTACTTTGAGATTTAATCCTTGGTTCTGAGTGCTCAGTACAAACATATTATCCCAGCACCTGTCGGAAGCCAGGATTTATATGTGCCTGTGTCTGATAATGTCCACCCTTATACCCCTGTCCCACTTAGGAAACCTGAACGGAAACCTCTGGCGACTTTGCGCCCTACCCAAGGTTTCCGTGCGGTTCTCCGAGGTTGCAGGTGGTTGCCAGAGGTTGCAGGTAGTGGAAGCAGGTAGGGAGACTGACAAAAACCTCCGGGAACATCTTACTTACGTTTGCCAGTTGCTCCCGCGAATAGGTGAGCCAGCAGCAATATTGTAAAGCTAAAAAGAAGGGCGGTTCTCATCTTCGCTTCCCGGTCAGGATCAGATACTGCGAGGGGATCTGTACCTGAGCGTAGACTTTGCTCCTTATATATTGTGAGGCGGGGGATGGTGTAATGATGGTTGATTTATTTCAGGAGGCGCCCGCCAGACTGACCATGCCTCATTGGCTCATGAACATTGAGCGGATGCCAGCATGGTTCACCTAGCTGACATGAACCGGTCCGTAATAAACAGAGATCATATATAGAAACATAGAAATATACAAAATAGGTGCAGGAGTAGGCCATTCGGCCTTCTCTCCATACCCCCTGATCCCTTTAGCCACAAGGGCCGCATCTAACTCCCTCTTAAATATAGCTAATGAACTGGCCTCAACTACCTTCTGTAGCAGAGAATTCCACAGATTCACCACTAAAAAATGCCTAAAAAATGATTTTCTCATCTCGGTCCTAAAAGTCTTCCCCCTTATCAAACTGTGACCCCTTGTTCTGGACTTCTTCAACATCGGGAATAATCTTCCTGCATCTAGCCTGTCCAACCCCTTAAGAATTTTGTAAATTTCTATAAGATCCCCCCTCAATCTTCTAAATTCCAGCGAGTACAAGCCAAGTCTATCCAGTCTTCTTTTTTCATATGAAAGTCTTGCCATCCCAGGAATCAGTCTGGTGAACCTTCTCTGTACTCCCTCTATGGCAAGAATGCATTTCCTCAGATTAGGAGACCAAAACTGTACGCAATACTCCAGGTGTGGTCTCACCAAGACCCTGCACAACTGCAGTAGAACCTCCCTGCTCTTATACTCAAATCCTTTTGCTATGAATGCTAACATACCATTCGCTTTCTTCACTGCCTGCTGCACCTACATGCCTACTTTCAATGACTGGTGAACCATAACACCCAGGTCTCGTTGCATCTCCCCTTTTCCTAATCGGCCACCATAGGATCCCTGTGTATTACCGACCGGTTCATGTCAGCGAGGTAAATAATGCTGGCATCCGCTATATATGGATAGGATCTTTGGTAATGAATAAGCGCGCTTGTACCCCATTCCAAGATTAGCCGGTCACACCGACGCCAGTCGCTGAAAGAGTCCACGTGTCAAACTCCCAGACAAAAACTCCTTGCCCAGGGCATTCATGTCAACGTGATTCTTGCAACGTGTCCAAGCCCAATGAATAAGATCTTCAACACGGATATGGGAACTGTTATTATGTCCCTGTCCCACTTAGGAAACCTGAACGGCAACCTCTGGAGACTTTGCTCCCCACCCAAGGTTTCCGTGCGGTTCCCGGAGGTTGCAGGTGGTTGCCGGAGGTTGCAGGTAGTGGAAGCAGGTAGGGAGACTGACAAAAACCTCACAATTTCCAAGGCCGCGTTCTCGTTCCATCTGCCGCGATCCCATTAGCCAGCACTTCCAGTGGTCGTCTCAAGTGTGGTGAGAATGTCTGCCTCCACCACCCCTCGGTCAATGCGTTACAGTTATCAACCTTCCGCGCTCTCAAAAACATATCCATGTTTATTTAAAGCTGGACAAAAATGCTGGAGGAACTCAGCGGGTGAGGCAGCATCTATGGAGCGAAGGAAATTGGCAACGCTTCGGGCCGAAACCCTTCTTCAGCGCTGTCTTGTTGAACACAATAGACAATAGACAATAGACAATAGGTGCAGGAGTAGGCCATTTGACCCTTCGAGCCAGCACCGCCATTCAACGTGATCATGGCTGATCATCCCCAATCAGTGCCCCGTTCCTGCCTTCTCCCCACATCCCATGACTCCGCTATTGATTACCTGCCAAAGTGATATGTTTTCCAACTTACCTGCGTTCTTGACTTTACCAAATCCTTCTTGGCCTCATGGCAATGAATAAAAATAAATACAGGCCCTCCTGGACCTGCTCGTAACTAACAAGATCAGATCAGGGGGCGAGGGGGGGGGGGGGGGGGGGGGGGGGGGGGGGGGGGGGGGGGGGGGGGGGGGGGTGCTGAAGATCGATAGATGTCAGGTGGTAATGTGGCTGGGACAATGACCCGTGCAACTTGCATCCGATAATTTGAGGTGGGTCGTTTTTGCGAGATCTGATCTGATCTGGGTCAATATCTGGTGTCAGGCAGCTAAGAAAAGTTAAAGCGGAGATCAATAGTTTCTTATTTAGTCAGTGTGTCATCGATAGAGGCGAGAATGCAAGGGAAATGGGCTGAGGAGGTAATTATCATATCAGTATATTAGTCTATATCTATATCAGTCATGATGGAATGGCGGAACGCACTCGATGGGCCGAATGGCCTAACTTCTCTCATGTCCTATAGTCTCAGGTAACGTTGGAGAAGCACAACAAGGCTTTCTTTTACATTTCTGGGGTCTTTGTATTTAGTGCACAGGTCCCGTGACCTGCGTGGGTTTTCACCGAGATCTTCGGTTTCCTCCCACATTCCAAAGATGGTCAGGTTTGTAGGTTAATTGACTTAGTAAATGTAAAAATTGTCCCTAGTATGTGTAGGATTTAGGTAGACAAAATTGCTGGAGAAACTCAGCGGGTGGGGCAGCATCTATGGGGCGAAGGAAATGGGTAACGTTTCGCCCCGCTTCCCCACAGCCATCAGGCTAGTAAACTCAACTCAAACAAAACTCATTAATAGCTCTTATCTGTTTATTTATGTGTGTATATATATATTGAATGGTATATGGACACACTGATCTGTTCTGTATTTATTTATGCCTACTATATTCTGATGTGCTGAAGCAAAGCAAGAATTTCATTATCCTATCTTGAATCTTGAATCTTGAATCTTGCCACGGTGTGGTGTGTTTTTAGCGGGCTGCGGCTTAAACTCCGCTCAGCTTACAAAATCAGAGCCGCATATGTACTCCTGGCCTGAGAGAGACTCGGAGTCCAATCGCACAATGGCGCTGAATGACTTTCCCCCCAATGGATAAACCGGAATGGTAGAGTAGACACGACCATGTGATGGTCGAGGGCAGCACAGAAGATTTAACGCGGTTGTGGGTGGATTACAGAAACCCAGTCTGCTGGAAGTGAAGTGTCTCTCTACACAACTGCGGCCCAACCTGCGCTCAGCTTACAATATGGGACTATTATTTACGGGTAGTAACGGCAGGGCAGCATCTTCTTGGGTTGGACCAGGCCTAGCGACCGTTCTTCACTCTAGCATAAGTTTGAAATTAGAAATATCACCAAAACGTTCCCTCGAGGGTGTTCTGAAAGCTCATGGGTGTGTTTTTGTCCCCAAGCCCATTTTCCAGTTGCCCTCATCTCAATTCACCCCCTTAATGACCAGAGGCGTTTCAAAGATTCACATCATCATAGCGACATAAGGCACGGAGACTGGCCATTCGCTCCAACTCATCCATGCAGACCATGTTACCTTAGACAGGTGGAACAGACGAGGTGGCCGAGTGGTTAAGGCGATGGACTGCTAATCCATTGTGCTCTGCACGCGTGGGTTCGAATCCCATCCTCGTCGAAAACCGGGTGTTGCAATGATTTTGGGCGGTGGTGTCTGTGTGGAGTGTGTACGTTTTCCCTGTGACCGCGAGGGTTTTCCTCCGGTGGCTCCGGTTTCCGCCACATTACAAAGACTTTTAGGTTAATTGGTAGTGGCAGATAGATAGATAGATAGATAGCTATATAGATAGACAGACCGATAGATAGTCGGGCAGGCAGCATATGGATAGATAGAGACTTTATTGCCACAATGAGGTACACAAAAGAGTCGCCACAAGACGCCGACAAAATTAGAAAGCACCCCCTCCCCCACCCCACTCACAGGTCCCGCATGTTCTTGGCGCCCCACGTGCTAGTGCGGTGTCGGTGGGCCGAAGGGCCTGTTTCCATGCTGTATGGCTAAAGCCTATCTGAGCTAGTGACAATTGCCTGCATTGTCCATTGTACAACAAAAGGCAGATGTATTTGCAACCGACCATGGCAGGACTCGAACCTGCAATCTTCTGATCATCCCAAGTATTATGTACCGGAATCAGACGCCTTCTCCATTAGGCCACACGGCCGATACATCCTTTGAATGAACAACCATTTATATCCAGTCTGAAGAAGGGTTTCGGCCCGAAACGTTACCTATTTCCTTCGCTCCATAGATGCTGCTGCACCCGCTGAGTTTCTCCAGCATTTTGGTGTACCTACCACTTATATCCAAAGATGGCCACAAAATGCTGGAGTAACTCAGTGGGTCAGGCAGCATCTCTGGAGGAAAGTGGATGTGTGATGCTTTGGGCCAGGGCCCTTCTTTAGACTGAAAGTAGAGTGTAGGGGAGTGGGTGAAGGTGAGAAAAGACCTGGACCAAGCAGGGCCAGCCACACGTGACCTCAGGCAGGGTGGTCGATGGTGGGCCCAATGTTGGCCATAAGGTCATAAGTGATAGAAGCAGAATTAGGCCATTCGGCCCATCAGGTCTACTCTGCCATTCAATCATGGCTGATCTATCTCTCCCTCTTAAACCAAATTATCCTGCCTTCTCCCCATAACCCCTGGCACCCGTGCTGGGTGGGGTTAGTTAGGGAGGGTGTGATGTCAAGGGGGATACAAGGTGGAGAACGGTGGAACTGATGAACACTTACGCTAGGTCCGCCTTGGAATGCGCGATCTCCCGGTTGCTAACCTTTTCAACTCGCCTTTGCATTCCAACACTGACCATTCTGGCCTGAGCCTCCTCCACTGCCAGAGTGAGGTAACACACAAACTGGAGCAACAGCACCTCATATTCCGCTTGGGGAACCTACACCCCAGCGGTATGGATATTGAATTCTCTAACTATAAGTAACTTCTACTTACATTCACCCCTCCCCATCCCCCCCCCTTCCCCCACTATAGTCGTTTCACCAGTTCCACAGTTCTCCATATTATTTTCCTCGTTCATCTTACCACAAAAAAATCCAACGTGACGCCCTTTCCCCCCACGCTGTTCCACGCTGTATCTCTAAACTAAACTAAACTAAACTAAACTAAACTAAACTAAACTATAAACTAAACTGAACTTAACTAAACTAAACTATAAACTAAACTAAACTTAACTGAGCTAAACTAAACTAAACTAAACTTAACTATAAGCTAAACTAAACTTAACTGAGCTAAACTAAACTAAACTAAACTAAACTAAACTAAACTAAACTAAACTAAACTAAACTTAACTATAAGCTAAACTAAACTTAACTAAACTAAACTAAACTAAACTAAACTATAAACTAAACTGAACTTAACTAAACTAAACTATAAACTAAACTGAACTTAACCAAACTAAACTGGACTAAACTAAAGAGCCAGATGAAGATGTGGGAATTTTATACTGGGCGGGAAGATCAGTGAGATCTTGGATGATTTAACTGGAGAGCTGAGAGCGTACAAAGGTGATACGGTAAGACTGACAGGTGAATCTGTGGAATTCATTGCCACGGACGGATGTGGAGATCAAGCCCATTAATAGCCGGCCTCCTGCTTTCACATTGACTCCCACCCCTCGCTGAGAATACTCCTGCTGCTTTGATCCGCTCCTTCACCCCACCGCCAGCAACGACGTCTCATCAAGTGGTGCGCTGCTGAGCAAGCTCGCTTGAAATTCGCTGTCCGACACGGGTGGTAATATGTTGACACCTTTCCCCAGCTGCTCCACCCTCCCGCAACCGCCGGCATCTCCTCCATTGAGCCTTTACCTATCTTCTCAATACCCAGTGTTCCATGTTAGACACAAAAAGCTGGAGTCACTCAGCGGGACAGGCAGCATCTCTGGAGAGAAGCAATGGATGACGTTTCGGGTTGAGACCCTTCTGTAGACTGACCCAAAACGTCACCCATTCCTTCTCTGCAGAGATGTTGCCTGTCTCGCTGAGTTACTCCAGTATTTTGTGTCTATCTTCAGTTTGAACTAACTTCTACAATTCAGTGTTCCATGTTTCCAGTGGGGCGCGCAGGTTGGAGCTTCTCCAGGTATAAATATTGACTTTCCTCATTTCAAGTAACCGCTGTATTCCCTCTCACTCTCCATCCCTCCCCCACCCAAGTCCCACCAGCTTCTCGTTCTCCCCTAGCAAACAGCTAACAATGGCCCGTCTCCTTTGCCATCGTTACATGTTTGCATATCTTTCATGCATGGTTCTACATCTCTCTACATCACCGTCTATATCTCGCGTTTCCCTTTCCCCGGAATATCAGTCTGAAGTAGGGTCTTGACCCGAAACGTCGCCCTCTCCTTCTCTCCAGAGATGCTGCCTGTCCCGCTGAGTTACTCCAGCATTTTGTGTCTATCTCCGGTGTAAAACATTATCTGCAGTTCCTTCCAACACATGAATACTGGCGAAGGCGCGTAACACTCACTGATAAAAAGAGCACCTCATATTTAGCTTGGGTAGTTTACACCCCAGCGGTATGAACATTGACTTCTCCAATTTCAGGTAGTCCTTGCTTTCTCCCTCTTTCCCCTCCCCTTCCCAGCTCTCCCACAGCCCACTGTCTCTGCCTCTTCCTTTCTTCTCCCGCCCTCCCACCGCCACATCAGTCTGAAGAAGGTTCTCGACCCGAAACGTCACCTATTCCTTCGCCCCATAGACAATAGACAATAGGTGCAGGACTTCAAGTTAGTTCAGTCATTTATGTGTTAGTATTTGGCCCTTCGAGCCAGCACTGCCATTCAATGTGATCATGGCTGATCATCCCAAATCAGTGCCCCGTTCCTGCCTTCTCCCCATATCCCCTGACTCCGCTATTTTTAAGATCCCTATCTAGCTCTCTCTTGTAGCATCTAGAGAACCGGCCTCCACCACCCTCTGAGGCAGAGAATTCCACAGACTCACCACTCTCTGTGAGAAAAAGTGTTTCCTCGTTTCCGTTCTAAATGGCCTACCCCTTATTCTAAAACTGCCTCAGATGCTGAGTTTCTCCAGCTTTTTTGTCGACCTTCGATTTTTCCAGCATCTGCAGTTCCTTCTTTAACAAAAGAACTATAGATGCTGGTTTGCCAAAAGAGGCACAACGTGCTGGAGTAACTCAGCTGGTCAGGCAGCATCTCTGGAGAGCATGGATAGGTGACTTTTTGAGTTGAGACCCTTCCTCAAACTCAGTCGCCAGAAACGTTACCTACCCATGTCCTCTCCAGATATGCTGCGTGACCCGCTGAGTTACCCCAGCACTTTGTGTAAACCGCCATCGACGTCTCATCGTGTGGACAATGGGGAATGTTGAGCTCTTTATTTCGGATGTGATGGAGTTTCTGTATCGATGTCAGGGTGGCCGAGGGGTCTAAGGCGCCAGACTCAAGGAGTCAATTCCTTCCGTTGGAACGCGGGTATTCTGGTCCTCAACTGAGGGCGTGGGTTCGAATCCCACTCCTGACATACACTTTTGAACGATTATACTTGTAAACCTTTTCAAATCCACCCCCGGTCAACTAATTACGGCTGGTGGGACGAGAGTTGTTTAAATTTGAGGCACAAAGTTGTTTTGCCCTATGTCATAATGTCAGTGACAGGAGTAGAATAAGGCCATTCGACCCATCAAGTCTACTCCGCAAGATAAGTAATCATCTGATCTATCTCTCCCTCCCAACCCCATTCTCCTGTCTCCTGCCTCCTCTCACACATGTACTCATCGTGATCGTATACAAAGTGTGCCTTTACCAATTCCCTCCGCGAACGGATGAGCTAGCAGCAATATTGACAAGAGAACCAGAAGGACGTTTCTCATCTTCGCTGCCCGTTCAGGATCAAATAATGCGAGGAGATCTTGTACCTGAGCGTAGACTTTGCGCTATTTATATTGCGAGGCTGTGCCTTGCGTTGGCGGGGATGGTGTAATGATGGTGCAGTTGTGGTGGATTTGTTCCTGATTTGCGCCCGCCAGTCTGACTATTTTCACCAGCACAGGAACACCGAGCAGACGCCAGCATGGTTTACCTAGCTGACATGAACTGGTCAGCGATAGATAGATATGTGCGCTTGGACCTCATTCCAAGATTAGCCCGTCACACCGTCGCCGGCCGCTGAAAGAGTCCACGTGTCAAACTCCCAGACAAGACTCCTTCCCCAGGGCATTCATGTCCACGTGATTCTTGCAACGTGTCCCAGTCCAATGAATCAGACCTTCAACATGAATACCAAAACTGTTCTTAATTCATAAAGCAGTATATAAAACAGAGCTGACATCCCATTGCATCATGTTTGCAAAGAACTTTGGTCTAAAGATGTACATTCTTTACCAGTGCTTCCCTGCTTGTGTCTTATAGACAATAGACAATAGACAACAGATGCAGGAGTATTTTTTAATCCCTTCATCTAAATCATGAATATATATATTGTAAATATCTGCGGTCCCAGCACCTCCTATAATGTCTCACATAGGAGATTAGTGGGCAAAATTAGGGCATTGGGGGTTTTCAACATTTACACGAACGACCAACCCATCCTCATCCACCCAAGCACCCGAAGTTTCCTGTATGCTGATGACCAATTGCTCTGCCAAGGACAAGAAGGCTCTGCAGAGAGTAGTGCGTTCGGCCGAACGCACTATGGAAACTTCACTCGCCCCCCTGCAGGAACTATACAACAGGAGGTGCAACTCCAGAGCAAATAAAATCATGGGAGACCCCTTCCACCCGTGCAACGGACTGTTCCAGCTGCTACGGTCAGGCAAACGCCTCCGTTGCCATGCGGTGAGAACGGAGAGGTTGAGAAGGAGTTGCTTCCCAGAGGCAATTCGGACTGTAAACGCCTATCTCACCAGGGACTAACTCTACAGAACGTTTTTCCTTCCATTATTTATTATGTAAACGAATATGTGTGTTATGATTGTGTTTATAATTTGTTTGGTTGTTTTGTTGTTTGTCTTTTGCACAAAAGTCCGCGAGCATTGCCACTTTCATTTCACTGCACATCTCGTATGTGTATGTGACAAATAAACTTGACTTGACTTGACCTCAGTATCGCATCTCAGTGTCAGACATTCTCATAGACAGGGAGAGGGGAAAATTGTACAAATGTATAGTCAGGGACAGAGAGAGAGGGGGGAGATGGTCAGATGTATTCAGAGACGCAGAGGGAAAAACAGAGAGGGGGGAGAGGTAGTCAGAGAGAGGGAGAAGGGATCAGTCACAAATAGAATGGAAAGGAAAAATGCATGCTGCGAGTGAGAGGGGGAGAGAGTGGGGAGAAGGAGAGAGGGATGGGGGAGACACACAGACAGGGAGAATGGGGCGGGGAAACTGGGTCACACAAACGGACAGAGAACCAGAGAGATAGACAGGCAGAAGAGAAACAAACACATAGATGCAGAAACACAGAAGACAGTGTGAATGGAGAGAGAGAGAGAGGCGCGCGCACACACACACAAAGAGACACACGGAGAGACACACAGAGAGACAGAGAGAGACACACACACACACACACACACACACACACACACACACACACACACACATACACACATACACACACACACACACACACACACACACACACACACACACACACACACACACACAGACACACACATACACACACACACATATAGACACACATACACACATACACACACATAGACACACACACATAGACACACACACACACACTCATACACACACACACACACACACACACATACTCACACACACACACACACACACACACACACACACACACACACACACACACACACACACACACACACACACACACACACACACACACACACACACATAGACACACACACACACACACACACACACACACACACACACACACACACACACATACATACACACACACACACACACATAGACACATACACACAGACACACACACACACACACACACACACACACACACACACACACACACACACACACACACACACACACACACACACACACACACACACACACACACACACACACACACACACACACACACACACACACACACACATAGACACACACACACACACACACACACACACTGAAGTCCCTCACTGAAGCGTTAGACGGCCTTACCAACGACTGCGCCCGAAAACATTTACGGGCAAACCCAGACAAAACACAAATTAGCGCCTTCCACCTCAAGAACCTGACGCGAACCTCAAATTAACTGTTCGCTGTATGGGGAAGAGTCCAGCCTACTCAGGAAAAAAAAACAAGCCACATATACCTAGGAGTTACTCTGGGCCGCACCCTAAGCTACATAGACCATGCTAGCAAGCCCGAAGCAAAGATAGGAGCCTGAAACAACATCTGGAGAAAGCTGGCCAACTCTAAATGGGGATCAGATCAGGGAAACATCCGGATATGCCAGCCGAATGTGGGGACGTTCTCCACACACCAAGACGTTGCATCTGGTGCTAAACGCAGCATGAAGAACCATCTCTGGTTCCCTCAAACCCACATGTGTTGTCGACCTGTACCTGCCGTGTGGTATTGCACCCCCTCCAATCAGAAGAGCAGTCTCCTCAAAAAGTGGAAGGCAGCAAGCAGGAGGATGACTCTCGTCATCCACTCTTCCAACACGTCCAGGCTCCAAAGAGGTGAAAATCCAGAAATAGCTTCCTACATGCAGTCCAACCCCTGGATAATAACCCCAGCACCTGTTGGATAGGTGCTTTAAATCTTCGACCGCCGGCCTGCGGCCTACACCAACCTAAAGCCGCGGTCTCCGTGGGGAAGAGCCGGCTCTGGACTTACCTGGACTTTTACCTGTCTGCACATCTGGACGCCCGCAGCGGCGACTGCGGATGGTTGAGGTCCCGACCACGGGGGAAAATGGAGGAAGACTGACCAAATTTTGTGCCTTCCACCACAGTGATGAATGCTGTGGTGGATGTTTGTGTTAATTTTTTATTTGTGTATTGTGTGTTCTTTCTCATTGTACCGCTGCTGGCAAATTCATTTCACTTGCACTTTATGTACAATGTGACGAATAAAACCGTATTGTATTGTATTGGGTGACACACCTACAATCAATTGAAAACCCCACACACTGACACGATACCCCGAGGAGTCCCTTCCATTGGCAGCGAAAGAGCCACGGTCAGTCCTGCGCTGCCTCAACCGCATGAGGACAAGGGTGGACGGTGCAAAGCCCTCATGCAGAAGTGGGGATACAACAACCGAATGTGTCTGCGGGGAGGCAACCCCATACTATTTACCTCCTCCCTCCTCCCAGAGCCCGCACACCAGGAGATCTCAAGGTCTTCCAAAAATGACGAAATCGCCCTCGACTCAATGTTCCTATATATTTTTTAGTTATTTTCGTCTCATTCTCCTTTGTGAATAAATTCATCCTTCATTAACACCTCTAGTTTCATTCACCCCAAAATGATTTAAGTCGCCCCACCGTTGGGTGAACCATTCACCAGTTTAAGTTCTCTAGAGACTTGTCGAAACGTGTCCAGCTTCGCATTCCTTCTCTCCAGAGATCCTGCATTCCTTCTCCCCGTCTCCATGGAAAATCTCGGAATTGTCATCATGGAAACAGTCCCAAAATTCGTTAACAGCTTCGGCCTATGTGTGCAACAGGTGACGACGAGGATGGGATTCGAACCCACGCGTGCAGAGCACAATGGATTAGCAGTCCATCGCCTTAACCTCTCGGCCACCTCGTCTGTTGCCATACGTGAGTGAACAGCGAGCAGGTCTGTTGCCATCCTGAAAATGCCAATGGGATGATGGACTCTTAAATCCATCCAGTGACTTGGCCTCCACTGCCCTCTGTGGCAGGGAGTTCCACAAGTTCACAACTCTGGGTGAAAACGTTTTTTCTCACCTCAGTCTTAAATGGCCTCCCCTTTATTCTAAGAGGAGGAGTTGAGATACATTGAGATGATTTCAGTGGGGAAGAGCAGGCAGAAACAACGGGTCTGTCGGGGCAGATGCATGCGTGCGAATCACTTCTAACAGATCAAAATCCGACTCCGGAGATTCTGCGGACCGGAATTTTGTTCGGGGCATCTTTCTTCAGTCATTAATCACAAGGCGTACCACCACCCCCCCCCCCCCCCCCCCCCCCCCCCCCCCCCCCTGCGTCCGGGAACGTTTGTCGGCAGTTATTGACCACAACGTGAGAGCTTCAAATCAGTGGCAACAAGACTCTGAGTACTTTGAAAGTCAAGGGCAGAGCTACGTTTTTGCCTGAAACTCATTTTTCCAGCACTGACCCACCTCCGTTCATTCAATTATTCAGTGACTCAATTATACTTTATTGTGCCGGAGATAGACACAAAAAGCTGGAGTAACTCCGCGGGTCAGGCAGCATCTCTGGAGAAAAGGAATATGTGAGGGTTTCAGGTCGGGACCCTTCTTCAGGTTGAGAGGCAGGGGAAATTGAAGCGAGAGATATAGACGGCAATATGGAGCTATGTAGAATAAATGGATGAAATATATTCCAATATATCCCCTTTTTCCTGACTAGCAGTCTCGATCCGAAGCGTCGCTTATTCCGTCAACCAGTCTGAAGAAGGGTTTCGGCCTGAAACCTTGCCCATTTCCTTCGCTGCCTAGATGTTGCTGCACCCGCTGAGTTTCTCCAGCATTTTTGTCCACCTCCAGAGATGCTGTCTAAACCGCTGAGTTACTCCAGCTTTTTGTGTCTATATTCGGTTTAAATCAGCATCTGCCCAGTTCCGTCATACAAATGTATTGTATTTGGCATGGTAATTTCCTTAATAAACAGGAATATGTCATAGACATAGATATAGAATGCCAAACAGCACAGAAACAGACGCTTGAGTCTCAGCATCTTTGGTTCCCTAATTTGAGGAAGGACATTCTTGCTATTGAGGGAGTGCAGCGTAGGTTTACAAGGTTAATTCCCGGGATGGCGGGGCTGTCATATGCTGAGAGAATGGAGTGGCTGGGCTTGTACACTCTGTAGTTTAGAAGGATGAGAGGGTATCTTATAGAAACATATAAGATTGTTAAGGGTTTGAACACGCTAGAGGCAGGAAACATGTTCCCGATGTTGGTGGAGTCCAGAACCAGGGGCCACAGTTTAAGCATAAGGGGTAAGCCATTTAGAACGGAGACGAGGAAACACTTTTTCACACAGAGAGTTGTGAGTCTGTGGAATTCTCTGCCTGGTGGAGGCCGGTTCTCTAGAAACCTTCAAGAGAGAGCTAGATAGGGCTCTTAAAGATAGCGGAGTCTGGGGATATGGGGAGAAGGCAGGAACGGGGATTGTGGATGATCAGCCATGATCACATTGAATGGTGGTGCTGGCTCGAAGGGCCTAATGGCCTATTCCTGCACCTATTGTCTAACTGGTCCACGCTGGCCAAGTACCCAACCGGTGCTGAATGACTGAATTGGGAAATGTCTGTCTGAGACTTTCTCTGTCCAAAACAAACAAAAGAAAATGCTGTGCATTGCAGCCGATCGTGGCAGGACTCGAACCTGCAGTCTTCTGATTCTCCCGACTTTCGCTACCGGAATCAGACGCCTTCTCCATTAGGCCACACGACCAATCTATCCATTGAAAGAACTCGTGTAGGAAGGAACTGCAGATGCTGGTTTAAACCGAAGATTGACACAAAGTGCTGGAGTAACGCAGCGAGCCAGGCAGCAACTCTGGAGAACATGGATAGGCGACGTTTCGGGTCGAGACCCTTCTTTAGAATTCACAAAAGCCAATTAACCTTCAAACCCCATGCGTTTGGGGGTGTGAGAGGAATCCAGAGCACCTGGAGAAAACCCACGCGGTCACAGGGAGAACGTACAAACTCCGTACAGACAGCACCCGTAGGCAGGATAGAACCCGGTCTTTGGCGCTTTTTCTCACAGAGAGTGGTGAGTCTGTGGAATTCTCTGCCTCAGAGGGCGGTGGAGGCAGGTGCTCTGGGTGCGTTCAAGAGAGAGCTAGACAGGGCTCTTAAAAATAGCGGAGTCAGGGGATATGGGGAGAAGGCAGGAACGGGGTACTGATTGAGGATGATCAGCCATGATCACATTGAATGGCGGTGCTGGCTCGAAGGGCCGAATGACCTACTCCTGCACCTATTGTCTATTGTCTATTGCCATTTGAAGTAGCATTTCAATCAATACACCGCTCCTCTCCGCTCCAAACTTTATTTTCATTAATATAGTCCACGGGCCAGGCTCCCAGACCGGCAGCCGCCGGCCTCCCGTGTTCGTTCACATTGACTCCCAACCCTCGCTGAGAATACTCCTGCAGCCGGCGCTGTTGTGATCCGTTCCTTCATCCCACCGCCAGCAACAACGCCGGATGCATAAAAACACAAGATGCATGTCCGTCCCCTTTGACTAATGCAATTATCAAGAAAGCTCATCAGCGCCTCTACTTCCTGAGAAGATTACGGAGAGTCGGTTTGTCAAGGAGGACTCTCTCTAACTTCTACAGGTGCACAGTAGAGAGCATGCTGACCGGTTGCATCGTGGCTTGGTTCGGCAACTTGAGCGCCTTGTAGAGGAAAAGACTACAAAAAGTAGTAAACACTGCCCAGTCCATCATCGGCTCTGACCTTCCTTCCATCGAGGGGATTTATCGCAGTCGCTGCCTCAAAAAGGCTGGCAGTATCATTTAGGATCCACACCATCCTGGCCACACACTCATCTCCCCGCTACCTTCAGGTAGAAGGTGCAGGAGCCTGAAGACTGCAACGACCAGGTTCAGGAATAGCTACTTCCCCACAGCCATCAGGCTATTAAACTTGGCTCGGAAAAACTCTGATTATTAATAACCCATTTTCTGTTATTTGCACTTCATCAGTTTATTAATTAATGTGTGTATATATTTATATAATGGTATATGGACACACTGATCTGTTTTGTAGTCAATGTCTACTATGTTCTGTGTGCTGAAGCAAAGCAAGAATTTCATTGTCCTATACAGGGACACATAACAATAAACTCACTTGAACTTGAACCTGTTCACACCTTACACTTCCTTATCTCTGTATATCCCTCTCCCCTGAATCAGTCTGAAGAAGGGAGTCGACCCGACATGTCACCCATTCCTAACCGGAGACGTTGGCTGCCTGCCCCGCTGAGTTACCCCAGTATTTTGTGTCTGTGTTCGATTTATTATGGGGACAGCAAAAGCAATGCTGGACAGCAAGCGGCCTCTACCCACAGATCTTTGCTTCTACCAATGTAAAGATGATCCCGCAAGGCTGTCAGGGTGGCCGAGTGGTCTAAGGCGCCAGACTCAAGGAGTGAATTCCTTCCGTTAGAACGCGGGTATTCTGGTCCTCAACTGAGGGCGCGGGTTCGAATCCCACTCCTGACAATAGGTTTTAAAAAACTATAGGTTTAAAAAAAAACTAGTTTTAAAAAACTATAGGTTTTAAAAAACTATTGTAAACGTGAATGTCTCAATTGAATTCGCTGAGAGAACCAGACGGTTTGAGTTGATGAAAGCAGAGACTGAAAAATATGTAAGCAGAGACTGAAAGCAGAGACTGAAAAATCACGGAGGTGCTGGAATTTTCAGCAAAAACACACAAAAACGCTGGATGGAGTATCTCAGCCCGTCAAGACCCTTCTTCAAAATGTCGACAAATTAAGAGAATCACCGGTTTAAGAAGGAACTACAGATGCTGGAAAATCGAAGGTAGACAAAAGTGCTGGAGAACCTCAGCGGGTGCAGCAGCATCTATGGAGCGAAGGAAATAGGCAACGTGTCTGAGCAAGGGTCCAGACCCGAAATGTCGACTATTCCTTCTCTCCGAAGACGCTGCCCGACCCGCCGAGTTACTCCAGCATTTATGCATATCTTCTGTTCTCGATTGCGTTCCAATGATCTGCAGATAGACAAAAGTGCTGGAGAAACTCAGCGGGTGCAGCAGCATCTATGGAGCGAAGGAAATAGGCAACGTTTCGTGCCGAAACGTTGCCTATTTCCTTCGCTCCATAGATGCTGCTGCACCCGCTGAGTTTCTCCAGCACTTTTGTCTACCTGTAATTTTCCAGCATCTGCAGTTCCTACTTAAACACAATTCCCTGAGAAGAACTTTTTTCACACAGAGAGTGGTGAGTCTCTGGAACTCTCTGCCACAGAGGGTAGTCGAGGCCAGTTCATTGGCTATATTTAAGAGGGAGTTAGATGTGGCCCTTGTGGCTAAGGGGATCAGTGGGTATGGAGAGAAGGCAGGTACGGGATACTGAGTTGGATGATCAGCCATGATAGAAACATAGAAACTGAGGCCATTGGCCATTCAAAGGCTGATCAGCCATGGCCACATCTAACTCCCTCTTAAATATAGCCAATGAACTGGCCTCAACTACCCTCTGTGGCAGAGAGTTCCAGAGATTCACCACTCTCTGCATGAAAAAAGTTCGAAGGGCCGAACCCCTTGTCCTGGATTCCCTAACATCGCCATCTAGGTCCAACCCAATTTTGTAAGTATTTGAATGGCGGTGCAGGCTCGAAGGGCCAAATGCCTATTCCTGCACCTAATTTCTTGGTTTCTACGTTTCTATCTGCAAATATTGGTTTAAACCAAAGATATACACAAAACACTGGAGTCGCTCAGCGGGTCGGACAACTTCTCTTGAGAAAAGGAGTAGGTGGCGTTTGGGGTCGAAACCCTTCTCTTTTTGTGTCTATCTTCTCGACTCATGAAGGACAGATTCTGTCTGTGTGCGACGCCACTTTCAGTGAACCTGTCCCCCGCTCCACGCTACCTTTCGCTGCGAATCTTCTGCCCTGGGTTGACATTCCAAAATGTTACTTATTTGAAGTAAATTCCCGCAGAATGGAATGGAATTCCGTTTGGCAAAAACGACCGTGACAGGACTCGAACCTGCAATCTTCTGATACCATCGTATCAAACACCGAAGTCAGACGCCTTATCCATTAGGCCACACGGTCCCTTACGTTTGAAAGGAGATGGAGAGAGAATTGTTGGAGAAGGAACTGAGGACCAAACGCAGACTGGGGGAACGTTTCGTGGACACCTTCGCTCAGCCCGCGCGAACCAACCTGATCTCCCGGTTGCTGGACACTTTAATTCTCCTTCCCATTCCTACACAGACCTTTCAGTCCTCGGCCTCTTCTATTGTCAGAGTGAAGCTGAACGCAAATTTGAGGAACAGCATCTCATTTTGCGCTTGGGCAGCTTACAGCCCAGTGGTATGAACATAGACTTCTCTCACTTCAGGAAGCCCCGGCATTCCCTCTCGCTCTATCCCTCCCCACTCAAATCGCACTAGCTTCTCATTTTTACTCTACAAACAATTTACAATGGCGTGTTTCTTTAGACCAGTGATTCCCAACCTTTCTTAGCTTATGGCCCACTTGGGCTCTTAAAATTTTCTGTGCCCCCCCCCCCCCCCACCCCCCTGACATTATTAGAGGAAAACAGAGGCCCCCTTCATTAAACCTGTGGCCCCCTAAATCCTCAATTTTTCTGTGGCCCCCTGAAATTTGCCATGGCCCCAGGTTGGGAATCACTGCTTTAGACAATAGAGAGATCTCCTGTGGTCATGAGAGGTCACCGGCGACATGTCGCCAGAGATCGCCTGTATGGTCGTGAGAGGTCGCCTATGGTCGTGCGAAGTCGCCTATGGTCGTGAGAGGTCTCTTTGGAATAACTCAGCGGGACAGGCAGCATGCCCGGAGAGAAGGAATGGGTGACGTTTCGGGTCGAGACCAGTCTGAAGAAGGGTTGTTACCTGACCCTCAGCTAACAATGAACCAGTCCACACTTCATTGGTGGGCTGCTTTGATCTGTCCTTTTCACACCTTACCCTTCCATATCTATAAACATCTTCTCCCCTGACTCTCAGTCTGAAGAAGGTTCTCGACCCGAAACATCACCCATTCCTTTTATCCAGAACTGCTGCAGAGTTAACCCAGCATTCTGTGTCTATCTTCGGTGTAAACCAGCATCTGCAGTTCCTTCCTATGCAATACATTTTCTAATTCCGCGTCCACTTGGAGTTAACCTCTTCAAATAGATTGAAGAATAAAGAGGCGTAGGACGTAACCATTTCATATTATTTCCATACCCATTCCATTCTCCCTGCAACATTTTCGTGAGAAAAATAAACTCGTTATAAAATATAATCTACGCGAAAGAAAAATCACAGCGGCGTGCAAAATAACGGCGAATGTTGGTGCCTCGGAGGTACTTAAGTAAAATCATTAACATCACCCAATTATTCATTGTAGCAGATGACGACGAGGATGGGATTCGAACCCACGCGTGCAGAGCACAATGGATTAGCAGTCCATCGCCTTAACCACTCGGCCACCTCGTCTGTTGCAGCATCTTGTAAATTCTTACAACTCGGAAATAATTTAGCCTATTCTCATCATCACCGTGTTTATTTTCACGTGTAGGAAGGAACTGCAGATGCCGGTTTAAACCGACGATAGACACAACATGCTGGAGTAACTCAGCGGGACAGGCAGCATCTCTGGAGAGAAGGAATGGGTGACGTTTCGGGTCGAGACCCTTCTTCAGACTGAATTTCTATATTCTATATTCTGCTCTCAGAAAAAAAACGAAGGTTTTTTGGTCATTGTGATCAGAATCCCAATCCCAAAACTTACTGAACATTTGTGACTTCGAGTCAAGGAAACAGGCCATTTGGCCCCACTCGTCTTCGCCGAACAAGATGCTCCTACACAAGTTGGCCCATATCCACACACCACGTCCCTGTCCAAATGTCTTTTGAATGTTGTTATTGTATCTGCCCCGACTAATTCATTTGGAAGCTCGTTCCATATACACACCAACCTCTGAATGAAAAAGGTTGCCCTCTAGGCTCCTATTAAAATGTTCCCATCTCATCATAAACCCATGTCCTCTGGTTCTTGATTCCCGGACCCTGGGAATAGAACAACGTATTCACCCTGTCGACTCATTTTAAACGATTTAACATGTTGTATAATTATGTTCGACAAAATTGCTGGAGAAACTCAGCGGGTGCAGCGGACTTAAGTAGGATTTTGGCTCGAAACGTTGTCTATTTCCTTCGATCCATAGATGCTGCCACACCCGCTGAGTTTCTCCAGCAATTTTGTCTACCTTCGATTCTCCAGCATCTGCAGTTCCTTCTTGAACTCGTATAAATATGGTCTAGGTTGTATAATATAATCATATGTTGTGGCTTAAATTTCTGTTGTGCACTTGCTCATTGCAAATAATCAAATAAATCTCATCCACGACCTTTTTAATGTAGTTACCGAATCCCCACAGATGAATCTGCCACTCCTTCATTCGCGGCTGAAGATAAACACAACATGCTGGGGTAACTCGGCGGGTCAGGCAGCATCTCTGGTGACATGGGATGGGTGACGTTTCGGGTCGGAACCCTTGTCTTGCTCATTCTGCTCTGAGAATCAGCCTAAGGAAATCTTCGATCCAGACCTGGTTCCCATTCCACGGTGCAGCTAAGATGAACACGGCGAGACAGTGGGTCTAAGAACTGTACCAGGCTATTTATATTGCCACCTTCTGCTTTCAACTCAAGTGCATCCAGTTACAATTCTCGTTCTGAACATGGATATGCAGGGAATGTAGAGATATGCATTATGAGCAGGCAGGTAGCCACCAACTTACAGAGTTGACTTTTTCAAGAGTAGGGAAGATGGGGACATCCAGTTTACAATTCTTTACTCAGAGAGTGTTCTGAACTTGGATATTCGCAGGATAGAATGTAGAGATATTATGCATTATGGGAGGGGAGATTATGTGTTCGGCACAGGTAGGTTTCCGTGCTGTAATTGGCCATTGTATAATGTTGTATAATGGGGCACAGACATTGTGAGCCGAATGGTCTGTTCCTGTGCTCTATTGCCCAACAGTTACATTTTAGAACTGAAAAACTGTCACCCATTCCTTCTATTCCCGTCTCACCCACTGTTACTCCAGCATTTTGTGTCTTTCTTCAGAGTAATTCAACAACTGGAGATACTGTCATGACCACCCTTCATCGGGTAAGGTCATAATGTCATAAGTGATTGGTGTAGAATTAGGCCATTCGGCCCATCAATCCTACTCCGCGATTCAATCATGGCTGATCTATCCCTCCTTACCACATTCTCCTGCCTTCTCACCATAAACTCTGACACCTGTACTAATTAAAGATGTATTTCCCCAAAGTACACTCAATTCACAAAACAAGTACATAACACATTTCATACATGTGTCACCATTCATAGCACATTTCATTTAGTTTGTTCGAAATGTATTGCATATTTTTGCTGGAAAGTGTCTGGGTGGTAATCGCAGAGGTGCATATGAGCGGCAGAAGACGCCTTCATGTGCCGACCCAGAGCAGGAGCGAAAATTATGTTCCTGCCCAGGCTCGAACTGGGGACCTTTCGCGTGTGAGGCGAACGTGATAACCGCTACACTACAGAAACCGCCACGAACATTTACAGGCATCACTTGCATATGGAAACTGGGGAAATGTTGGAGGAACCTCTGTAGGACGGTTGTAACTGCAGATGCTGGTTTACACCACAGATAGACACAAAAAAAGCTGGTGTAACTCAGCGGGACACACAGCATCTACGGAGAGAAGGAATGGGTCGAGACCTTTCTTCAGGCTGAGAGTAGGGGGAAAAAGGGAGACCAGAGATATCCTAGTGAGTCAGGCGGCATTTGAGGAGGGAATGGACAGGTGACTTTCCTGGTCGGGTCCATTCTTCAGACAAACATTTCCAGGGCAATAGAAGGAGGAAACACAGGAAAGGTTGTGGTGTTTGGAGTAATATGTTCACTTTTGGTCACCCATCGAGAGACAGGATGTCCTTTAACCGGAAAGGGTGCAGAGAAGATTTACCAAGACGTTGCCAGTACCCTGGGGCCTGGGCTCTCAATAGTCAATAGACAATAGGTGCAGGAGTAGGCCATTCGGCCCTTCGAGATAGCACCGCCATTCATGGCAGATCATCCACAATCAGTACCCCGTTCCTGCCTTCTCCCCATATCCACTGACACCGCTATCTTTAAGAACCCTATCTAGCTCTCTCTTGAAAATATCCAGAGAACCGGCCTCCACCGCCCTCTGAGGTAGAGAATTCCACAAACGCTCAACTCTCTGTGAGAAAAAGTGTTTCATCGTCTCCGTTCTAAATGGCTTACCCCTTATTCTAAAACTGTGGCCCCTAGTTCTGGACTCCCCCAACATCGGGAACATGTTTCCTGCCTCTAGCGTGTCGAAACCCTTAATAAGCTTATATGTTTCAATAAGATCTCCTCTCATACTTCTAAACTCCAGAGTGTACAAGCCCAGCCGCTCCTCTCAGCATATGTGAGTCCCGCCATCCCGGGAATTGACCTTGTAAACCTACACTGCACTCCCTCAATAGCAAGAATGTCCTTCCTCAAATTAGGGGACGAAAACTGCACACAATACTCCAGGTGTGGTCTCACTAGGGCCCTATACAACTGCAGAGGGACCTCTTTGCTCCTATACTCAACACCTCTTGTTATAAAGGCCAACATACCATTCGCTTTCTTCGCTGCCTGCTGTACCTGCATGCTTACTTTCATGGACTGATGGACAAGGACCCCCAGATCCCGTTGTACTTCCCCTTTTCCCAACTTGACGCCATTTAGATAGTAATCTGCGTCCTATTTTTGCTACCAAAGTGGATAACCTCACATGTATCCACATTAAACTGCATCTACCATGCATGTGCCCATTCTCGAGGGAGTCCATGATTTTATTCCTTGGAGGCAGGACGCCGTGGGTTGAAAATCAGGAGGGAATAGATATGGGGAATGTAGGGCAGGAAAATCAAACACCAGAGGACATGGGTTTAAGGTGAGAGGGAAAGATTTAATAGGAAACTGAGGATAAATCTTTTCACACAGAGGGTGGGTGTATGGAACAAGCTGCCAGAGGAGGTAGTTGAGGCAAGCACGGGAACAACATGTAAAAGGAATTTACATAGGTACATGGATAGGACAGGTTTAGAGGGATATGGGCCTTACGCGGGCAGGTGGGACTAGTGTAGATGGGGCATGTTGGTCGGGCGGCATTTGTAGGGGCTTACTGTGATGTCCGTTCAGGTGTGGACCTCGTGGCGCAACGGTAGCGCGTCTGACTCCAGATCAGAAGGCTGCGTGTTCGAATCACGTCGAGGTCACAATGATTTCATGTATTTTGTTCCATGCAAACAAAGAGAGTAAAGAGTTTGCGATTCAGGGGTCTCCCTGGGACCGCGCGTGGGTTTCCTCCAGCTTCCTCCCTCTTCCCAAAGATGAGCAGGGTTGAAGGTTTTTTGTATGGACAAAAATCTTGTAAAAGTAGTGTGGTTTTTGCACTCTTTTCTGGCAACATAACGTCACAGAATCCCTTCTTCACACCGAATGAGATCGGCTGGGGAAAGCTGGAAGAGTGGTGGGGCGGGGCAAGGCCTGGTAATTGATGGATTTAAACCAAAGATAGACACAACAAGTCCGACAACATCTCTGAAGAAGGGTCTCGACCAGAAACGTCAGCCATTCCTTCTGTCCAAAGATGCTGCCTGCCCCGCTGATGTACTCCAACTCTCCGGAGATGTCTGGACAAAAATCTCCAAATATGCTGCCGGATCCATTAAGTTCCTACAGCATTTGTGTCTATAATCGTGTTTCATGCCATGCCACGTCTCTTCTTCGCACAGACGCAGGGAGTAAGTCTTTGTAAACAGCAAATATATTGCATATTTTTTGCAGGAGATATCTGGGCAGTTATTGCAGAAGTGCATATGAGTGGCCGGAGACGCCTATAGCAATCAAACCAGAGCAAGAGCGAAAAATTATGTTTCTGCCCAGGATCGAACTGGGGACCTTTCGCGTGTGAGGCGAACGTGATAACCACTACACTACAGAAACCGCCACGAACACTCACAGGCACAGGCCTCTGAGACCTGTACTAATTAAGAAGGATTTTTACCCCCCGAAGTATACCCAATTCGCTAAATGTGAAAGTACATAACGTGTGTCACCATTCATAGCACGTTTCATTTCATTTGCTCGGAATGATTATATTTTATCAACATGCCATCAACTTTTTTATTTCACCTAGATTCCACGATCGGTAAATGGGAGTGTGTTTGTACAGGGCTCAACTCTGTACCCCAGGATCATGTGTGGGAAGGAACTGCAGGTGCGGGTTTACACGGAGGATAGACACAAAGTGCTGGAGTAACTCAGCGAGTCAGGCAGCATCTCTGGAGAGAAGGAATTGGTGACGTTTCGGATCGAGACTCAGTTTGAAGAAGGGTCTCGAAACGTCACCCATTCTTTCTCTCCAGAGATTCTGTTTGTCCCGCTGAATTACTCCAGTAGTTTGTGTCTAAGACAGAGTTTAACGTCTGAAAGGTAAAGAGGGAGTTATCGATAGAAATAGAAACATAGACATAGAAACATAGAAAATAGGTGCAGGACTAGGCCATTCGGCCCTTCGAGCCTGCACCGCCATTCGATATGATCATGGCTGATCATCCAACTCAGTATCCCATCCCTGCCTTCTCTCCATACCCCCTGTTCCCTTCAGCCACAAGGGCCACATCTAACTCCCTCTTAAATATAGCCAATGAACTGGCCTCAACTACCTTCTGTGGCAGAGAATTCCACAGATTCACCACTCTCTGTGTAAAAAATGATTTTCTCATCTTGGTCCTAAAATACTTCCCTCTTATCCTTAAACTGTGACCCCCTAGTTCTGGACTTCACCAACACCGGGAATCATCTTCCTGCATCTAGCCTGTCCAATCCCTTAAGAATTTTATAAGTTTCTATAAGATCCCCCCTCAATCTTCTAAACTCTAGCGTTTACAAGCCGAGTCTATCCAGTCTTTCTTCATATGAAAGTCCTGACATCCCAGGAATCAGTCTGGTGAACCTTCTCTGTACTCCCTCTATGGCAAGAATGTATTTCCTCAGATTAGGAAAATTCTACGTAATACTCCAGGTGTGGTCTCACCAAGACCCTGTACAACTGCAGTAGAACCTCCCTGCTCTTATACTCAAATCCTTTTTCTAAATTGATAACAACGTCTCCTTACAGTACTTAGAGAGTGGAAAACGGCGAGGAAGACAGATCGAGTATGAAGTGTGGATGAGTTGGAAGTAGTGGTTAGACACACAGATAACATGATGAATACATGTAGGAAGAAAGTGCAAATGTTGGTTCACTCCGAACATAGACACAACATGTTGTAACTCAGCGGGTCACGAAGCAGGCGAACACAAGGAATTGTAAATACTGGAATCTAGAGCAAAGAAAATAACAAAGGAAGCATCTCTGGAGGTCGTGGATAGGGTCGGGACCCTTCTTCAGACTGATTGTCGTCGGCTGGAGAAAGGTGGAAGAGAGGTGGGGGCGGGACAAAGCCGGGCAAGTAATTAGGTTTCGTGGGGGGGACGCGGTGTGGAAATAGTCCTGTCCTTCGTACAGCCACAGGTGGGAATAAGTCTTTGAAAACGGCAGGTGTTGCATTTATTGGCCCTGAGATGCATGGGCGACTGTTGTAAAGGTGAATGTGAGCGACCCGGGAAACGCATTCGGGTGACAAAGTGGAGCAGGAGCGAAAATAATGTTCCTGCCCAGGATCGAACTGGGGACCTTTCGCGTGTGAGGCGAACGTGATAACCACTACACTACAGAAACTACAACTCACGGAGACACCAGTGGGTAAGTGCTGGAGTAACACAGTGGGTCAGGCGGCATCTGTGGAGGGAATGGACAGACAACGCTTTGGGTAGGAACCCTTATTCAGAGAGAAAGGAGGAAGCAATCACAGTTCCTGGATTCAGTCTGCCGGTTCGATCCTAACCCTGGGTGCTGTCTTTGTGGAGTTTGGACGTTCTCCCTGTTGACTGCTCTCTGTGAACTGCCCCTAGTGTGTAGGGAGTGGATGAGAAAGTGGGATAACATAGAATTTGTTTGGACGTTTCGGCCCAACAAGTCTACTCCGCCATTCAATCATGTCTGATCTATCTCCCCCTCCCAACCACATTCTCCTGCCTTCTCCCAGTAACCCCTGACACCCGTACTAATCAAATTAATCAGACGTCAATTGGTTCAATAGCCATCAGGCTGTTAAACCCTACAACCTCCAAATAAACTTGAACGACATAGACTTGGTGACAATGGTTTTGTCTTTTTGCACTATTATTGTTTGTTTGTTTTTATTGGTATGCATATGTATAATATAAATATATACATTTATAAATATATATCTATATATATATATATATACACACACACACACAAATATATATATATATATTTGTATATATATATACACACACACATATATATAATATATATTATATACATATTATATATATATATATATATATATTATATATTATTATATATTATATATTACGACATATTATATATACTATTATATATATGTGTGTGTGTGTATGTGTGTGTGTGTGTGTGTGTGTATGTATGTGTGTGTGTATGTGTGTATGTGTGTGTGTGTGTGTGTGTGTTTGTGTGAGTGTGTGTATATATATATAGATATATATTTATAAATGTATATATTTATATTATACACATGCATGCCAATAAAAACAAACAAACGATAATAGTGCAAAAAGACAAAACCATTGTCCCCAAGTCTAAGGTACACGAAAATGCTGGAGAAACTCAGCGGGTGCAACAGCATCTATGGAGCGGAGGAAATGGGTGACGTTTCGGGCCGAAACCCTTCTTCAGACCCCAAGTCTATGCCATTCAAGTTTATTTGGACACACACACACACACACATATATATATATATATATAATAAACTTTATTTCGGACTCAAGGTCCAGACATTACATAAAAATACATTGCATATAAAAACATTATAAAATACATATATAATCTTACACACAATATATATATGTGTATACACACACTGGGACATATGACAATAAAAGGCTGTTGATTCTTGTCTCTTGTTAATGTGAGCGAGCAGATTTAGGAATAAATAGTGGAAGAACTAAATCGATCGTGGTTCAAGTTCATTGGATCATTTGCCAAACCTAGTGAGAAACATTCCTTGCAAAATATGCCCCCCCCCCCCCCCCCCCCCCGTCACCCAAAAAGATAGATTTTCAGCGTGACAATGGGAAGGGCTGGGGTTGGGAAATACTGAAGTCAAATGGTTACAGTTCACGAGGAGGATGGGTTTCAATCCCTATCGTTCGATACATTCCATTGCCTTTACCCCTGGACCATCTTGTCTGTTCTCCGTTTAGGACTATTATTTGAGAATTCTTATATTCTCTCCTACATCATACATGTTTATACTTGTGTTCTGCACAAATTCTACTTTCACTTGGGTTTCTTGGTCATTGTTATTACAAGCCTCGATCGTTCCCGATCCCAAGTCTCTTTTCTGGCAACATAAAGTCACAGAATCCCTTCTTCACATCGAATGAGATCGGCTGGAGAAAGCTGGAAGAGTGGTGGGGTGAGACAAAGCCTGGCAATTGATGGATAATTGTGGTTCATGTGTAGGGAGGAACAGCAGATCCTGATTTAAACCAAAGATAGACGACAAGCTGAGTAACTCAGGGGTCAGGCAACATCTCTGGAGAAGGGTCTGAAGAAGGGTCTCGACGTCACCCATTCCTTCTGTCCAAAGATGTTACCAGTCCACTCCAACTTTTTTTGTAACATCTCTGGAGATCTCGGGACAAAGGTCTCCAGAGATGCTGCCGGACCCATTAAGTAATTGTATTGCTGGAAGATGTCTGGGCGGTTATTGTAGAGGTTCATATGTGGCCGAAGACGGCCTTCAGGTGCCAACCTAGAGCAAGAATGAAAATGATGTTCCTGCCCAGGATCGAACTGGGGACCTTTCGCGTGTGAGGCGAACGTGATAACCACTACACTACAGAAACGGCCATACACAAAGATACTTGTGTGTAAGTGTTCAAGTTCAAGTGAGTTTATTGTCATGTGTCCCTGTATAGGACAATGAAATTCTTGCTTTGCTTCAGCACACAGAACATAGTAGGCATTTACTACAAAATAGATCAGTGTGTCCATATACCATAATATAAATATATACACACATGAATAAATAAACTGATAAAGTGCAAATAACAGATAATGGGTTATTAATGTTCAGAGTTTTGTCCGAGCCAGGTTTAATAGCCTGATGGCTGTGGGGAAGTAGCTATTCCTGAACCTGGTTGGTGCAGTCTTCAGGCTCATGTACCTTCTACCTGAAGGTAGCAGGGAGATGAGTGTGTGGCCAGGATGGTGTGGGTCTTTGATGATACTGCCAGCCTTTTTGAGGCAGCGACTGCAATAAATCCGCTCGATGGAAGGGAGGTCAGAGCCGATGATGGACTGGGCAGTGTTTACTACTTTTTGCAGTATTTTCCTCTCCAGGGCACTCAAGTTGCCGAACCAAGCCACGATGCAACCGGTCAGCATGCTCTCTACTGTGCACCTGTAGAAGTTAGAGAGAGTCCTCCTTGACAAACCGACTCTCCGTAATCTTCTCAGAAAGTAGAGGCGCTGATATAACCATATAACCATATAACCATATAACAATGACAGCACGGAAACAGGCCATCTCGGCCCTACAAGCCCGTGCCGAACACATTTTCTTCCCTTAGTCCCACCTGCCTGCACTCATACCATAACCCTCCATTCCCTTCTCATCCATATGCCTATCCAATTTATTTTTAAATGATACCAATGAACCTGCCTCCACCACTTCCACTGGAAGCTCATTCCACACCGCTACCACTCTCTGAGTAAAGAAGTTCCCCCTCATATTACCCCTAAACTTCTGTCCCTTAATTCTGAAGTCATGTCCTCTTGTTTGAATCTTCCCTATTCTCAAAGGGAAAAGCGTGTCCACATCAACTCTGTCTATCCCTCTCATCATTTTAAAGACCTCTATCAAGTCCCCCCTTAACCTTCTGCGCTTCAGAGAATAAAGACCTAACTTATTCAACCTTTCTCTGTGACTTAGTTGTTGAAACCCAGGCAACATTCTAGTAAATCTCCTCTAATGTACTCTCTCTATTTTGTAGAGTAGAGGCGCTGTTGAGCTTTCTTGATAATTGCATTAATGTTCTCGGACCAGGAAAGATCTTCAGAGATGTGCACGCCCAGGAATTTGAAGCTCTTGACCATTCCAACCGTTGATATGAACGGGGCTGGAAAAGTGCTGGAGTAACTCAGTGGGTCAGGCGGCATCTGTGGAGGGAATGGACAGGCAACGCTTTGGGTAGGAACCCTTATTCAGAAAGGAAGGAGGAAGCAATCACAGTTCCAGGAATCAGTCTGCCGGTTCGATCCAAACCCTGGGTGCTGTCTTTGTGGAGTTTGGACGTTCTCCCCGTTGACTGCTCTCTGTGCATTGCCCCTAGTGTGTAGGGAGTGGATGGGGAAGTGGGATAACATAGAATTTGTTTGGACCTTTCGGCCCATCAAGTCTACGCCATTCAATCTTGTCTGATCTATCTCTCCCTCCAAACCCCATTCTCCAACCTTCTCCCCGTAACCCCTGATACCCATACTAATGGCATTAATAAAACGTTAATTGGTTCAATAGCCATCAGACTGTTAAACCCTACAATCTCCAAATAAACTCTGAACTACATAGACGGGGGCAATGGCTTTGTCTTTTCGCACTATTATTGTTTGTTTGTTTTTATTGGTAAATGCATATATTTATATACACACACTGGGACATATAACAATGAAATACTGTTGATTCTGTTGGCTCTTGTTAATCGGAGCGAGCAAATTGGGGAATAGAGAGAGGAAGAACTAAATCGATCGTGGTGGCATTTTATTTCCAAATTCATTGGATTAATCCACAAACTTAGTGAGAAACATTCCTTGCAAAATCGCCCCCCCCCCCCCCCTCAAAATAAAAGAGAGAATTTCAGTTTGCCAATGGGAAGGGCTGGGGTTGGGAAATACTGACATACTGAAGGAGGGACTTGAACTTTATTTCGCCTTCCATCACAGTGAGGAATGTGTAGGAGTCACTGTGGTGGATGTTCAGGTTGAAATGTGTTTTTGAGTGATCTGTTGCTTTTAATTGTATGACTGACCTGGCCAATGAAATTCCTCGTATGTTGCAAAACATATTTGGCGAATAAAGTGTGATTCTGATTCTGAAAATGGTTACACAAGGAGGATGGGTTTGAACCGCTATCGTTCGATGCACAATGGATTAGCATCCCGTTGCCTTTGCCGTCTGTTCTCCGTTTAGGACCATTATTTGTGAATTCTTATACTCTCTCCTATATCATACATGTTTATACCTGTGTTGCAAATTCTACTTCCACTTAGGTTTCCTGGTCATTGTTATTACAAGCCTCGATCGTTCCCGATCCCAAGTCTCTTTTCTGGCAACATAAAGTCACAGAATCCCTTCTTCACACCGAATGAGGTCGGCTGGGGAAAGCTGGAAGAGTGGTGGGGCGAGACACAGCCTGGCAATTGATGTATAGTTGTGGTCCATGTGTAGGGAGGAACAGCAGATCCTGATTCAAACCAAAGATAGACACAACAAGCTGAGTAACTCAGAGGGTCAGACAACATCTCTGGACAAGGGTCTGAAGAAGGGTCTCGACCCGAAACCTCACCCATTCCTTCTGCCAGTCTACACCAACTTTTTTTGTAACATCTCTGGAGTCTCTGGACAAAAGTCTCCAGAGATGTTGCCGGAGCCTCCAGCTTTAAACAGCAAACGTATTGCATATTTGCAATATATTGCAGAGGTGCATATGAGTGGCCGAAAATGGCCTTAAGGTGCTGTAAAGGAAACTAGACTTCGTCCATAGTCCTTTAACTAAGTCTTTATTCAAGCACTAATAACACACGTTCCAGTACTAACCACAACTGGTCTACACACGTACTGGAACCTAACAGGGAGGGAACATGCAGACACTACAGTTATACTATAGAATGTGGGAGGGACGATATCTACATCTACATCCCCTTCCCGTAAGATAAACAGCAGCAGCAGGTAATTATACAGACCTGCACATAATAACAATAATGGTCAGTGAACATCCCAAACTAAGCATAATCACCATACCGATCAGGGGCCCGCACAACTCTGCCAGAGCGGGTCCGTACAGCACCCTCACTCCCCTCTCCCAAAGGCAAAGGCAGCGAAGATCGGGGGGACGGAACAGGCAGTAAAGCAGGTCGTGGACTAGAAACCGGCGAGGCAAGAGATGAACTAGAAGGGGAGGATGAAAAAGGAGAACTGACAGGAGAAGACCGTGGGGAAAGAACAGGAGAACCGAAATCAGGTTTCACAGGAGCAGGTTGGGTAGGCGCAGGAACGACAGCAGGGGCACATAATCACAGTCCAAAACAAAAAACGATAAATCACCAGACGTCTTCTGTAGCTTGCAGTGGAAAGTTACCCTCCCCACAGGAGTCAGCTCCTCCCCACCGTAGGCTCGCAGCACTGAGCGATCAGCAGACAGTTGCTCATTATTTCTTATCTTGTGGAAGAGCTTTGTTGAAATTACACAGACCTTCGCACCAGTATCCAACTTCGCAGTGAAGGTCTTGTTATTGACAGTGACTAGCACCGATGGATCGGGGAGTCGAGTCTGGTTGTGCAGCAGAGCGTAAACACTAGCATCCCCCCCATCGAAATGCTGGAGTCGGACTCGAGGGCGGAATCCTCTTCAAGCTGAGCCACATTCCCACGGGAACGGCAGACGGACGCGAAATGGTTAAGCTTCCTGCAGTAGTTACAGGCTTTTCCGATAGCAGGACAAGCAGCCTGTGGCAAGTGACCATATCCACAATTAGGACACTTTCTGGCACCCTGGGGGGTGGGGGCAAAATGGGGGCGAGACTGTGGTCTGGAATTGCTAGGTGCCCTTCGCGGCACGGACAGGGTAGCCACAGCGATGGTGCGGTTCCCAGAACCTCTCTCCCCACTGACCGGATTAACGACCTCAGCCAACCGGCAGGCATGCATAGCTTCATTTAGCGTGAGGTCAGGTTTCTGCATTAAATCAGTTCGCAGCTTTTGATCAAGCATTCCATTAACCAGTATGTCCCGCGTGAGCTCGTCACGCAACTCACCAAAACGACAGCGCTGCGACAGGTGGCGGAGGTCAGCAATGAAACATTCCACCGGCTCCCCAGGCTGCTGCTTGCGGGAGAACAAACGTGTCCGCTCCAAGATTCGATTTGAAGGCAGGTCACAGATCTCCGTAAACTTTCTCAGTAGACAGGCAGGGTCGTTAGGAGATTCAGCAGGCTCAACAACCTGGTCAGCCGCGTCCATAACTGCTGGACGGTATTCAAACGAGTTAGCCCTCCTCATGGCATCAGGACCAGCGAGATTCAGCAGCAAGGATGCTCTGAGAGCAGGAGGGTCATTGTGGTGTGCGATGTTCACATAATGATTGTAGTCCATTACAAAAGTCTCCCATCGCTCCGCGATGTCAGCATCAAAAACTAACGGGGAAGGCTTGCGACACGATGAAGCCATCCTAGCACACACTTACACGAGAAACTAAATTAAAAAAATCCGATAAACAGAGGCGCAGATTTACAGGGTCTGACACCATGTAAAGGAAACTAGACGTCGTCCGTAGTCCTTTAACTAAGTCTTTATTCAAGCACCAATAACACACGTTCCAGCACTAACCACAACTGGTCTACACACGTACTGGAACCTAACAGGGAGGGAACATGCAGACACTACAGTTATACTATAGAATGTGGGAGGGACGATATGCTAATGAGGTAGTTACATATATGGTTGCATGCATAACCATCTACAGGTGCCAACCCAGAATAAGAGTGAAAATGATGTTCCTGCCCAGGATCGAACTGGGGACCTTTCGCGTGTGAGGCGAACGTGATAACCGCTACACTACAGAAACCACCACATACACTCATAGTACACAACTTGCACATGAGAGCCGGGGAAATGTTGGAGGAACCTCTGTAGGAGAGTTGTAACTGTAGATGCTGGTTTACACCGCAGATAGACTTAAAAAGCTGGCGTAACTCAGCGGGACACGCAGCATCTATGAAGAGGTAGAAACAAAATGCTGGAGTAACTCAGCGGGACAGGCAGCATCTCTGGAGAGAAGGAATGGGTGACGTTTCACAGGGGGCCGCGGAACGTTTTTGTAAGTGGGGGGCTGAGCGATCACTGGTCACTGGCCTTGGGGGTACCCGGTGAGGGAGCGGAGCGACTATTATCTTAGTTGTTGCTCGACCTCCAACAACTGGGGGATAATACAAGCCACCCCCCAACTCAAAAAGTGGGGGGATGTATCTCTCTCTCTCCCTCCCTCCCTCCCTCCCTCCCTCCCGGGGCCGACTGACTCTGTCTCTCTCCCGGGACCCACGGGACCACCCTCCCTCCCTTCCGCTCGGCGGCTAATCACAGCGCCCCGCTATATGATCTGTTGTTTTGCCGCGCTCACTGTGCGCTTGTTCTGAGATTCTGGATGTCGGGGGTCGTCAGAAGAAGAGGAAGATACGCCTGCTGGCCGGATCATTTCGGGTTATGAAGCATGTCTCGCCAAAAAAAATTGGAGGGGCTGCAGCCCCCCCAGCACCCCACAGCGTCCCCGGTTCCGCGGCCCATGTTACAGGTCTAGACCCTTATTCAGGCTGAGAGCCAGGGAGACCAGAGATATCCTAGTGAGTCAGGCGGCATTTGAGGAGGGGATGGACAGGTGACATTTCTGTTCGGGATTCTTCTTCAGACAAACATCACCAGCGCAATGGGAGGAGGAAATAGTGGAAAGGTTGTTGGAAATGTTTGGAGTATTATGTTCACTTTTGGCCACCCTTCGAGAGAAAGGATGTTCTTTAGCTGGAAGGGGTGCAGAGAAGATTTACCAAGACGTTGGGGGCCTGGGGGGGGGGGTTATACTTGGAGCGCGGAGGGGGGGGGGGGGGGGGGGGGTGGATATGGGGAATGTAGGGCAGGAAAATCAAACACCCGATGACATGGGTTTAAGGTGAGAGGGGAATGATTTAATAGGATACCGAGGGGAAAACCTTTCACACAGAGGGTTGTGCGCGTATGGAACAACATTTAAAAGGAACGTAGACAGGTACCTGGATAGGGCAGGTTTAGATGGATATGGGCCAAACGCGGACAGGTGGGGTTAGTATAGATGGGGGCATGTTGGTCATTTGTAGGGGCTTACTGTGATGTCCGTTCAGGTGTGGATCTCGTGGCGCAACGGTAGCGCGTCTGACTCCAGATCAGAAGGCTGCGTGTTCGAATCACGTCGAGGTCACAATGATTTCATGTATTTTGTTATCAAGAGAGTGTCTTATTGTCAATATGTCCCAGATAGAACAATGAAATTCTTACTTGCATTATCAGCGGCGAGACCATTCAGGGCACTGGGTTTCACACTGAGTTGCACGTTCTCCCAGTGACCGCGTTGGTTCCCTCCGGGTGCTCCAGTTTCTTCTCTCATCCCAAAGACGTGCAGGTTTGTAGGTTAAATGGCCTGCTCTAAATTGCCACTAGCGTGTATGGAGTGGATGAGGACAAGATGATAACGCAGAACTAGTGTTTAAGAAAGAACTGCAGATGCTGGAAAAATCGAAGGTAGACAAAAGGTAGACGAAGGGACCAACTAGTGTGATCAGGCAACATGTCTGGAGATAGGGAATAGGTGAGACGCCACCCATCCATGTTCTCCACAGATGCTGCCTGACCCGCTGAGTTACTCCAGCACTTCGCGTCTATCTTCCGTGTAAACCAGTATCTGCAGTTCCTTCCTACACATGAGAATCAGTGTGAAGGGGTGATCGGGTGTTTGAAGTATTGTTCACCTGTCCCACTTGCGCGTCATTTACGAGACATCATTTACGCGTCACGGCGCACGTGACGCACGCATGACGTGTATTACCCGCGCATGGCGCGTGGTGAGGCATGGTGTCGTAGGCAGTGGCGCGCGGTCGCGCGCGGCGCCCCAGGATTTGGGGATTCACAAAATCTTCGCGTGCCCTACTATTGTGTTCATCCCTGGTCCGATCCTTTTTGGATGGAAGTCCGCAATCTTCAGAAGACCAGATCCCAGACAGTCAAGTCTAGCAACACAGATTAGAGTCATAGAGTGATACAGCGTGGAAACAGGCCCTTCGGCCCAACTTCCCCATGCTGACCATCATGCCCCATCTACACCAGTCCCACCTGCCTGCGTTTGGCCCGTGTCCCTCTAAACCTGTCCTATCCTTGTACCAGTCTAAATGTTTTCTATAATGCTGTGAAAGTACCTGCCTCAACTACCTGCTCTGGCAGCTCATTCCATACATGGACCACCCCGGGACCCTTCTTCAGACCAGAAACGTCCCTGCTCTGTGGAATGTGTGTGTTTTGAGAGACCGTGGTAATAAGTTACTGAACTTTATGCAAAACTTCGGTACACCCTGACGGGGACAAAAAACCTCAAGAGATACGCTTCCAAAGTTGTATTAAATATAGGAAAGATACTTTAATGCTACTCACAACCAATAATAGTACACACAAAACTAGAGGGGTATTAGTCGGAATGTGTGTGATGGGGCGGTGGTGGTGAAGTTATCTTACACAGAAGGAGTGGGGGGCTCTGTTTTGCAGATGAGAACAGCCCGGAGAGTTGTTTGTTGCTGCCGGCGTATCTTCTCCTTGTACAAGTCCTTGTAGCAGCTGACGGCGTCCTGCAGTAAGCGGCCGACCTTCAGGCTGCGCTCCCGGTTCGGGTCGTTGACGCTGAGGATGTCCACCACCTGGTCGATGTAGGTCAATGCGTCGGACAGGTGGTCGGTGGTGAGCTGGAGTGGGGCGGGCGGCGAGTCTGTGTCGTCCACCGCTTCCGAGGCTCGCTCTTGCTCCAGCCACACGAGGTCTTCATCGGACAGGTCCTCCTGGTTTGAGTCCAACAGCTGGATCACATCGCCCTCCACCACGCTGTGAAAGCCGGCCTCGTTGGCCAGCGCCACAATATCCCTGGTGATCTTCTCCACCGTCTCCGCTGGCGGCAGGCTCGTGTTGTTCGTGCAACCCGGCCAGACGT